>NW_026623251.1:2371272-2474278 GCF_030028575.1 Malurus melanocephalus | reverse complement strand
AATTATTTTCTTCTCATCCCCTGCAAGCTAGCTGTGATAGCACGGTCCTGGTGCGTGCTGCCGACTCAGGGTATTTTGGCTTAGATTTAGTTACCCGCTTGTGGAGATGTCACCGATTCTGTGTGCTCTGTAGACCTCTTATGAAATRCCATGATAAAGGAGGACAGGCTACATGATTAAATGACCTCTTCCAGACCTTAAATATTATGAATCTCGCTTCTATGTCACAGTGAAAAGATGATTAGGATTTCCTACCCCACGAAGGAAGAAAGGGAGGTGAATTTTTTAACTGAAACTTCCAAATGTATTTYTCCTACTTCCACAACCTCAGGGTCAACTGCTCTAGGTAACAGGAATTTTAATTAATTTTAATAAGTTGCCAGGGACAAATGCTATTTATGTACCGTATCTACTACCTTAGTGATACCATAAACAAGTTCTGTTGGGAATGGTTTCTAATGCCTAGTTTGCATGTAAATATCAAAAAACGCCTGGATTTTAGAGATGCTGGCGTTTTCTAGCTACCACTTAACAGTATGAAAACTGGGCTACATTTGGTGAGAATTGTCTATAAACCAAAGTGTCCATTTTTTAGACAGACCAACCACTAAAAAAATTCACCATGAAATACTAGTACTGATGATAATAATAATAATAACAAAACCAAATAATAATAAAGAGATAAATAGTTAGCAYTGAATATAGTGAGGGCAGTTTTTGATGAGGAAAGTATTGTTCCCTCACATTGCTGTCCATCTGACTTTTTTTAGGCTTTTCTATCCATTCTATCAGCATAATGCCTAAGTGAGTAATTTAATGTAAAATCAGCATTAGAGATTTGCAGGATTCTGGTACTTGATTTAAAAGCTATGTGCTTATCCTTTAAAAGATATTAATGAAGACCTATATGTATGCACTGCTACACCGAGAATTTTTTTTTACTCCGTTGACTGTTAGGATATTTTTCAACGCTGTTGATGTTGTTTTTGTAAWGCAGCTCTTTTACAGCTACTCTGAAAGGAGGTCCAGTCACCACTAATTCCTGTGTAAATTAAGCATAATCACTCAGAGAAGAGACCCTTTATTTAGTGAGTTTAAAGCTCATTATACAATTTTGTAGGGGAAAATTACCGTGCCTGTAAATTAGCTGCATTTCCTAATGAAATAACTTGGCAATTTTTTCAGCCTCCTTTGATAGTAATAAGAATTATAGTGGCATTAGAAAGTAAAATCATGATATTCCTACTGGCAGTTTTTCCAGTTGTAGAAGAAATTATAACTGTGAACACATTTTGATTCAGATTAATCTCAAAAGCATCTTTTGTTACTGTGGTTTTTCATCTTTCCCACCTCTTTTATAAGGGCCTAAAGCCAGCCCCATCAGCCTTACTYCTGGTGAATGAGGACCCAAATTCTCTTGAGGCATGTGGGGTTCTCAAGCAATAAAGCATCATTATGCTCCTCATTTCTGAGGTGCACTATTTTACATGTGAGGTGTGTTTCAGGGGACAAACCAGCAAAACTCATCATGTTAATTTTCCCAAAAAACAAGGCTTTCATCCTCCYATCAGGCTTGCAAAGGCAAGTGTATTTACCATAGATGTCTGTGCTTCTCTGGTTCTATCCTGACACTTGTAGATGGCATTTGAAGTGCTTTGGCTGCAGCTACCAGGATCAGGAATGCAAAAAGACAGAATGATTTTTCTTGAGCAGGCTGTCCTCTTCCAAGCAGCAGCAGCAGCCTCAGTGCACATTAACAAGCCAAGCCGGTGCCTGTGGCTCTGCAGTGCGTGCACAGCCGTCTGCTGAGCCAGGTGTCRTGACTCCACTTCAGCAGCTAAAGCAGACATCCATGGAACTGCTGTAATATTGAAAATTATTTTAGAATGCATGAAATAATTGCTTTTTCTTGWAATTGGTTGTGTTTTATTATATAGCTATTAATTGCATGTACTTATAGGGMGTGGTTGGTTTTCTTTCACTTGGAAAGATATAAATTCAGGAGCAAATGGGTTAGTATCCTCAGAGTTTCTTTTCTCTCTTCYTTCTTTGGCCAATTTTCAGCTGTATAAAATAAAGGTTTAAGATTAGTTTGGCTTTAACAATAACATTCAGATCAACCATGAAGAATTATTCAGAAGGTCATCTAAGTGTGTGAGTGCTTTCTTCATTTCTTCACACAAAACTCTGTTCTATGATAACAGCAAGCAGCAATTTCTTTGAAGTAGTTTTCAGTGTATTAAAATTAGTGAAAGATTAAATGGGGGTTTGATGTATTTGATCAGTGTGAACTTCGTATCAGCTTGAACAATAATCCTTCAGCAGTTAGGACCTGGTATTGAAATTCTGCTGCTGGACAGTGGTTTTGGGTCAGGCTTCTGAAGGTCTCAGAGCTGCTTGTGGTCCAGCACAGAAGAGCAAAGCTGTTTCTCAGATCCTGGTTCCTCTGATTTCTGTGAGGACTCCTCTTTAACACACAGGGCTTGACATCTTGTCAAACAGGTCAGCATAGTGAAAAATCGTGTTTCCGTTTTGGATGGAATAGAATGTAGCTTCCTGAAGTTAGTGTACATAGGCCTGAATGGTCAATACTTTTGGGTTTGCACATTACCACCGATTTTCAGTGCTCAACAGGAGATGCTCATCACTTCTTAAAGGTGTTGTGTTTCTGCTTAGCATTTTCAGCACCTGAAGATAAACCCCTGAGARAGCAACAATACTAAAATTCATTCTCTTTGGAAATGTGCAAACAAAATTGTGTGAATATCCCAGGGTAGACATTCCTGTGGGAAAAAAAAAATTTCTGATGAAATTAAAGTTTTTTGTTTGATTTCATCCTTGATGTATTTTATGTTTATAAATTGAAAAGAGAACTAAGATTGGTTGTTGCACAGAATCAATAGCTAGCATAATCAAAGCTATAGGATGAAGGAAATGAAAAATAAGCAAATTTGAGGTGAAAGATGCATTACTCCATTGATATTCTGATAATTAGAGAGAAAAAAWTAACAGTTACCATAAAGTATTTTAAACATGAGAGTCTCATATTTGGTTCTTCAAGACTGCAACTGATTACTTGCATCCACATATGTTCTTGGTGTAGTGGTGCACAATAGCAGCATTTCATTAATATCCAGTTCAATAATAGCGGGTCACTGTACATGCCATTTGCTCTGGAGAAGGTTGGGAAGCTGAATGCCTGCTGCTTCATCCCTCATGTGCTGTGCCAGCACAATGAGTTGAGTAGGAGGAGAGTGCAAGCTGAGCMCACCAGGGTCACGTTCCAGAAAACCCCTTGGTCTGGGTGAGTGCTCATGTGAGACTTGGGAGCAGAGGGATGGGCATGGGGCAGAGGGCTGWCAAACACATCACAGCACAGCAAGCACAGAGTTCTGATAAAGACACTGCCAGTCACAGTCAAATTCCTACCAAAAAGGAGGTCTTATGGTTGTGAAGAAATAATTCATAATAATATAAAACAAATGCAAGTGCTATATTGTTCTAGGGAGAGAGTGTTTTGACTTTACATTTTTTTATTTTTAGCGACAGTCATGGGTTAAATACTCACAGCTCCTCTGCTGCCTTAGGTAGTTTGCAGTGACAGTGAAGTTAAGAGAGAGATGGGTAGACAAGTTGTTGGAGACGCTGAGTACCATTTCATTTTGTTAATCTCTTAAGGAACAAGATACCAGAAGGCCAGGTTTGGTCYAATGCATTCCATGTTACTTTTGAGGGATGGAATGAAACGTACACAAGGGTAAGAAGGTGCCTTTGGTGCCCAGCAGGATTTGGGAATTGAGAAACATTTTGGTTATTTRGGATAAACCCAGTTCTCTGAAGGCACAGGTATTGCTGGTATCCTGAGTGAGTCCTGACAGATGRTTGGGCATCAGGTTGCGAGTTCATCATTTTGTCTTCACAGGGGGTGGGGTGCTCTCTYGTGAAGTGTGCAGTAAATATAAAAGGTTTTCCCATGCAGCTGAAGGAACCTGAAGCCCTGCCCTGCACCACCTTCTGTCTGTGACCCTCCTTTTGAAATGCATTTCCCTGGCATTACAAGAAAACTGATTAGGCACTTGGAATTGTGCTTGGAGGAAATGAAGAGCAACATATGTTGTGTAATTGCACCCTATTGTTTTATATTTTACTTTGAGAAGGTTTTTTTTTTTTTTTGCAATTAGATTGTTGTTAAAGTCAAGAAAGAACAAACGTCAGGAGCAGAATGGTTTTGATAGGGAGGGGACCTGTCAGTAGCTGATGGAGGATTCTGTTTAATCTTAAATATGATTTAATGCTCTGTGAAAAAAATTAAGAATCCCATTTTACACTGAAGMGTGCTGTTAATGTGCATATAAAAACCTCAGCAATTTTATTGACAGTTATGAATTTGCAGCTGCTGGTGCTGAATTTTTTTAGAAGACTGCTTCCCTTTCCCCGATTCTTTGCAGACCATTGTCATAGTTTGCTATTAGCTAAGGCAGARCCTCATTTGGCAGAAATGCATAGGTCTTCAATTTCACTGTATACATCAGGAAAAAAGAAAATCAATGTGAAACCTGGACTCAGTCTGCTGATGCCAGAGATGACTATCTGTGGCATACAGAAGGAAACCCTGATTAGTTTTTCAGATTAGCTCTTCTTTACCCTGTGGATGTWAAAAATGACAGAAAGAGGCTACTGCTGGTGAGAGTTGTTATGACTGTTATCCTGTGGTTAAATTTGGTGTTAATCCTAGAGACTGTTAGTACATGTACCAAATATTTCAAGTACTCAGTATTCATTTAGGATTAATTGATATTTATTATTATCACTTAAATTCATTGATGGGAGGATGAGTATGAAGAAACAGTTTGTGCATTTACAGTTTCACGTTTGCATTGAATATCCATTATATGTATGTGCAGATGATTGCCACACACCCAGGACTATGTGTGTATAWAWATATATATATATAAATSTGCAGTATCTAATCATCARTGACATCAAGGGATGAAGATAATTYTTATTTTTGAACAAGAATTTGGAAAAAACCCAGCCAATGGCCAGCTTGCAGAGCCCAAGCTTCACAGGAAGAGTGTCTGTGACTCATTGCAAACACAACTGTAACTAGAAGTGACCTAAAACTGGTTAAGGGTGCTGTCTGGCCAAGGAAACCCAGTGAAAGAAATGGAGATGAAAAGTAAAGGGTTGTGTGGTGCTGCTTATTTTTGATCTTGGTGGAACTTCTGTTAAATTGGCTGCCACTGAGAAGGGTTTGTTATAAATTATGTTCTTTCTTGCTAAAAGCTCTCAGAGGAATAGATTTTCATGATTTTTAAAAAAAAAAAATTGATAGTTGTTGTTGGCTTTAAAACAGACCTGTTTTTAAACAGACCTCTTTTTTATTACACTTCCCATGGCRTCTTTTACAGAAATGTCTTTTAAGTAATGTCTCAGATGTATGTGTTGGCCAAAATTTTATTTCTTAGCAAGAAATYAATAAGATTTTTTAGTAAAACATTAAGAAAAAATATGAAACTTTGGAGCAAATGAGAAGGTATGATTGTAGCAACTCTGCTTTTGAAAATGGAAAGGCTTTCTTAACTAATTTTTTTCTAGCCCTACTGAAGCTGCTGTTTTGACCTGTGCAAAATGATATTGACTGGCCTTGACATGACAGTATGGAGATATTCTTTATTACTCTACACCAAGAAGGAGCTGGAGTTTCCCTGTTATTTCTATCAACTGTTACATTCTTAAAATTATTTCCAACAGTTCTATTTGATGGTGTGTTTGTGGGATCAGTATCTGCAAATCTCATATACAATTTTTTTCTGAATTATTTTATTTGTAATWGCTACTTCTATATTCTGAAACATTACCAACATCTGCCAGTACACTCTGCAAAGCAACAGAATTCAGTAATTAATTCCAAGGGAATATTGAGCTTTCCTTGCCCAAACTCATTCACTGGTTCTGGGTTTCCAGAGACATGAATTCAGCATACTTGAGCAGCAAATTTGCCTTAATTTCCAGATATGCATAAATGTGCATAACTCAGCTTGGGAACCCAGCTTTGACTTGGAGCTTGGGAGATGTTAGTTCTGCACGCTGTCCTGACAGCTGATCCTGATTTGTTCATCTGATCTCTTTGAAGTACCTTGGGATGCCTGAAGAATRTGTGTATATTGTTATTTACTTCCTGTGCAAAATGATCCCCTCAAGATGCTGTAATTTGACATAGTGCTTTAGATTTTAACGTTTGAGATACATTTCCCATTTTAACTTACTCCATTGCTCATGTTTCTTTTGGAAAAGGAAAGATTTGATTTCTGATGGCAATCAACGTTTACACTTCTTTTRGAAGGKTTATTTTCTTATCYTTTTTAAAAATTATTTTTTCTYAAAGGTCATTTTTCTAAGGACTGTSTTAGAGGTKCTAAGATATTTTCTCATTCCTTCAAAAATATAAGATCCCCATGATTAGCCAGAGCATTACTTTGTATGAAGCATACAGGATATGTGTGAGGGAGAAAAGAAATGGAAAGACTTSTGGCATATACTGTGTCAGGTATTTTTCTGTACTTAATAATTTATGGTTMTTTCCCAAAGATGACTGTTAAACTCTGCTTTATATGGGTGAGTGAGTTCTAAATTCTAAATTTAATCTAATTCTAATTCTAAAATCCATTCTAAAGATGAGCTACCCCAAATTTAAATTTAGTGGTTTACATTTACATAGCAAACATTTTTCTAATTTTAATTAATTAAACAGCCTTAGAATTGGAGAAGTTGCTTCTATTTTTTTGTGAGCTAATTAGATATGATCTGACTTTCTCTATCTCTACTGCCTTTAATCAGTGTCTCTGGCCAGATAGCACTCTTAATTCAATTCTTTAACTTCCAAAMTGTAATTGTGTTTATATATTGTAGGCATTTATAGTAATGCTTGGTCTTCCTTGTTTGCACGAGCCTCAGCATTTCCCCACAGTACTCCAAATAGATTTTGATTCCCGTGGTGGTCATAAGATAGTGGGGRAAATGGCTGCAGTAATGTGAACAGCAGTTTTATAATAACGTACGTGAGAATAAAATGCATCTTGGAATAGGCGGCCGCTGCAGGGGGCTTGATCTGTTGATCTGCTGGAAAGACTTGTTTCATGCATATGCTTTCATTCTCTATTTCTGAGGTGACAATTTGGGGTGACATTTATAGGATTCCTGTCTCACCTCTCTACCTGTTTAGTAGAAGCAACTCCATACCTGCAGGATGAGTTATACCTGCATAAACTCGGAGATTAACCAAGCCTGTCTAGCCTGCTCCCGCTGCACTCCTAACAAATCTTCCATATTGATTTCAGTGAACAAAAAAAAAAGTACGTTTTGGGAAACTAATGCCTGATTGTGTTTCTGTCCCCTGCCCAAGCTGCAGGGGCTCTCTGAGGTGCTGTGGAGATGAATGATGCATTTCCTTCTGTTCTGCACTGATAACATTTTGGCCCAGAGTAGTTAAGTTTCTCTTCCTGAAGAGTCTCCATTGGCACAAGCACCAAGGAGCCACCACTTTCTCCCTGGTCCATCTGAACATAAATGTTGGGGGYCTAGCAATTAGTGAGTACTGTTCTGGGTTTTTAAGGTGGTGCGAATCATAGCTAACCCTGGGTAATATTTCAAGTATTTGGATATACAAATGCTAAATGATTTTTTAATATTTTCCATTATTAATTTTAGGTAGGTAGTAGCAATTTAATTTAAACAAACCATTATGTTTATATTACAAATAATATAATTATTGCATGTGAAATCAGATGTTTATTCTGATCCAAATTTATCTGGGTTGCATCATGCTAAGACTTCAAAATGTCAAAGAGTTATTGCAAGTGGTTAGAGGATATATATTTGTGTAAGATGTACTTGTGATCTGCTGCAGAGAGATTCTCTTTACTGCTGTAAGACAATTTTTCCTTTCACTGACTAAAGATCAGAGCAAACCATTTGCATCAAAGCTTCTTATTTAAAACAGTTTATTGATGGCAACACACTTGCTGAATTTGCAAGCAAGCACCTTTATGTAGCTGCAGCAGCATGAAGTGTGCCTGCCTGTTATTGGAAAGCATCCAARGACATCCTCAGCCTTTCAGCTTTCCTCTGTGGGGTGGGGTTTTTGTTGCTGTTGYTGCTTTTCTTCATTTCCCGTACTGCAGCAATTTCTAAATAAGTGCTGGTTGATTTCTCCGTTTGTCATTTTTCACTTCAAAGTTAAGATCTCTTCCCTTTCACTGGCATTGCTAGCAGGCCTGGGTGGCCCCCTGGAGGAACCCTGGTAGCCACAAGGTACGTGATGGCCAAGGCACCAAAGGCTGCATCTCCAAAGAGGCCTTGCACTTATTTGCAGAAGAAGCCAGGCTGTTCATCAGAAACAGATCACTGCTGACAAGGCAGCAGTGATTCCTGCCTCCAGAGAAATGCCTGAGGAGTTGTGTGGGGAGGAAAGGRCAAGGCTGGGTCTCGTTGGGGTTGGAGAGTGACAGCCTTGGAGTGGGGCAGTGGCACCAGCAGGGGAGAGCTCGTGGCCAGTGGCTCAGCAGTGCTGGGTGAGCGCCCATTTCCCGGCCTCTGCCCAGCTTTGAGTCCGTGAGGATTTCAGCAAATCACTCAGTGATGGGCTTTCTGCTGCTTTTCCCCAAGCCTCTCCCTTTCATCTCTACAAAGCCATACAAAAATTGCCTGTAACTGGCACATATGCTCTCATTTAGAGATGAAGGCTGCCAGTTGTGTCTAGTTTGAATACTGACACRTCATTACCTGGTTAGAGATTTAGGGAAGAAGCTACCTTTTAAGAAAGAAATTTCATCATTTAATAAAATTTTTGAATTTTATTGAACAGAGTGGTTTTTAGTGACCTCTATTTCCCAGATGCTATGACCCCTTTTTGTATGCAACACTTTTGGTGCAGATTCATCAGTTTATTCTAAGCAAGTACAGAGGTTACAATGAGGATTATGACATTATTTTAGGAGGTGATGCTGCCTGGCTAATGCATTTTCAGCACTCCTTCAAATCTCCTCCAGTTGTGCTTGATGTCCAGTTTGTGATGCCAGTGAATATATAACAATATAGCTCTTTTGTAAAATCCAAATCTTGTGCAGGGACAGAAACACTATTTAATTAAGCTAGAAATGAAAAAAATTAACATAGGTCTTGTAAGTGATCTCCCAATTAGGCAGATGCACACGTGGTCATGTTTAAGAACAGCTTTTCATAATAGCRTAAAGAAGCACTGAGATGTTGGGTTCTGTCAATACACATATTGCATTGAAAAAACTAGTAGAAATAAAGGGGGGAAAAAAATCAACATTTACAGTACCTGATCAGTAAAATAGTAGCTTGAAAATGAACGGAGGAATAATTTGCAACTACTATTTTGGGGAATGATAAAAATGCCATCTTGAAGGCCCTTCAAGGGCTGATTAGTTCTAGTCCCCAAATAATCCAAGGTTCTGTGACTTGGGAGAGGGCTACTGCATCCAGATCAGCCATTGCTTAGTCTGGACGAACCTTTCTGGGGATGGAATTGCTCAACCTGTTTGGCAACCTGTTCCAGTGCTGCTGGGGAAAATATTTTTCCAGCTGTCCARCTTTCATCTCTGAAATTGTTTTGTGTGGTTGTTTTCCCTGTTATGCTGTCTGACACTACCAAGCGGGGTTTGGTGCTGGTGTCCAAAGAACTGCTCTTCCAATGGTTGTAAGCAGGTATTAAATACCTCTGTGGTTKCTTCTTTACCAAACTTGTCAGGCCCAGCTCCTTGAGCCTCTCTACACAGGGTATGTGTRTTAGGCAGCTTTGCTGGACCTTTTCTATTTTCTCTGCATCCCTCTAGAACTGAGGGCCTCCCCAGGCCCTGATCTGCTGCCCTGCTCCTCCAGATGAGCTCAGTGTGTGATTTATTTTGCTCACAGTGAGGGCTCACTTTTGCAGCCCGGTGCCCACTGTAACATCACAGACATGTTCCTAAAGACTGCTGCTTGGTAAGGCTGAAATAAAAGTAKATTTACACCACAAAATCAATGGGGTTATTCCACTCTCATTGCAGATTGTGGTTTTCCCTGTTGAAGGTCATTTCATGTCTGTTGGTTACCCCCCCATATTTATTGAAATCTTCTGGACTGAGGMTCTGGCCCTTGTCCTGTGAGCTACTCTGCCTAGCTCAGAGCTGCCTGAAAGTTTGCTGAGTCTGTTAACTTCCTACTTGAAATTAGTYTATAAAAGCCTACTGATAAAGTCCATCCTGTTATTTTTATTTTGATAGCCTCCTGAGATACTTAGCAATGCTTTTAAGAACAACCTCCATTATATGCAACATTATACTCCTACTCTTCTAAAGAGAAAGAAAGACTTAGTAGTGAAGCAGAAGTTGGTATTTTATTTTTATGCAGAGTTATGTAGATATATTTAGGTTGATATATGAAATCTGAAATTCTGTAATACCTTTTATTTTTGTTCTGAGTACAGAATTTTCTGTCCTCTTTATTTCAGTGACTAGCATGAACACTACTATCTGTAGTTTTAGGTACAATTTATTGTGCTTTTGAACAAGAAATGTTTGGTTTGTGACAAAGCATTGTGAGATCTGTTAAGAAAATATTTTCATGTTAGACTCTAAGTCTCTTCTATGGGGAGAAATCATCATAGTTGRTCTTCTAACATCTTTATTAGACATCTTAAATAGTTTCCACATGTCTGTGAAAGTTTCTGTTATTTCAGGTACTATTTGACAATTTTAGTCCAAGTAAGGGGTACTGGCTGAATTTCTGTACCATGATRAAAATATGGTCTAGTAGGATTTCTTACTGGGAAAGAGGAATGCATCTTTGATTATTCTTTTTTTAATTTTTCAGATATTGTTTATCTTGCATGCTAGCCCCAAGCCAGACTCTTTATATTTGTGAATTTTAATTTAAGTCAGGGAAGGAAACTCTGGCAAAACATGCAAAGTTACTTTAATCTAATGTATTTGTTTTTCAGTGTGKTTTTTGTTGTTTAGCTCTCATTATTTGAAGCCATTAACTAAATGACCATGTGGCTCCAGCTCTCACTTTAGGAGGTAGATGATGGATGCTGCAATTATTCTGAAATAATGTGTTATTTTTTATAAGTTAAGAACTGGTTCTTTGTAAGTGAAAAGAATGGTTGCTGAGCACTAGGAGCATGTTAATGGAATTGGAGGGAAGAGGAAGATATGCAGAAACTCAGAGAAGGACTTCTGAGACTTTCTGAAAGAGCTGATGGAACTGAGCCCAGTGACAGTCTCATATTCCTACCCCCTGGTCAACACTGGGTCCACCTGGACATTTAAGCCAGTTTTTAATCTTGTGTGAAAGACATGATTGGACTCAGGTTATTGTCTCAGTCCAGTAAACAGTTGAATAAAAGCTTCTATGCAGGGCTGGATTTTGTGGGGTAAATCTACTTTTATTTCAGTTGAAGATCATGGTCTTCCCTTAACCTCACCAGAACAATGAACAAATCTGGTACACTTCCCCCTTAAATTTCTCTAGATTTCTTCATGTGTTCARCATGCAAATTGACATGAATACAGACTGAGCAAGGAAACCATTTTTGACAGGCTCTCCAAGAGATACAGCATACTGCATAAGCACACGTGTGTTGCCAATAGATCAAGACACAATAATGTAGACTGTGTATGAGGCTGTAACATTATTAGAATAATGTTAAAGAACATGAAGAGAATTACARCCCAGGTTCCCTCACAAAAGTACAAATTCATGACTAGTCCTACAGGGCCATGTTAGAAATTGGATTATAATTTGTACCCACATAATTGAATACTYGGTGAGGTTGCTGTCCAGTACTTTAGTAATTTTGTTTGTGCATGTTTTTAAAGAAAAGCCTAGTGTGAGAATTTTAATATGGTGGACAACTGCAAGTTGAATGAGATGGCAGAAATTATCCTTGAGAGAATCTGGTTTCATTGTACATGCTATCACCAACTACTTACGGTAAGCTTCTGAAAACAGATGCATATAATCGAAGTAATTTAAAGTTTTTTAAGTAAAAAGTAAAAATCTGTGATCTCTGTTACAAACTCTGCACAAAATATCAGGGACTAGTTTTCCTTTATGCTGCTATAGGTGGAGAAAGCCCTTGACCTTAAAAAGAGACCAACTTGATACACCATTGAAAATATTGAGATAACCTAGAGTGAACCATTTAGTTTGGATAAATCGCTTAGAATCACAGAATATGCCAAGTTGAAAGGAACCAACAAAAATAATCAAATTCAACTCTTGACACTGCAMAGGACACCCCAAGAGTCACACCCTGTGCCTGAGAGCCTTGTCCAAATGCTTCTTGAACTCTGTCAGGCTCCTGCTGTGATCACTTCCCTGAGGAGCCTGTTGCAGTGCCCAAACACCTGCTGGGTGAAGAACCTTTTCCTGATATCCAACCTAAACCTTTCCTGACWCAACATCAGGGTCATTGTCTCAGAACCTATCATTGGTCAAGGGAGGAGATCAGTGTCCTGCCCCTGCTCCTCCCCTCACAAGGAAGCTGTACCTGCACCTGTACYTCACTCTCCTCCACCTTGAGCAGGCTCAGTGATCTTGGCTGCTCCTTATGTAGCTTCCTCTCTAGGCCCTTCACTGTCCTTGTAGACCTCCTTGGGATGCTCTCCAATAAATTAGTATCTTTCATCTCATTCCCCAGTCTATCCATATGTTCAGGGCTGCCCCATTCCAMGGGCAGAATTYGGCACTTTCCCTTGTTGAACCTCATATAGTTGGTGATTTCCTAGCTCTGATTTGTCGAGGTCTCTCTGCAGAGCCTCCCTGTCTTCAAGGGAGTCAACAGYTCCTCCCAGTTTTGTATCATCTGTGAACCTGCTCTGTATCCCTTCCTSTCCTGCATCCAAGTCATTTATKARGATGCTGCTTGTTGGATCTAAGATGGACACTAATGCCAGGTCCCTACTCCCTGTATGTCACCCCATTCACTAAAACCCTTTGTGTCTGACCTGTGAGCCAGTTGCTCACCCATCCCATGATGTGTTTWTCCAACTGAGGGCTGKACATTTTGTCACAGGGGGATCTTGTGAGAGACGGTATCCAAAGCTTTACTGAAATCCAAAAAGATTACATCAACTGGATTCCCCTGACCAGCTRGGTGGGTACCTTGTCATACAAGGAAATCAGGTTTGATAAAGCAGAACTTTCCTCTCATGGAGCTGTGCTGGCTCTGACCAATGCCTGTGTTGTCTTTCAGGTGTTTTTCTCAATACCTTCCAGAATAATCTCCATAATTTAACCAGGCACTGAAGTGAGACTGACAGATCTGTAGTTTCCAGGTTTCCTTCTTGAAAATTGGGACATTTGCCACCTTCCAGTCAGCTGCATCTCTCTGGATTCCCAAGACCACTCAAAAGTCATTGAGAGAGGTTTTGTGATGATATCAAGACTTGAGGTATCTGGCWCTTTGAGGATTCTTGGATGAATCCTATCAGATTGAAACCTGCATAGGTTTGTAGGGATCCAGCTGGAGCAGTGGAAAATTTGTCTGCTGGTGAACTTGGTCAATGGCAATAGCTCTAGAGCCATCTTGACTTGATGGAAATTTAAAAAAAAAAAACCTTGCTGCCCTTTTTCCATAAAATAACTTTGACCTCATCAGTATTTTTACTTTGGCATTCCCGGCATGATGGTGGGCTTGTAACCCAACTTAGAGGTGTTAGCTGGACCTCAAAGGGAAATAAATCCCCAATCCTCTGAGCCGTCTAGATTTGCTAGGAAAACTCCTTCCAGGTAAATGTGTGTGTCGTAGGGATTACAGAGCAAGCGTCACTTTGCTTCACTGTGGATTGTGCCAGCATGTCTGCAGCAGGACACCACGGTGATCTTTGTCACAGCTGCAGGGATTCTTGTCACRGCCACAACAGCAATCCTTGTCACATCCAGTGCTTTTGTCACGGTGCTGTGAAATAACTGCAGCAGCTGCAGCTCTGCCAGCTCTGTGAAGGCCAAGCCTGCACATGGACAGGTAGCACAAGCTCTTCCTCCTGCTGGTAACCCAGGTGTAGCGTGAGGTCTGAAAAAAAAAAAAGTCATCACCTGCTACATCAGTGTGCTGGTTTGAACATAACACTGGGTACTGAGACCCAGATCCACCCCTTGGCATGAGAGGGGGCAGCTCTGCCTCCATGGGCACTGTGATGCCTTTCCTCTGACCTGTGAGGAAAGGTTTAATGACCTAGAGATTCAGGACTTTTTACTAGGGAATGTGATAGCAGCGTGATGGGTTTGAGGCATGGAAACAATTTGTCCTGCTGCATTGTTCCCTGTATATATATGTATATATCCTACTGTACAACCCGAATCTTGCCCTAGATTACCTGTGGCAGTTACCTTTGTGCTTCTTCTTAATATTTCTATAACCTCTGTGTTTCATACTTCCCAACCTCCTTTTGGCTCTGGCTAGGTRAAGTTGAGGGACAACTATTAAACTTCCTAATACTATATAGGTACATTGTTTTAAAATCTGAATCCAGCTCTYGATTTATTTCAGTCTTGAGAAATCGAAGAATGCGATATCAGGTAAAAAAAAAAAATTATGAATGCATGTGCCCAATGCTATGTGCCCTTTACAATTTGCATCTTTCCTGTTTCCATAGGGCTGATTACAAAGACTATTRAAATGGCACTTGATGGTATGTTAAAATCTTAGGGCTTTAGGTCATGCCATAAACTGTGAAAAGTATTAGTATGTACAAAAGGCAGTCYATTTCTAATGTCCTTGGTAGTAATTTCCTTTACTGACTCTGATGTACTATAAAACAAGTTTTATTAWCCTCAAAGGTAAATGTCCTTAATGTGTGCCTGGATGGTTTATAGGGGTTGTGCAGGTAAGTGTGCTTGCTTGGTAATGTCCTGCTTTTACCTGTACTTATTTCAGTATTGCAGTGCAGTACTGGAAACCGGAATATCAAAAAGCATCTCTAGAGCATTAGCAGATGTTGTGGGCCAGCCACATCAGCCACAGCTTTCACTGCCTGGAAATGAACAATAAGAAACAATCCTCATGATAATGGTTGCTCAAGCATCTTCTTTATCTAACTGGAAAAGAACCTTTCTGCTTGATTCTGAGCTAGTATTTCTRTATTTCTTTATCAAGAAAGATTCAAAGTATGCTTCTATTTCCCCCTTGAAAGGGATTTAAAAAAAAATTATATAGAATACTAGCAAGGGGTTTATATATATTACTGTAATTACCCTGGGGAAGCAAATCTGTTATTTTCCCTGTATATGTTAAAATCTTATTTATTGTGGAATTGTTCTGATTTTKCTTCCAAAGGATATTTTCAGGTTGAACCTCCTCTTTTTCCTTACATGAGAGCAACCAATACTGCTGTGTAAGTGTATGTTCAAACTGCTCTGAATTAATCCTGTGTTCCCTGGCAACAACTTCCCATTTCTTTCCTTATCTTTYCGAGGTGCTGTGAGGATTTGATCTGAGGCACCATTAGTAGAATAGACATAATGATTGTATCAGTTGATTAGAGGCATCTAACGTCATTTCTAGACATCAGTTACTGCTCAGTAATGGGAATAGTTCAAAGAATACTTCATGAGGCTTACAGTTCACTGAGAAGCCAGAAGGCTGTCATTTTCCTTACAGGCATGTAGGCAATTTTTCCATGTCCTCATTGTAGTGTGAAAGGTCCTTGGTGGAAAGGCAGCTTGTCCTCTGGGTTGGGTTTACCCACTTCTTTGGTGCAAGTTACAAAACCTCCAAGGTACAATCACCCTTTGGGTCATTTGTCTGCAATTACGTGTTCCCTGGCTCAAACTGGGAATGCCCCTGCTCAGATTACATTTGTCTTCCTTTGCCAGAGATGTGAGCTGGCTGCTGCTGCCATGACCTAAGGATGATATAGGATGGTTATTGGATCTGGGTGTCAGTGTGGGAAGTTCAGTACATGGGGGTTTAAAACTTCCTCACCACTATACTAGGATTTTGCCCCACTTTCATTTGCTTTTTAAAAAAAATCCAGTGGAACTGTATTAATTACCAAGTTTTTTTATTATTATTGTTTTTAAATTTGATGATGCTACTTTATTTTATTGCATCTATTTGACTCTTGTCAAAACCACTTATGAATAGCAACAACATAATTTAGTAGAGGATATCAGCTCAGCTGCTCTATGAAAGCTTTATTTAAAGGCTTTTCTTTACATGCAGTGAATATTTAATCATTGCCTTTATTTTCTGCTCTCATTTTCAATTCAGTTTTCAATTTATAGGTTTTAATTATGTAAAATAGACAAAGATATGTTCTTTTCTTCTTTCTATTTAATTTTTCTAAGACTGTCTAATTTGAATTTGTMACTGAAAACTCTTTTACTGTATTCAAGTTGATTTTAGAGTTCTTCCAGAGCTTCAGAATTTATATTATTTTTGCCATTTCTGGATCTAGAAAAGTACTGGCTYAAACCTTGATGCTGTTAAATTCAATAGAGCTTTTGCCAATAACATTCATAATGCTAGGATTTGCACATTTGTTTTTAGGTAGGTTAGTAAGTTCATGATAATGCAGGATTTTTATTGAAAATGATGTCATGTTAGTACTTGTGATTACTTAAGGCAGACCTTTTTAAGCCACAGTTAATTTATGGATTACTTGCAAATAAAATTACTTGTTTAATCAACTTAGGAATTTCAAATTCTGTTAGACACAATGTAGGTTTCGAATGTATTTTTAATACCTGTCATCTCCTGCAAGTAGTTGGTGCAATGTATATATAAATAAGTAGTAAAAGGATACTTCAGTATTTTTCTATTAACTATTTTAAGACCTGTCTTTTCTCTCATCTAAGGAGCAAACTTTAGTTCCAATTATGATTTTACTGGGAACTTCCTAAGATGTTAAATCAATAATATGTGTTCGTTTGTTTGATTTTTTTTTTTTCCCAGAAGTTAGAAGATTTAAGTTGCTCTAGGAGATAAGATGTCTAAATTCAACTAATCTTTTGTTCTGCAGTGTGCTAGATCCTAACATCATCAGGCTCACAGTGGCCTTTCACAGTCATGACCTAGTGAAATGCACAGGTAACAAATCAATAGCCTGAGACAGTATAACATTTACYATCTAATTCCTACTACTCCAACACCGGAATTCCACAGTTATGTCAATTATGTTTTGGAAATATCATTCAGCTTTGCTAATTTGAACCTAGTAATGTGCTGAGACAAGGTTGGGTTTCCTTCAGTAACATTTTTGCAGAATGATTTGATGGTTTCAATACCTTTGTCTTACTAAAAAAGTACAGCCTRTAACACACTCCTTGGTTACTGAGTTCTCATAACTGCTGCTGGGAGCAATTTAGTTTCTATCACACAGCTCCCATCAAGCCCTTCTCTCAAGAAAGCTTTCTCCCTGACTTTTTTGTTGTGCAGAAACCTAGGAGAAGGATTGGGTTACTGAGGCTCTGAAGTAAAAGTAAGTGTGCAGCCTTGAGTGAATAAAGTCCCAAAGAATTTGGATGGTACATTACAGCCCAATTAATTTATTTTTACCTACTCTAGCAAGGTTTAACAGGCTGAATACTCCAGTTCATGATTGGACTGGGTAAAAAGTAGTATTCCCATCTGTTTGACTGCAGTTTGAATTTTGGAAGATGGACAATGGTGTTGTCATATGTGGGGTTTTCTTTTTCATGGCCCCTGATGTGATTTTACCTGGCTCTTGAGTTAAATCATAGCACACTACTCTCCCTGTTCCTGTATGTAGGTGTGAAGCCATGACTTTCTGCTCCCTTCCCATCCAAGGCACTAATGAAGCAGAGCACTGCTTACCATTTTTCTGGCTTAAAGAGAGAGCTTAGAATGAGCAGAAATCATAATTTAAATTGTATTAAGTTTCTACATGCATTTTTCATCACCTGAAAAAAAYTGTCTTCGCAAACTAACTTTTTAATGAGAAAGCTTCTAGTGTTGCTGGTAGCAATGATTAAGTGTCTAACTACCTATAGCACTTCTTGTTAGTTCATTAAAAGACTAGCCCTCCTAATTACATTTGCATGTCTTTCCATAATTTGTACAGACCTCAATAATTAAATGGGTGATAATCCATCAACAGAATTGCAAAAGACCTTGATCCTTACATACTCAAACCCTTGGGCAGTATTTACAGTTATCCAGTAGTACGTTGCCTTTCTTACTTGATTTTTAACTGAATGGAAGACTCTGTTGATGATACTTCACAAAAAGCTTCACAAATAGTCTCTTGTGGAATGGATGAAAGCCCTTTGGGATAGACAAAGGTGTTGCACAGACAGATCAAATTTCTAGTTTAGTTATTTGAAACTGTGTTTTTATTTCACTGATAAGTAGTTTTAAAATCTGAGGTGAATGTTATTTTTTCACTCTTTGAAGGCGTGATCTCTTTGTGATGGCCAAAAGATGGTGACTAAAACACATACTTGGTACCTGCAGYGTAATTTCTAATGGTGCAGAGGTGAAGCTGGGGAATTGGTTCTCACTCTCTGAAGGTCAGAGCACAGACTGAATTGCATGACTGGAAATACTCAGCACTTACTGTGCTGCTTTAAGTATATTTATATATTTTCTCTTTAATTTGTTCTCTTCAGACAGCTAAAAAATGAAGCCATCCTAATTTATTTTCTTTGCTCTTTTTTTTTTTAACCTAGTCTTCAGCTTTAGTGCAATTTGCCTCTTCTTTCATACTTATATGAGGTAAATGCTTTATGTCTATTTCATGTGGGAAATGCTTCCAAAGGCATCCACTTAAATACAGCAATTTTGATGCATCACCTTCCGAATAATTTAGAGAAAATCTGTCTGTCATTAGATGAAATTTTGCACTCTTATCAGTGGTCACTTTCTGATCATCTGGAAAGCTTTCAGGCTCACCCATGAGTTATACAGTCATCACTGCCCATTTTTGAGCAGATTCCCCGTGTCTACATGTGCTCCTGTCTCGCCAGCTCCTCTCTTAGTCTTCCTTCAGTGCAGCACAGTGTGATTATCTTTCTAATTCATTTGGCTTATCACATTTAAGACTGTACTTGAAGAACAAGATCTCAGCTTTACAACTGCATCGTTATCTTCTGAAATATTTTTTAATGGGCCATTTTAGCCCATACATTCTGTCCTCAGAGCAAGGCAGCAAAACTGGAACAGGGAGAAAGGAAAATGCCTGCTGTGTTTTGAGTCGGTGTTCCTACTGGGACATATCTTTGACGCAGGGTCATGTGAAGGCAGTGCRAATGGTGCAGGAGGGCACTTTGCTGATTTGGAATGAAATATCACAAGCTGAAAGAGTAGTTTCTGACCACCTGCCTGGGCAAAATTATTTYGGGCTGCTATTGGAATTGTCCTTGCGTGGTTTGGCAACTGTTTGCAGCATCCACTTTATATTATTTCAGTTTGTGCACGTATTGTGAATAAAAAGAACCTAGGAGAAAATAAGGACTATCTTCTCTTCCAGAAAAGCTTGTTACCTATGGCAAATTYTTCCAAATGATTGGTCTTTTACAAAGAGGCAATCACATGTTGTAAATAGCGAACAGTAATGATAAAACACCTGAGAAAACTTAGATAAGAACATATATTRAAAAARTAMAATTATTATGGTCTGGGAGTTTTCMTAGTRGGCAAAACCATGTACTTTATAATCTTTCTATTTGATTTTTTTAATCACATTTCTTTACAAGTTAATTTATTCTGATGAAGGGGGATATCTGCTCCTTATTTCTCATGTCTGTCTATTTTTAGTGTTGTCCTGAGTTCCATGTTAATTATATAGGACCATCACTGTATTTAAAAATCAGTCTTCATTAAAAAAAAGAAACCATGAATATATCAGTTGTTCACTGTACTTAATAGAGGTCTTCTGCATCTCTCACAGGCATTATGAATTCTTAGGCTTGCAGTCCTTTCTGCTATTTATTTATGTGTATTGAAGTGACCATATAATTTATCTGGTTTGGAACTCCTTTCTTGCAGCATATTCAGAGCTTACCAGTATCACTAAGAGAAAGGCAAAAAGAGATTCATCCCTTTATTTCTAAACATCATGATAAATGAGCAACAGAACCTGCCAACCAGCTAATATAACATGATATACAGACTGTGGTATTAGGTGTTAGATGTTGGTTTGGCAGAATTTTTGTRTCTCTCTTTACAAGTTATGTGGCTTGTAAGGAGAAGAAAATAAAATAGATAAAATAGATAGCCTGCCTCAGTATTTTCCCCAGTACTCACAAGGAAGTGGCAACAGAGTTCCTGCTCTTCAGGTGTTTTATAAACTTGCCTACCTTCTTGATATTGAAATATTGGTGTGAGGAATGAGGATTGGGTGCCTGGGTGATATGAAATTGAAAAGGATTGCTCTTCAAAAGATGCTGAGAAGATATGCAGTAGAGCATATTGTTAAAGGATTGCTTCAATGTAAAAGATGAGTTCAAAATCATGAGCTTTTAAAACCCTGTTTTACTGCTTGTGACTCCTCCCTGTGCTTCAGTTATAATTTAAATCAAGGTTTTCGGATTTATCATTACCTAGACTGCCCTGGCCACCATCAATGCCCTGCCTACAACACAGATAGGCTTTGTATGAAATTAACATCCCCTCAAAGTTCTAGAAATTGCAGTAATATTAAATAAATAATATTAAAGGCAAAAATTTCTGGAATTATGTAACAGGACTGTGTAATATATATACCTCTATGACTTTCAAGAGGAAGAAACTTGTATTTGGGTTTTCTTAATGCAGTAAGTGTTGTCTAAGATGGATTAAGATACTTGACTGTGTCATGATAGATAAAGATTAGAACTATATAAATTAAAAACTAGGCACATGGTTCATATTTTTCTAACTAGAAGGAACAGCAAAAAAAAAGGGTTTCTACATGAAATTGACTTAAATAACAATGAGTTTTTAAAATTGACCCATTTTCAATTTTTTTTTTCTTGTTCTTTTGTCCTTGTTTGGTGAGGCTTGCTTTATTTTTCCAGGGATCAGCTGAGTAACATTGGTGCAATATTCCTCCCTGGCACTGGTGTCCCTTGTTCAGTGACACCCTGTGTCCCATGTGGTCACTCTCTCCAAGGATGTTATTGTAACAATTGCTCTAAGCGTATAGCAGAAATTTTTTCCTTCCTTAAATTAGTCTAAGGCATTTCAAATACTTGGTCTTAAGGGCACAGCTGATTCACCTGGCAGCTTTTCAAGGGAAAAGTGGTAGTAATGTGCCCAAATTCTGTTTTCTTGAGGCGGGAAAAGGACACTGAAAGTACTCTATGCCTTCAAACATGCTTTTTCTTTTGGTCTCAATTTTATTTTGGTTTTTATTGCTTAAATACTGCSCATGAAATATTAGCCAGTTGTAGTGCTTGACTGAATTATGAGTAAGATGGGCTAACAAACATTGTTCTTTCATGTTTCTTTGTGTCGTTCAATAGCTCTGATCTGTCTTCTGAAATATATTTAYGCATTTTTCTTGGAGTTTCATGACATCTCCATATTTATAGATTTAGGGGTCTGATGCAAATGATGATCTGATTCTGTTAAAATGATTAGTCTGCCAAAGCACCAACAATATTTTGTATTCTCTCCATCTCTTATATGGCTGAATAGATTCCGGTATTTTATGTTATGGACTTTGTTTTGAATCACACTCTTTTTTCACATGCATGGAAGTTTTATGAAACTTTCTTCTGGTACATCAGTATTGGGAACAGCTGATCCTCCCTTCCTTAAGCACCCAATACTTTCTACAAACTTTTTGACTACTTAAAAGACTAGTACTTGTGGTGCTGTCATCATTTTAGCATCATATTGTTTATAGTTAATTGCCCATACAAATAGAAACTAAAGGAATCTTGGGGTGATATAAAGGTTTTGGGATTAATTAATCCCCATCAAAACTTCATTGAGCTATTTTCATGTATATTATATGTCAATATAGACCTCCATTTTAATCCATGTCTTTATGTAACAACTTGTTTACAGCCTGGATGTTTACTTCCATGCGCTTTGCCTGTGAGCTCTAACATGGATGACTCAGAGATGTTGCATGGACTTTCATTTTCATTTTAAGTGTCAAGAYTGTTGTAGTCCATACAGATTATTGCTTTACGGTTGTTTTAAAAACACTAAACATGAAAATATAAGAAAACACCTTTACCATGTAGCCAAATATTTCATAAAATATTTATAGTTTTCTCCTACTCCAGCATAGAATGTAAGAAATAATCTTAATTTGATACCAGTACAATGTGTCTGAAAAAGTTGTGCTTTTTAGTCTAATCAAATATGTTATCTGAAAAATGAGGATGAGGGTCTTTATGGATTCCTATATGGATAGAAGAGATTTTTTTTTTGTTCCTTAGTATTAAAGAAATCATCCAGTGATTCCATTGAAAATATTTAGTTATTGCACTGAAATATAAACAGATGACTTCAGAATTATTGTAGTAAATGCAATTATGCTTCAACCCACAATAATCTTAAATGAGACATTTCATTAAATGTTAATAACTTTGGGGACTAGACTGATTTCTTCTTAGGTCTTTCAAAGAWGAGTTACTCTGTGCAAGATTCCTGCTATAGAAAGAAGGTGGAATGTGTACCAAGGGATGTTTCTGAGGGCTTAAAACCATTTGAGATTTATTAATTTTCTGGAGTAGGGTTAACATGGTTCCATGAATAGGCATAAGGCCTGGAGAATGGGATTAGGAAGGTTTCCAGAGGCTCTGAACTCATGTCAAGCAAAACTGTCGTGCCRAGCAGCTAAGTCAACTGAATAGGGAAAAGTCTTGGAAGTGCTTTATCAGTGCATAATGTTTGTAAATTTTATTCAATTAATTTACAGCTGTAGGGCTCATGAGACTGAAATTAAAGTTTTGTAAAGTTTTGATAAGGAAGCAGCCAAAAACAAACAAAAAAGTTTGATTAGCTTCGGACGTTTTTTTTAACAAGTTGGCAGGGTAACAAAATTGCAAGCAAGTATTGCAGAAGGAAGGTTCACCAAGTGTTGGGAGCTATTGTAGTCAGCTGCATTGGCCTGCCAGCACCCTGCATGGAGTGCCTGCAGGTATGCTTGACATTTGCTTTCCMCTCTGCCAGCAGGTGCCTCAAGGARAAGCCATGTCCCAGAGAAAAGCCTSTGGAATTTAGTGCTGTCTGAAGTACTTACAAGTAAACATTATGCYTTAAACTCCTGTTATTTCTATGACAAGATTAAATAGAATTTACTTCAGACAAAACATCAGTGAAAAAGAAGATATGTCAGAAGTTGCCCAAGGTTCTAACATACAAACTTTACACAAAATACCCATGCCCCTTTTGCAGGCTTGAGAATTATTGTCTKGAATTGATGTTACCCATGCCACTAGTGATTTGCTTTAATTTTTTTTATTATTATTATTGGGAGGAACAGACATGCTCAACTTCCCTACGATATATCTTGGCAAGATCACAGTCAGGGCTGCCACTTCATTTCTCTGTTTCTTGTGGCTGAGTTAGGAGAAATGGTGTTGCTTATTCACATCTTACTTYWATYCCTTATGTAGGCCCAAGACAGAYCAGAATTTTGGAAGCAAGCTTAAMCTGAGCCCTCCCTCTCATATGCAAYCTSTGTTTCTGAGGTAGCAGTTCCTATTCCTTTTAGTCATTACCTCATATTTGCATTATTGAAAAGAAGAATATTTTGTTTTCTTACATGCATTGTTAATTTTTAGACTTGACTTCCCATTTCTGAATATTGTTTCTTAAAATAAGAATAACCGAGTGAATTATCCAGTCAGCTTTTAYACTTCCAGTGATTGTGGAATTTATATTTTATTTGCAACCTTCTGCCAGTATATCTACAATGAAAAAGGAAATTCCATTAAAATCAAATTATCACATGGGAACCCATCTGCTTTTGCTGAAATATTTTGATTTATTTTGGGAAAATCTAAACAAAATGGTTCAATTTCAGTCAGATGACTTCAAAAGCAAACAACTCTGTTTGTTAAGAGYGTATTTTAAGGGTGCGAGTGGTGTAGGTTTGAAGCATCCCAGTCATGCCAAAATTGTGGCAGATGTACTTAGTTAATGCTGATTTATCTGGAAACAGAAGCTGGACAAAGTATAAATTGCATTTTGTGGGAGCAGAGCAGCATCTTGAGGGAAGAAAAGCAGCATCAGCCTTGGTTGAGTTTCTTCTGTCTGTCATTGAAGCCCTGTGACTTTGAGAGACCTGAGGGCAGCAGGGGTCACTCAGGGTGGTGRTGTTTGCTGTGGTGCCTTTGCTGCYGTGGGTAYGGCTCCCTGTGTGCCATGGGGAAGCTGCTGTTTTCCCCCAAAAACARGGCCCCACTGGGCTTAGCAGGAGTTCATACCAAAGTAACTCAGATCGGTTCTGGTTGCCAGTGAATTATTTCGAACTAGTTTCTCAAATTACAGGTGAGCATCTTTCCTGCACTGCTGCTGGTCTGGAAGAACTCAAAGGCTTCATAAGTGTAAATCGTGATTATTTGACTTTGAACTCATTGTTTGTGATTGGATGCTAAATATGTTTTGCAATGTTATTTCCATAAAAGTTTGCAAAGAAACAAGTCTTCCTTTATTATATAATGTTTCCTTCATGAATTCTGCCGRCATTTTAGGATTGGAGGAAAAAATGAAGAGAAGGAGCTTTCAAACTTCCTTCTGTCATAGATTGAAATTGTGACCACATGCCCAGACTGTCTGGTGAGTCCCTTCCCYTGAGTTTTTTATACTGGGCCACCAGGTGAAAGGCATCTGGGTTTGTACTGGGGGAGTTTATAGAAAGCCTTAAAGGACATTTTATAAGGTTTTACTGAAACTTCCATAATTTTTTGCATGTCCCCTACTCACGTTCATGATTGTGAAACACAATATATGGATGAACATTCACTCCAGTCTACCTCTGCAGYACAGAGGAGATACCAGAAGTTCCCTATCTTCACTGTTTGGCACAACAAATTTTGCTTCTATGTGCCCTTTGCCCAGTTTTATTCTAATTTCCTTATGTCCTTCTTTAAATACCTCTGTGGATTATTGTAATGTAGTTTAGAAGCTGGCAGAGCATTGTCTTAAAACTGAAACCTGAAAGTTTTTTGAGAGCGTGACATCCATTGTTTGCCACTGTCACAAAATGCAGTCTTGCTGAGCTATGAAGCTGCCCACTTAACTTCTGTATTCATGTGAAGTTAAACAGATTCAGTATCAAACTTTGCACAAGATTCAGATTTTTCTGTCCTAACTTTGCAGGAAAATTATCATATTTTTCTATCTTAACTTTGCATGAAAGAAATTAAGCACAAGCTTTCTCTGAAGTCTATGAAAATACTTGGGGGTTTGTTTTCATTAATGTATGTGTCAATATATGGATGGTTTTCASTTTATAAACAGGCTCAAATCCCCTGCCATTTCTATTTGGTGTTTAGAATGATCATAGTTTGTATCTCACTCAAGAGACAATAMATTCTTTAAAAGGTAGCCATGACATATTGGCTCCTTAATCACAGCAATAATTACAGATGATTTTTCCATGTATCAAGAGATCAGCCTGTTTATTTCTGTGTCAGAATAATAAATTATGTTTCTATACAGGATTCCTAAATGAGGGTAGAAGAAAAAAGCAAAACTCCACTGGGAGTTGCATCTATTATTAAGAATCTCAGAGCATTAAAAGTATCAGAATAATGTTACAATAAAGCTGTGATATGCCTAAGCCCTCTCTTCGTAAAGAGAAGTCTTGATTCGTCATCCAGGTGTAAATACATGTCACAGAAGTCTGTTATTTGGTATCTCATATAGTGATTCTATGAAATTAATAAAGCTTTAAAACAAAGATATTTCAAGAAGCAAATCAGGAACTGTTTGAAATGACAGGAGTCATGGGAAAGATGGACTTGGTCTCATAAATAGTTGGTCTGGACTTAAATGAAACCATTTTATAGCAGAAACAAAGGAATATTCTATCCATTATGCTAAAGATACTATGAGATTAAAATATTCTATGCATACACAACATACTTGCTTTCTGATAGCAGCTGTAATTGGTTTGTGTGGGTTCCATGTAGACAGTCCATTTTTCAACTGTTGTGTTAGTCTCTATATTACAAAATGTTCATATGGTGTTAGCTTCAATTTTAAGGGAATAAAAGTAAAAGCTGTTACTGCAAAGTCTAGCCTAAAGAGTAGGAAGGCATTTCTAGACTTTTAAATTGTTTGTGTTCAGCATGGCCTTAAGAAAAAAAAAGGTTGGGAGAAGAGGGAGTGGCTTTCTTCATAATTGATCCTGAACTCTGTGTCCTGGAGACTTTTAATTCAGTGATCACATGACAGAGGGCTCTGAAGCTCTCTGATGTGCAGTTCCTCTCAGTCTCAGCTGCAACAAGTATTTGAGAAATACTCTCATTTTAAACATTAAAGTCTGAGAGATGCAAATGTATTCAAGCAGGTACTATTTTTGTTCAGTTGCATTTATCCTCCCAGTTCCCTGTAGCCTCTGCACTGCTCTTAGGCACTGCTTTTTGCCTGCTCTGACCCTCCAACCATCCAAATACCTGGGAGTGTAAAAAAGCCACCATTAGATCCAGCCACTGCTTGTGTCTTTGGTGTGTTTATTATCAGTGCAGCCAGTGCCACTTCCACTGACAGCCATGCTTGGAAGAGTTATGGTGGTCAGAGGTGTGGTCTGACAGTGGTTTATTTATAAGAAGAAAATGGGGGTGGACATTGGACACAGACACTGCTGACATCTTCATTTCGGTATGAGAGCAGCGAGAACGTTATTTGATGGAGGCTGATTTTGAAAACAAACTTGCTTGATGAGGGGGTGCTCAGTGAGGCTTCCCATATGAGAAATGTTTATCGTAGGGGTAAACAAAAATGTAACAAAATAAACAGTGGGACTGCTGTGTCAGGAAACTGGTATATTGATTATTATGGCAACTGGTATATTGATTATTTAAATGCATTTTAAATGCATTTAAAATCTGGTGGGCCAAAAGCAATATTTGAGAAAGCTGATCTTCCCAGGATTGACTGGCTCATGGGGTTGAAGCTTGATGCTTGTTTCTGGTTGACTTACAGCTAAGACTTTACCCTGTTTTGTAGCTTCTTTAAAACACGTGGAGTTTTAAAACGAGATTCCAGAAAATTACTGTGTTTTTCAGCCATCCCTTTTACTTTCTTTGGTTTTGTAACTTAGTAGTAATATGCTCTTACAAAAAATAGCTGTCCACAAATGGTAGATAATGTGAGGGAGATGTAGTGGCCTGTAAACTTTTTTCTAAGGAAATTTAACTCTGAGTTCGAGGCAGTCTGAATGACAAGAAGATAAGCTATGGTCAAGGTTGTGTTTATGAGTACAGAGATCTTCCTGCTATGGGAGCACTTGACAAGAAACAGAGAAGGCATGTGAAGAGCTAAACATGCAGAAAGATTGTTTATACCTTCCTGACTACTTCTCTCCTCTGCCTATATAAAGATTTCTGAATTTTCCGTCTTTATTCTTCTCCTTGATTTTATGTAGCTTAATTCAGGATTGATTACGGCAATTTGCTCATTATAATGCAAATGTTTAGTCTCYGTCTGCTATGTGGCAAGTTTCCTTTAGTAAATTATTTTCTTATGTCTGTGCAATCTTTGCCCTGCCTCAAGTGGGGACTAAAGGAACAGATATACTGCATATAATTTTCATGTCTSCTGCAATATTTCTGTGTTGTATTGCAGAGAAAGATGGTGTTGTGGAATAGTATTTCTAACTTGTAGTAGTTTATTTTGCAAAGAAGAAAACAAATATTAGCAAACACTTTATACTTGTTATTCTGTAAGTGATCTAGATTTGCTGACTTCTACCTCAGCATTTCTAGTTGTATCCTAACTATCATAAAATCTTTGGCTTTTTTAAAAAAGACATACTGTCTCTCCAGTGTGGAATGATTTGCACTATTTCCTCACATATATTCACCAAAAGGCCTGAAAGGCATCTTAGAATAAGGGTCATCTTTTGTAGTGGCAAGAAGCTGTGGAATTTTTCAGCATTCAGTCAATTAGAAAGGACTTTCACAATTCATTGAGGGAAAAAGTGCACAGTCTTGGGTGAATGTTCCTGTTACTCAATGTTTTCTAAACGAGGTTAGTTAATAAGATGAATTGTTACTATTTCCATTTAATAGTTCAATTATCAATGTCTGCTAAGAGCAGAGAGCCAAGCACAGAGCTATTCCCAGAGCAGTGTGTGCCTGTGGCAGCCGAGCAGAGCCAAGGCTGGCCCGTGCAGGTGCCCRCGCTGTGCCATTGCAGGGTGTTCATCGCAGGGATCCACTCAGCCTTGAGGGTGTGAGCTGTGTGTCCTGCTGCTGCTGCCAGCAATGCATCACACTTCAAAGGCACAGTGACGGGCATGCCAGAAGGAAAGCTAGATTGGCATTCAAGAGGTTAATTAGAATGGGAAAGAGCAATTWAAGGGACGTGAGGAAGTCTTCATAAAACTGTAATTGAGCGCTCTTCATTAAGCAATCTCATTAAATGAGGCAGAGGATTTTTTGTTGTTGTTGAAATTCTGAACTTCCTATTAAGATTGTCTAATCAGCTTTCTGAAAGGGGAGTTATTACAATACCATAACTTTTGGAACCTTTTGTTGTTCTCAAGATAGTGCTAGGTATGTTTTGTGTGGATGTATTTTGCTTGACATCAACATGGAGAAATGGAAATAATAATGTTGCTTGTGTATGAATGTCACGAGTCCATTATTTTGATTTGCCCCACCTATGAGA
The DNA here is from genome assembly GCF_030028575.1 of Malurus melanocephalus. Taxonomy (NCBI): domain Eukaryota; kingdom Metazoa; phylum Chordata; class Aves; order Passeriformes; family Maluridae; genus Malurus; species Malurus melanocephalus. The sequence goes on along the minus strand of NW_026623251.1, from coordinate 2,445,462 downwards.
AAAATGAAGGCTTAGTTCCTAGTTTCAGTAATTGCATCCTTGTATTATGCATATTGTGTGGTAATGTGGCTGCACATGCAGAATACAAATCAATAACTTAACAGCAAGTAACAGATGGATGGCTCCTGAAAAAGAACTTTGTTGTCCATTTATTGATCACAGTTATGTTAACAGAGACATACCATAACTACCAGTGCCAAAATAAACATCAGTTTAAATAGTGGTCCTGTGAGAACAGGATTCTTGCTGGTTTACTTGGTGAGTGCAGTCTTGTCAACTACTAGACTGATTCTTGAATTCTCTGAATTGAAACAAAGATCAGGGATATTTCAGAGAGATGTTTGTGTGGTGTAGAATACCTTAAATATTGTGAAGAATTAAAGCATTTAAATCACAGCAAATAAAACCTGTTATGGAAAAATAGTAATTAAAAAGAGGCACAGTGAAATGCTGCTGCTTTAAAACCAAACAAAAAGAAGTAATAGCTTTGCCTAATGTGATACTGTTTATATTCCTGCTGTATATCATTGTTTCAATGATTTCTGGGTTTCTTTTCTACCTCTGGATATAAGACCCACAGAACTGCAGGGGCACGTGGAGAGATGACAGCAAAACTCAATGTGCACCAAATATTGCTGTTGTAGAAAGCAAGCAAAATGAAAGCAGATGGAAAAGCTTCATATCTCTCCAACTCTCTTACCATGACCCTCGGTACTGTGTGCTGTAGCAGTAAATGCCCACACAGTGAATAGGTTACAAATTCTTTTTTTAAGATACTGATGTCCTTCCAAAATCTTCTGAAGTGATTTACACATGGGAGTRTTTGACACACATTTCATGGAGATGTTTATGCTCTCGTTTTTGCACTGTGGCCCCAGCTCTKTAATTGTCCAGTGTCAGTTGTCTCCTGGCCTCCTCTTTGCACAAAAACAACTTGTTCCCTTTTAGAGGAAGCCCTGGCTGCTGAACACAGATATATTGACATATTTTCCACATATCCACTGGGGCCTGCTTTCTAGAGCTGTGTAAATATAACCAACCTGGAATAGCATGGATGCAAGCCAATATGTGCCATTTGCTGCCAATTTTTCCTCTATATTGCAAAAGCAGTTTAGAGGCATCCACAATATACCCTTACTGTAAAAAGCATTGCTCTGATTAGTCATAGTAATAAAAGTCCATTTTTCTTAAATGGCCCTTCAGTGAAGTACTAATTAATTCCAAGGATTTGGGAATCCACAGTGTATAGCTTGTGTTTTCTATTACCAACATATGTAATTTATTAAAAAAAAAATACAAGAGTGGAAGACACACAACATTTTAAAAGTGGCAGGGAAGGTAGTTGTCTTTAGTCTCAGACAAGCTCCTAGACATAAACAAGGAAGGACCCTGTAGGAAATGTGGCTTTTTGCCTCCTGTCAGTAGGATATTTTGAGACTGCTTTGCCTGTGTTTGCTCTTGCCTTTTGCTCCTGAAGTTCAGAAGAAAGCATTGCCCCTCAGGTGTCTTGGCAGCTGTGCTAGCTGCATTTGTATCCTCAGAATTTTGGGAATATGGGATTATARGAGGATAGAAGTGACCCAGAAACAGAGTGTTTTCTTTCCTCTTAGCATTTATGCCAATTATCTATTTTATTTAAGTAAATTGCTGAAGAAACTGTCCATATGTTTACACAGTTCATCTATACGTACTGGAAAGCAGCTGTGGTAAATTCCAACGAAAGTCATGGCACATCAGTTCATATCCCTTCCCCTCAACTTGGCTGCTTTTTTTTTTTTGATTTTTTTTTTTTTCTGATTGAATTCTGTAGTTCCTTTTTTTTTTTTTTTATTTATTTTTTTTTCTGATTGAATTCTGTAGTTCCTTTAAGGATTAGAAAGGTCTTAAAGACCTTCGAACCAGTGTGCTGCTTTTGTTCCGTTCATTGTAAGGGAGAGCACAGAACATCCCCCTGCCACATTGGTTGCTGTCCTTACATCATGCATAGAAATGATGAGACCACTGTTTCTGACAGCCTACCTTTTTTTGTGGGGGAGGGAGAGGGGAGGGAGCTGCATTTTTTTTCTGTAGACGTAGAGTTGTGTCAGGAAGATTAAAAAATGCAATAGTTTGCGTAATTTAGCATATGGAGAAGATACCCAGAATTCAGCCTGATGTATAGGTCATATCTGTGAGAGGAAAAAGAAACAAAGCCCAGACTATGATTTGCRTGTTCACTGCTTTGTTTTGTGAATTATACTCATAGCTGGCTGAATTTGACTTAGAAATGAGATTGACATTGCATGTGCTCTTTGGCCCTTCTTTATCTTCTGCTGAGGAGGAGAGAAACAGCAACTGTGTTCTTAARCAGAGATCTTGGCTAGGGGAACCAGAAACACTCAGCACATAAAAACTGGATGATTGCATTGAATAGAACTTGGTCCTTTTGTTTCTGAATGCCCTTGTCAGACAGTCTTTCCTTATACTTGCCAGCTAATTAGCATCTACTGAGAGTTATTTCATTTCAGTGTGATAGCAAAACTTAATTTGTCCTGTTAATTACTTTTCATCAATTTTCCCATCTTTGAATGGATGGTATATGTAYCTATACTGTTACTGAACTGAAAAAACCCTCCTAGATGAAGTGGAAAAAAATAGTAGCTTGTATTCCCTCAATAATTTTAATAATTTTTAAGAGAATGAGACTGGATTATGATACATTACATCTTAAGTGTGAGTGCTAATTAAAATTGATTATAAATTCTAGCAAAATCATAAAGGCAGCATGCAACTCAGAGAATTGTTTTCAAATTAATTCCTGGAACCTTTCTTGATGCAATCAAAATGTTTTTAAACATTATTATGTTGGSTTACATAAAGAATTTTTACTTAGTCATTAGCTAGAAAAACAAATGAAATCATTATGACTATTAATTCTTTCTAATGGAAATAATTGAGGAGATATCATAATGTAACTATGCAATGAATTYTCTGAAATTTATATTCTGAAAGCTGATGAGATGACAAGCTGGATAAAATTGCTGTGTAAACACAACTTGTCTATGGTGTGCAGACAACAGTTTCTTTAATTGTAGATTTTTTATTTAGTGGGACTCGTCTTATCTGTGCTTTTGCTTTCTGACAGAGGAAAATGTTGCACTTTGTGAACATTTCTGTTTTTTAAGGTCCGTCTCACTTCTTTTCTGGCAGAAAGTGAGGAGCTGGATTTAACTGGGGAGTAGAGAAAGACTGCCAAAGCGACTTTGTTAGTGGAATCATTACAAAACTTATGGAGGCTTCTGCTGCAGTGTTACCAGGATACCTCCTTAAGACTGTTTATGTTGGGCTGTGTAGCTGTGGAAGTTTGTCAGTGTCACTCAGAAGTTGGGGAGCCACCTCTTATGCTTTCTTCTCACTGTATTTGCAAAACTGTTCTCCAGCTTCAGAGCTGCAGGGATGCTGATTTCTGTGGAGGGTGAGTCCAGTCTATCCATAGTTCACACTTGCACAACTCTACARCACACGCCCTGCTGAGGCACGCAGCCCCCTCAGACACCAGAGGTGCACGGTTGTGGCTGTGTCCCCTGTCCCTGCCTGCCATTAGTGCCACTGTAGGGGCACATCAGCCAGGAGGGTGCTTGCTGTGTGTGCTCTGGGGAGCCCAGGCCATTCACCTGTGGCTGGATGCTTTGGACACTGCCACCAAGAACTCACACATAGTGTGCTACCCCTTCAGGCTGCTGGTGAAAGCTCCTCCCTCGATTTCAGATAGCTCTGAACCAGACCCTTGTTCTCTACAGGTACACTTAGTATTGCTGCCATCTGCTTCTAATATTCCCTAACCCAGTAAAAGATATATGTAACCAGAATTCTCTGTCTGTTTACATTGCAAGTAACAAAGTTAAATAAATAACAGCACAGCATTGAAACTTGGCAAAAGACAAAGCAGGATCTGTCAGTGGGAACAGATTTTGACTTCCTGATCCACGTGACAATGGAGTAAATGTGCCCCCCCCCTTTAATGTACTTATGATATGACTTCTTACTAGAGCAAGGCAAGCTATCCCTAGCACTCATTCACTGGATTTGTCTCTGAGAAGGAGGTTAGATTATCACAGGAAGGGTGCCACTGCCTTGTTAGGTGACAGAAGTGTCCCTGAGAAAGCTCTCTGAGTCCTGGTGGGCTCCCTGTGGTGGAGCYCATGATAGAGGAACAGGGGAAACCCTGAGCAAGGGGATGATGCCTTCAGGGATCCCGCAGGAAGCATTTTGGCGGAGTGATTTGGATCATCTGCTATCAGTTGTCTAATTCAGCCAGAACTAGTTGAGGAAAGAGGAGGAYATCAGACTTCGGTGGTATTTATCCTTCCTAAGAGTGTTACAGCTATCAAATGCTGGTAAAGGATTCATGCTGAAATTTGCGTGTGATAAATGCAAAGCAGAACAGGGAAGCCAGTTCTCRACGTCATGTGCTGTTAATCAGTGGAAATGCTTGCCGCAGGCCATTGTGYGTATTAAAACATCACGCAAATTCCTGACAGTGTTCTCTGGAGAATTAATAAATGAGTGAAAGCATGCTTGGCTCAAGAAATGCTGTGGTTGTAAATGTTTGGAGTAAGGAGAGTACTTGAAGGAAGTGTAGTTCCTTTTCTTCATGTGCCCGTTCCTGAGGCTTTCACTTAGCCTCTGTTGTGATTTAACCCAGACAGCCGTTCGCTCTCTCCCCCACCGGTGGGATCAGGGAGGGAATGGGAAGGGTAAAAATGAGAAAATTCATGTGTTGAGATACAGACAGTTTAATAGGAAAAGCAAAAACCACACACACTAGCAAAGCAAACAAGGAATTCATGGTGCTTCCCCTGGGCAGGCAGGTGCTCATCCACCTCCAAGAGAGCAGGGCCCCATCACCCCATAAGGGTGACTTGGGGAGGCAAAAGCCATCACTTCAGATGGCTTTTCCTTCTTCATCCCCTGCCCTCTTTCTATACTGAGCATGATGCCATATGGYCTGGAATATCCCTTTGGTCAGTTGAGGTCACCTGTTCCAGTTCTGTCTCCTCCCAGCCTCCCATGAATCCCCAGTTTCCTCACCAGCGTGGCCATATAAAAGCAGGAAAGGCCTTGGCTCTGTGTAAGCTCTGCTCAGCAATACCAAAAACATCTCTATGTTATCATCACCATGTTCAGCACAAACCCGAAACRCAGCCCCATACGAGCCACTGTGAAGAAAACCAACTGTACTCCAGCCAAAACCARCACAGTRACATTCCTCATGGCTCTATACTTGTGGTTTTGTTGAGTGCTTTGCCTGATGTATTGGTCACAATCCTTTTCCTGTGTATCTTTGCTTACAGTGTCATGTGTTTGTGTACCCAATGATTCTAGTCCTGAGAAGATGGCTGTTTTTTRTTTGTTTAAGTAGGATAGTTTCAGAAAGTCATTTCCAGAAAAAGTGTTTCAGAAAAACTATTCTAAAGAATTTGGAAGACTGCTATCAGCCAATGCTCTAGACAAGGAAAGTAACATTAAGAGAGCATAAAAGGACTAATATGTTTTTTTCAAGTGTTTTTTTCAGGTTGGAAGACGAAAGCTGGGACAGAGAGCACTCAAGGGCACTCTCTTTACACTCCTTTCCTTCTACAAATGCTCTTATGCTATTCTTGCTTTTACTCTTGCCACAGTCCTACCCTCAATATAAAACTGAACAAAGAGAATTTTCAAATGAATCAAACTAAAAAGCCTTTTTGAAGTATTTTCCAAGAAATTTTGGCCATGCCCTATCACTTTAAAATAGGCCTTAATTTTACCCTACATTATCACAGAGCTATGTGAGAAATATTTGCAGGAAGCAGATAGAAATTGTTACCACCTGGAGCCAGTTAACTATTATTTCACACTCCTCAAGTCTATGGGGAATTTATTGTAATTATTTTTTCACTTAATTTATCTATAGTTTTTGTCAATTTCATTTATGTTTTAGTCTATATTAAAAGATTTCGAGGAGGAAGATCTCTTGGCTCTCTGTTTCCATCCAAAAGGACACAGCCAWTTTCCTCTTGAAACCAACCAAACAAAACAAGCCACTCATGTTTTATAAAAGACTTTAAACTGTCCTAGAAAAGTCTCCTAAAGTGAAGAGTTTCTTTTTGGTCCTTTTTTTAAATATGTTTAGGCTGGTAAGTTAAGTGCACATCTAGACTGTTTTCATTTTACTTTTTCTTCTGACACTGTGAAGGCAAAATGAATAGCACCATAAAGTGCTCTGTGGCCAGAGGCAGAACCAGGATCTTCAGTGACAACCTTTATGAAACAGGACAACAAACCAAACAATAGTTGCTGTCAGGCCCATGAATATGAGTCTGAGTTATACCACAACTTTAACAGTATGCTGGCTTTGATTTCAAGGCATCAGGCAATGGTAAAGCCTCTGCATTTCAGTGTGGTGTTGCAGTGATTAAATTTCCAGCCTGAATTTGATTAGTTTTAGTTTCCACTGATTGGAATTGTTATAAGTTTGTCTGAGGAAAAAGCAAAGAATGTCTTCCACACTGAGTCTATGCATTAGCTACCTCCTTATCACACCTTAAATAAACTAAAAAGATTGTTTCATGTAGGTGCTTCCAACATGAGTAGTCACATTAAGATAATAGAAGCTTTCTGCGGGGAAAAGATGCACACCTTGCTTGTGTGCTTGCCTGCTGCTGACTGGAAAATACGTGTAAGTGTTAGACATTTCCATGCATAAAGAATGCCCTCSAAGTTACAAGTACGTCTTAATGGTGTCCAAGACCTGTAGAGATGAAAGGAGCTTCCTAAGAAAACAATTTTCCTCTAGATTTTCTGGTACTGGAGCTAGAGTAGTTGTCATRCTGGAGACCTCAGTCTTTTGCCCCTGTGAAGGTGTGAGACTGAAAGATGGGTGTAAATTTTCTCCCTGAATGTTAACCAAAGTCAATATGTGGACCTCCTGTGTGATCTGCTTAATATTCAGTTTCCTAGCTGTTTCCTTTGCGTTTTCCTAATTAATTTTGGGATATTCATCCTGACCTTATTGACTGTGCTCATAGTCTGTGCTGTGACAATGCAGTGAGCAGAAAAGGTAAAAAATAGGCCTTTCATTATTTTTATGCTTCACCCTCATAACCATCTTATTATAGAAGCAAACTGGAGAAGTTGTCTTTTAGACTTTCTTCAAGTCAGCTGCAATTTCTTCAGCAAATGTGATTTTTTTCTTATGCAATCCTCATCCTATTCCTTCACTGGTGTGTGTTTCTAAAGCAAAATGGGCAGTGCCCCTTCTGCTGTCCTTGCCTCACATCCTAGTGAGTTGCACTTGCCCCATTAGCAGATCTACTGGTGCCAGTGAGAACATGTTGCCAAAAGCAAATGTCTATTTAGCTATTGTTATCTACTTGTTTACAGTCTTTATCTAATGCAGCTGACTATGAAAGATGGCTCTTGACATCATCCTTAGGGATATTACATTTGATCTGTGTCTAAGAAGCAGTTCAGACAGTTTTGGGTTGGCCTTGGTCTTGGTATAAGGAAAGAGATTCTTAGATTTTTATTTGTTTTTTGAAAAACCAATGCCAATTTGTAGCAGTAAATAAAACTGTTCATACTGAAAGGACAGTAAGTCACAGTCAGATTTTTGACTCTGTTAAAAAAAGTATGTGGTTTTTGAACTTTCAGAGTGTAWCTGATTTGGGAGTCACAGTGATTCCATCTCAATCATCTTTCATGTGTCCCATGGAATTGCCGGTAAATTTGTTTAATCTATACTGGTTTGAGAAAGAAGAGAAAAATATCTGCTAAGCTGCTGTGAAGGGTACAAATGTAGGGAGTGAATGATGTTCCCCCTCACCAACCAGTCAGCTTGAGGGAAGACAAGTTGCTGTCTCTGCTTCTTTAGTGAGCCAGGTGCCTCTCTTTGGATGGGTACACCTGTGCTTTAGGGCTGTGTGGCTTCCTTGCTGCCAGTCGTCTGGAAGGAAGAAGTGGCTCTCCAGTGTTATTTGAGGCAGCAGACTGTCGCTGCACACCACTTCAGCAAAAGCCAGCACTGACCTGTGCCTTCATCTGTGCTTTCACTCGGTTCACAGTACAACATGTAGGATAATATATGTGGCAGGGAAAGTGGGGCACATCTGGTGACATCAGGTGTCTGCTGACACTGCTGCAGTGTCAGGAGGTTCTGTACCTTTACAAGATTGTTCTCGGCTTAATCTRCACTCGCTCAAATCAGCTCTAAGTTTATGAAACATTTTGGTTTATTGTCTTTCCAAATTATATATTTAATTTATATATACTCAGTGGAGTTTTGACTTGTATGAATGTTTATCCCACAGGCAGTGTTAAGTATCTTGCAAGCAGATCTATATGTGCTTTTCATGGTGTTCATTTGTCTACATAGCCCACTCAAGGCTGTTTCAGYACAGGAAATGCTGAAAATGCACAGTGCTTCAACAGTGTATGAGTTGTTTATCTTCAGATGTACTGTTCAGGGTCTGGTTTGTGTGGTGCACTGAAGAAAACAGATCAAAGTGACATATCCTGTAATTCCATTACTTTTGTCTAACAAATTTCATTTGGGCCTGTTCTCAATAGAATAGCACTGGGACGAAAACAGATATTTGAAAAATCTTTGAAGTTTGAAACATATGGGAAGTAGAACAGACTTGTGACAGTAGACTGCTTGAAAGCTAAACTGGTAATTTAATATACTGAATGCATTATGGAAACTGTTCATGTTTAAAAGCTTCGATAAAACATAAAGAAAACCAAACTCTGTCTTAGATTTGCACAAATGCTCAGTTCCTGTGTTGGCAGTGAACATATTTATCCTAGAACCACTTTTTGATGTTCCTTAGTACTTTACATCCTATCTAGTTATTAGCAATAAACTTCATATAAAGCAGCTGAGAAATGTTGCCAGGCCAGAAACTAAATTCTAAATAACTACTACCCTTTTGAATATGTTTAAATAATAGACAAGGAAGATGGCTTCCAGGTAAGGTACATAATGTCTTGTCTTTCTAAACTGAAAATTATTAATTTTACTGAGTTCTCACAAAGCACAACCAAGTACACAATGTGATAAGGAATCCTGTAAATAAGTTTTCTGTGGTTTTAATTCTCCTTGAAATCAGAATGGGCATTAATGATCAAGTTTTTAGCTGAGTCTGGGTTTTCTTGGAAGATCAGATCCTTAAATTTTTGGTGGGATTGTTACTCCCAATTTTTTWAATTTTTTACTTTGGTTTCTCTGAAAAATAAGTGAAATATAAATCATAAAATCACTTATTATTTTAYTTGTAAGTATTGAAATGGGTATTTGTAATTTAAAACTGCAGATTTATGCTTTAAAATTCCTAAAGGCATGGTAATTATTGTGTGTTTATCCTGAGTATTTTTTCAGCGTGAGTGCAGACCAAACTTTAAAAATCATAAATGAGACTTCAATTTGTATAGGAATATAGGAATAGGTGAATGAGTTACAAAAAAGAACACAGGGAAGTCTTCCATTTCTAATAACCTTCAGAAATAACTCTTCATGGATCAATATTTGGTCTGATGCAAACTGTGTGATGCTGTTGATTTATACAGCCAGTTTTGCTTAAACCAAATAGCCTACATTCATTTTTAAAGCTCAGAGAAAATATGACTGAAAATRAGAAATGAGTTAAAAGGAGAATTTGAAAGTATTCCTTCACTAGTAAGTATTAAGTCTTCTATTTGGTTCAAGGTAAAAATTTATATTCAGCTCTGCTGATTCATTGCAGTAAGAGCTCTGTATGTCCAGGAAAACCCTGAAATGTTTGATTGATGAGCAATGTTGCCCAGAATATAATTTGTCATGCATGTTGCTTTTAAATTTAGGAAAAGTAAACATTTTAGTTTTGAATATCTTAAACCTGAAAATAGACGTAACATGGGAAATGAGATCCTTATTCTGATCCTATTTCAGATTATGTTAAAATTAACTTTAATACAGTGCTTTAGCTGGTGGTATGTTTTGAAAAGAACAGTTTATGACAAGTGTGTTTTCCTATTTTGGTATTTCTGAACATAGTTTTATGACATATGGCAATCAGGAAATTAGATGTTATGTACTTTCAAATAAGGAAATTAAATTTTATATATCCTAATTGTGGGGAATTCCCTCTTCATGKGCTATAGGAAAATGTAGTTCAGTTGATGATTATGGCTGTAGAAAGAAATACTCATGGAAATATTAATGAAAAATGTGGAAAGATGGTGCTTCATTTAGGATTTAGAGAGATCTACAGTCCTTTYCCTCTGTGCTTGCAGGCCTTAACTTGCAGGTCCCTGGTTCTCTCTTCAGGAGCTGAATGAGGAGACATCCTCTGGCTCCACAGTTTTCATCTCAGCTGGCCAAACWTCTCAGTGCCATCTCCCAGGCTGCATCAGACTCTTTTTTTCTTGTTCACTCATACCTCTTGTCGCCCCCATATAGGGAGGGCAGTCCTTCTCACCCATGTGGGGTTCCTGTGAAGGTCGGTRCTTTGCGAGGCTGTGGTGCCCTTGAATATCAAAGGAACCAAGGAAGTAATGAAGAGTAAATAGTAATTTTTTATTATATAGATGTTGATTCTTCACAAATTCCTTGTGTTTTTTTTCCTACACATCTTTGTTGTATTCTTGGTAYGTTCCCTGTGCCTGCCCCCAAAGCCTGTGTGTTGGAAAGAACCAAACTGCTGCTTGTCATTAGGGGCCCTCCTCTTCCTGCACGACCKTGTGGGAGCCTGGGATGATGCTGTGATCAACATCACAGCACCAACTTCCTTTCGCAACTCTTCAGTTGCTTCAGAAATTTATAAAATGCAGTTTTTAAGTCAGAAATTAAGTCAGAAATGCATATGCWCTGACACTGTTTTCATGTCATGGAATGGGTTTTTGAGTGCACTTGCACAGGTGAATATGGTCAATACCCACACACACATCTTAATTTTTAGTGGCATATGTGCACATAAATGTCCAACAGCATGGACCTCTGTTTATATCCCATAATGTTCTGTGCTTGTCACCTGCACAGCTAAAAATGTGCATTTGATTTTTTCCCCCCAGATGTACAGATTTTAGTTTACTTTGTAAATTCTGTGTTTATAGCTAAGCTTTTAGTTACAGTTTGATTTTGATCTCCCAGGCCACTTCCCTGCAGTGAGATTTTGATGTCTGGAATGTGACATTTTCATGCATCTCATTTTCAGAAGGAACTGGGTAAATGAATACACTCTGGAGGTATGGAGACTATTTAAATATTCTTCAAGTCCTTGTGGTCTGAGTTTTGGCAGCAGTTTTGTCCTCCAACAGTAAAGCCTGAAAAAAAGGAAAATAGAGATGAGCAAATAAACTTGAAGGGGCTCTTTGTGAGCTCTGACATTAGCTCAGTAAGGATGATCTCCATCAGCACCATCTATACTCAATGGAGGAGAAGGCATTTTTCCTCCACAGAGGGAATCAGAGCAGTCAGATTCGGCTTTGCTGGTGAATGTTTTTCTCTGCGTTGACTGGAGACTGTTTAGACACATTATCTCCACCTGATTAAATTAGCCTTGATGAGTATTCTTTCTGATGGACTAATCTAAGAACTGAGTTCCAGTCATTAGAAAAGCTGATATGTGAATGGTATCACCATATCTTGGGCAACTTACCATAAAGATGGGCAAATTAGGCAGCATTATGAAGTTCTTTGTAGATCATTTTGCATTAGGGTTGTGTAATTCTGAGTGGACTTTGATCCATATTACCATAGGCAGGACAGTTTAATGAACACAGGSGAAAAGAGAAATAAGCATTAAGAGCAGGGCGGAAGGAAAACAATCTTGTTTGAACCACTGGATTTCTGACATGAGATCTTCAATTTGTATTTTTTCCTCATTAAAACAGAAGTGCATGTAGTTTTCATTTACTGAGTGAAAATGGAAATGTGGAAAAAGCAATCTGATAAATGAAAGAGATGTTTATGGTAGGAAAACTAGCTAACCCTCACAGCTGGGAAATCTTCAGATGGCAGTGGTTCAGTATCTGAAAGTACTGATCTTGTGTGGCCTTGCAAGAGAGTGTTCAGGAAATAACCTGAGCTAGAGTGCTGGGTATTAAAGGAACATTAAATACAAAAAGTTAGGCTCAGGCAATGTTATGATTGCAAGTAGAAAAACATTGGAAAATACAGTAGAAACTCATAGTTTAACTATTATACTTTAATTGCATCATTGAGTACTGCTGGTAGTGTTTAGCAGTAGTTGTTTAGTTGGTAGTTGTTTTTTTCTTATCATTTGAGTGTGTGGCTCTGTGCAGAAGAAATGTTTCTATTTGCATTTTCTTCTTGAGAAGACTTATCACTTACATGTAGCATTGCAGGAAAATGRAAGTGCGACTGACTCACTATCATTCATTTTGCTTTAAAGAAACTGAAATTGTGTCCTTTTGCTTGATGTGGTGTTGTAACGTTCTTTCACATAGAGAACAACTTCTTATGCAAGATGACATACCTTTCTAGGGGTGTTATGGGAACCACATTCCTAGGGTATTCCCTAGAGGTACCCTGTTGCTGAAAACATATAGYCTTGTTGGGAAGCCCATCTCTTTTGGAAAAATGAGAGCACCACATTCTCAGACCTGTCACTTCTATTTAGCTGGTGCATCACAATGGGAAAGAGAATAATTGATAATTGTGCAGTAACAAAACTTGTGTTAATTCCTGTGTTATAATACGTGAACTGGTGTGTTTGGTTTGCGTGGCCAGGTTATGGGAGTGGGTGGSCTACAGGGGTGGCTTCTGTGAGAAGTTGCCAGAAGCTTTCCTCATGTCCAACAGTCAGTGCCTGCTGGCTCCACAATGGAGCCACCACTGGCCAAGGCCATCAGTGACGGTGGTAGCRTTTCTGGGATATCAGCGTGCAGAAGTGGAGGATAAAAAGCTGTATAAATATAAATAAAAAACTTTATTTCCTCCCCATTTCTCATTGTTCTAATCTGATGTGGGAGGTAATAAATTGAACTAATTTCCCTTCTGTCTCACCTGTTTTGCCCGTGGCAGCAACTGGTCAGTGGTCTCTCCCTGTCCCTATTTTGACCCACAAGCCTGTCATTGTATTTTCTGTCCCCTGTCCAGCTGAGGAGGTGAGTGGCAGAGTGGTGGCCACAGGGTGTACAGCCAATGTCAACCCACCACAGCGATCAACTTGAGATTGTGTGAAAGCAAGGCAGGTTGAAAGAGCGCTGCCAGTCTTCCCTGGGAGTGCTTATGCAAGGCTGTCTCCTACAGCAGGTAAAACTCTGTCTGCCTCACGAGGATCATACTTCTTTTCTATCCTCAAAGAGGCAGGATGACTGGGAACATTAAAATTGACTCGAGATAAAATATTTAGATTGGTTAAAGATATAAATATTAACTGTTGTCAGTTTGGGAGTTACAGTTACTCAGTGTTAATTAGAAGTGTTCACATTTAAAAGTGCTTTGAAGTATGATTTTTTTTTTGTATGCCACAGAAATATCAGAAATACTTTAATCAAAAGAGGGAAATATTTTTCCTGCTCTTTGAGTGTGTGTGTTTATAGGAGGATGTTTGCAATTCCGTTTCCTTAAGACTTAGTGAGGCRTGTGCAGAGCACTCTGATGCTGTTTCAGCTGTGCCCTGAACTAATGTGCTTGTGCTTCTGCTGAGATTATAGTATGAACATTCAACAGTTTGCAGAAATAAGATTGATTTTTTTAGATATTTACATAATAGGGTAGCTGATTTGTACTGCTGGGGAGGGTATAGGGGGCTGTATGTGGTTCATAGTCTTTATGTGAGATCCCTTGAAGGTCATGTGAATAAGATCCATTGGCTCTGATAAGGAGTGAGATCAGTGGGATTTAACCTCTGTCATGGTTCTCTTCTACTACTAAATGTCTATTTTCTACCAGTTCCACAATATTCATGTGGGTGAATGCCCGTTTTAGGCAATGACTTCATATGTTTTGATTAAAAACTAGAAACACAGGAAATGAGATGGGAGACACAGATCTCAGCTCACACTTTGAGGAGAATGTTTCTTGTTTAAGAAAGGACTGCTTTCTGGTTTAAAATATTATCCAAGACAACTGATTCAGAAGGGATAACTATATTAACAGATTTATGAAATCAAATGCAGTTCTTTTCCCCTTTCCCTCAAAAAAATCACTGGTGCTGATGAAGACCTTTTTTTTAAAAAAAAAAAATCTTAAAGCAGAAATGCTTTAAAACATTTTTTAATATTACTTCAGCTCACACCATTAATTACCCATCATAGTTCCGAAGAACGTGGTAAGTAAACAAGTAAATATTAAATAAGTATTTAACATTGCTTCCTGTGTAAATTTCATGTTAATAAATTGAAAAAAAAATTTGATTAAGGGATTAACAATATTTAGTCTTTGCAACAATGATTTGTTGGATGGTTCTGGTAAAATTACAGGACATTTCAGGATGGAAACAGTGACACTCAGAAAATGTCTTAAGCTTTTATTTTTACATTCTAATTAATTCTACAATAGCATGTAAAGGCTTGAATTTGCAGTAGTGCTACACTGTAGAACTGCCTAAACACATTATGTGAAATGGYCTTTGCCTCGAATATATAATGGTAACAGCTAAGACAACTGGGAAAAACAACACAGTTAGGTGCAGGAAGGTGCTGTAGGTAATCCAAGAGCACTGTGAAGTAAATCCAGCGTTTATAACACAGATTCAATGCTCAGTCCATTGCCATATTGCAGCCACTCTGATTCTTGTATGTTATGGGAGGTCAGTGTTTATGACAAGAATTTGGATGTGAGCTCAAAATAAAATGAACTTGGAGTCTAATTGTAGAAAAGCTTTAAAATAATTTGATTGCTTCACTGTGGACAATTCAAAACTCAAGGCAGGCACAGCAGTTCAGTTGAGGTGCTTACACTTCAGCTTAGCCCACGGTAATTTTCCAAATGTGTATCACCTCAATATATATCCAATTCTGTCAGAGACAGCTGCATATAAAAAACATTATTGCATTAAAATTTCCTGAAATTATGCAACTATATAAATGTTTGAAGCCAAGATATACTGTTTGTATTATTTTGGTGAGTATGTGTAAGTTCTTACTAGTCAGACCATTGACTTTTTTTCATCTGTATCCAGTGCATCATGACAGGAATACATGCATTTATTACTTTTATGATCTGTGTGAATATCTGCAAAGTTTTTAGTTTTCATTTATCTCACTTTGATTTGATTGTTCTTGGATGAATGATTTGAAAGCATTTACATTGCCAATGCCGTACTTCAAACAGCTCTCATTCAAAACCAGGTTTGCATTTCCATCAGCACACATTGCATTGAGATATACAGGTCCTTCAGAATGAGAATATTAATAGGAAGATGTGTATTTTTTTTTTCTATTGAGAGCATTTCTTTCTGAATTTTTTATTCTCATTTAGATAATGGGAAAAAATTATACTGTTTTTATGGCATAATAGATAGACCAATTAAAAGTTGCAATGAAAATGTTGATAGTGCTGAAAATGAATCTGTAAAAGAAGTGTTGAGATCTCCTGTCTACAGAACATGTKAGTTCTATATTTCTTAGACATTAGACAGTCCTGCTTATGGGTACTCAGTGCTGTGACCCTGCTGTCACTGTTAGCAGGGTTACTCAGGAGCTACTGACAGTCATGAGCCTTGTAAGCTGCTTATCACATGCAAGACAAGGTTATAGAATGAATCATAACCTGAATCTGTGCCCACTTTGCCAAGCCAAGTTGTTGCAGCCGGTGGGAAGCTTCTTTGGGACATAAAGTGACTTGTACATTGCAAAAGTTGTCCAGGACATAGCAGGAAGGAATTGGGTTATAGATGGTGATAGACTGGCAGAGAGTGGGTCTGGCTCCTGACCTCTGCACTGAAAAGCCATGGCCAAAACAAGGCTCATTTTCTCTTCATCATCCAGTCAAAGCCTATTCCTCAGTCCTCACATGCCTTCATCAGTTTTGGATGCCAGTCAAAGCCAAGCAAAAGTAGGATTCCACTGCAGAACTGTGGGTTCAGCACTGTACCTAAATTATCCTTGTTTAATACCTTATTTTAAAATTATGTTGTATTGCTTCTTGGTATGGCATGTATTTGGCATTTTTTCTCAACATAACTTTGCAGTCTATGGTTTACTATGAAAAATATTGAAATTGTCTGCAATCTTTGTTATCTTTCAAAATAACAACCTAAAACCAGTCTGAGCTTATTTTCCAAACCAAAATAATAGAACTCCTAAAACCCTCCAAAACTATGTATGCAGTATTTCAGAATCAGCTTATAGAATTACTACTCTCACTATACTATTGTAGTTGCTAGCATGCTGCTCTTCAAGATACAGCAAAAAAGTAACATGTTAAGTACTGATTTAGATTTTGTTATTCATGAATATGTGAGCTTATAGTTGAAAGATGTTACGGTTAATCTCTGAACTTAGTCCTTTGTGTGAAGAAAAAGTAAAAGGGACTCAGCGTTAGGCTTGCTTATGCCAGATGACAAGTACTTGAGTGTTCCTGCACAGAAATGGACTGCCAGATATGCTTTTAGATCTTCCTTTTTCTAAAAAATGGAGTGGACAGTCAATAAATATTTGAAGCAGTTTCTCTTTTTGTGTTTCAAAACATTCAGCAGAATAAAAGCATAGTACTGGAAAATCTTTAGCCTCTTTAAATTCTAGATCAGATGCAACATTAGTAAGACTTTTTATTTAAACAAAGCAAGCCATCTGCTGTGTTATCTGGCAAACAAGTTGCATTGGGCCTTCTCTTACAGTAATTTTTTACAATCAAGTATGGGAGTGGAATTCCCGTGCTGGTCCCTCCCTTGTTCCCCAGGTCTCCTTCCTCCCCCCATAGTAATGCAATAGTATGTACTATTAAAGTTAGAGAAAGTCTCCTAAATCCTGATCTTTAGTACTGGAAAGAGTAGGCTTATAATACATCAAATGCTCGACTGTCTTCAGGTACCTGGCATTGTATTTATCTGAGCTCACTTGAGATGTTATTCATATTTATTCTAAATACTTGTCTAATCTCTCTGCATTTGGAATCTCATGCTTTTCTTTGGCATCTTAGAGTTTGGAAGAAATCTTTTGGTTTCAGTATGTAGTGTTATTTTTAATAACAGTTGTTCTTTCAACTGGGATCTCAAACTATCTCTCATACTATCCTTTGGCATAAGTTTTTGATATTTAAAATTAATCAGTTGGAATTGCTCCAAATAAATCTCTTGGCTTCAATTGGGAAAAAGAAACAAAGGTGAGGAATTAGCAATTTCAGTTCTATAGATGAGCAATTAGCAATTTCAGTCCCGTTCTGAGCTCCTCCAAAGTGTGAGGCAGAGTCTGGAATACCATCTGCTCAAAAGGTGTTCTCTTCTAGGGACAAGAAATCTTTGGATTATTGATATTTGGATCATTRCATCCTGAATACCACCTCAAATCCTTGCTTGTTTATGGTGGATTTCTCATAAAGGGTGGTGGATCTGCCTGTATAAGGCTAAGCTGTTCCACAATGTCCATACCCTATTAGAGAAAAAAAGACAAAGATAAGATCATAACATTTTTATAACTATCATGRATCTTATTTTTCAAGGGCTAAAGTCAAAAGCATTGTTGCATTACTGTTATAGAGCTTTTTTCTGGAACTGACGTTAAAGTCTACCAAAGACTAGGATGAGCTGAGCTTTCATGAAATAGCTGAAGCTGCCAAATGTGTTGATATTTAGAAGAAGCTTCTGCTCTCCTTAATGGGCCTTGCCTTACAGGTGGAATCTATAGTGTGGAATTTTAAATATTTTTAAGATTGGTATCAATTTCAAAGCAGGTTATTTGGACTCTTTGCTGTCAGAGGTTAAAAAGTAAGCTGGGATGAATTTCAGGAGCAATGCTGCACTTGGCAGKGTCAGTTTTTGTTCGTTTCACAGCTTTGCACACTTCTGTGCCTCCCCTGTCTGTGGTCACGGGGTCCTTGCTGAAGCCATTCCCAGAATGGCTGTACATGCACACATCCAAAGGACAAGGGCATGCTCACTTGGATGGCACAAGGATACTCACTCGTGTCTCTTCCTCTTTGAAATGTGCTGCTAGTGTGTGCATTTGCAACCTTCTGTCCTGTTACAGTTCCCTGTTTGATCTCATCTCTGAACTCTCTGGCTGAGAGAAAGGACCCCTCCTGTGCCCCTTTCCTGACTGCATGAAGRGAAGGTGACTGGCACCATGCCCTCTGCATTTACTGCTGGGATGGAAACTGCCCTGGTGCCAGCACACAGCCCCACGTGTGATTTCCATATGGCACCACATCTCAAAGGAGCCGAAAGGTCAGCAGCATGTCTTTGACCTTGGAGCTTTCCTGCACTGCTACAGTCCCATCCTGGGCAGGAGCCTTTGTGTGGCTATGAACRCAGCAGCCTGAGTTGTCAGTTCCCCTCTAACTACAGGAGGGGTGAGTGGGAATATGTTTAAAGAAGAAATTTGCTATATTTGTATGATATTAGTAACCCGAACAGCTACCCAGGAGTCGCTCTACTTTTCAGAAAGAAGCTGCTATTCAGAAAAAAAAAATCTCCTGCGTGTCACCAAATATTTCAAGAAATGGATAAAGAATAACTTCACTAAAAAGCCTTGTCAGTCCAGCTGAAATTTGAAACTCTGAGCATGTGAGGTGTGGTGGCTCATAACATTGTGGTCTTGCTCTCAYAGATGTGCTCAGGCACGCACACAAATACAGATCCACAAATACACATGCCCACGTTGCCCAAAATAGGGCATATTTACAGAAAATACTTGCCTGCAGGACTGTTGTTGTAGGATTCACACTCCATACTTTGTACCTGCGAGTGGGCTGTTTGTAACCTTTGCTAAACATACCAACATTTTAAGGAAGGCATTTGCAGGAACATTTGGCTTTCCATCCCACAATATACTTTGACCCTTTTTTGAACATTTTTCATATATAGCACAATTGCTAAAATCCCAGTTGTTTCATATTTACTTTGTTGTAGAAGTTTGTTATGTACATATGCTTTTTTATTCAGATGGCAGGAATTTTATTCAGATGGCTGGTTGAAATCATGGTTTCGTTTTTTGGTGGTTTTTTTTTTTTGTTTGTTTGTTTTTGTTTTCTTGTTAATGGCAATTATCTTCTTTAAGGAATTTCATGGCCAACAGCAATGTCACCTTTGTTTAGTGTATTTGGGGGGCTCATTCCTTGTTCAGATGTTCAGCACAGAAAAATGTTGCCTAATCTTTAACATAACTCAGAAGTCTTGCTGAGAAKTTGAAACAGGATTAGAAAACTCAATATCTGATCCTCTGAGGACACTACTTCAAAGGAGCTATACAAAGCTGGAGGAAAAAAAAAGGTGAATGAACAAGCTTGAACCTTTTGAAATATTTACTGTTCAGTGAATTAGGAGAGGAAGGGGGAACATGATGAGGCCTTCCCACTCCTGAAATGTGATAGTATCCTCTTTTTTTTATTAATAGGAAAATTATGATACTACTACTTTGGCATTTCTTTTGTTTGGCAGAAGCTGGAGGCACTGATTTATGCCACACACACACACACACACACACACACATGTAAGTGGTAGAAAAAAGCTTAAAAGTTCCATTTATTTCTCGATTTGTCTTTTTTTTTTTTTTTTTCTGGAATACTTCAATTTCCTGTAAAACACATTGAATAACTGGATCAATAGCCATCATATATTAAACACTAATCACTAGGAATCATTGTTTTACATGGTTTACACTATCACTCCATGTCCTGGTAGCAGTTCCTCTCAATTTCAAAACAGCTGTGGAGCTTGAGTTCTTGTTTTGGCTCTCTGTATCAGATGGAGATGTGTGTGTCCAGATGAAAATTCAGGCTTGGCAATGAACTGTTCTCTTGTCACACAATGTGTACCAATCCTGTGCCTGAATTTACTTACCCAGCCACTATTTGCAAACAGATGTGCAGTTATCCAGTTTCTTCTCTACTTTATTTTTTTTTTTTTGAAACACAGGCTTCAGGTCTTTTGTAGACAAACTTGAATGTTTTCATTATGTGTTTCCTTATGCTGGTCTTCTGAAAGCACCTTAAAGGATCACCTGATCTATAGAGTAAACTACAATTTCATAAAAATGGGTGGACTTCAGGTGACAGTATGATCCATRGATATAATATGATCCAAAGGACACAGCACTGCACACCTTAGAAGCCTAGAGCTCAGTCAGTGTTATCTATCCAATGTTGTGTTCATATAGCTCCTAAATATAWGGGAAACTTTTCAAACATAAACCAAACATAGCTGTTAATATTTTATCWGGCAAATTCATGGAGTTCCTGTATGGAACCAGTAATACTCAATGTGGAGGAACAGCTCTTGCCAGCTCAGCCTGAGAATGAGTATCCCAGTAACCAGGCATATGCCCTTCCTGTGTGCATGGTATTGGGCTTTTAATTGCATTTAGTGCAAAGGTAATAAGAGCTTGCTAATAGATTTAGGAAAAATAATTGTTGAAAAGAAAACCCACTCGTGAGTCAAAAGTTCATTGGTTTTGAGAGGATTGTAAAAATATTTCAGGTTAGGCCCTAAATTCTTCAGTGGATTGCAATTTATCTATGGTCATGCACATGCTAAATAATGATATTAAATAAATTACTCTCCTGTTGTGTTTTATAATAGAGCAAAGCCTTCCAGCTATATAAACAATGCTTTATTTTTCCAGCATTATGGAATAAAATAGAGAGATGGCCTTGTGGGTTGACTATTTGAGGTTCATGACTGAACAGCAATTTCCGAAGCTGAGCCTAACTGTGATGATAAGTTATGCCTTTTGTAATGCTCACTCATGCAAATAAAGGCATCTTTTGAGCAACCTGTGCAGATTACATTTCATATTTGGTAAATCTTATGTATTTCCCATCATGTTGGAAGGAACTGCCAGTGTTTTGAAAAAGCAATTTATTTTGTCGTCTTTGAAGTAGCTGATGCATTAGTAACCCTGCCACCTTTGAAATTAAATAGGATTTTGTCTGCAGTTGGAACACTCTGAAGTGTTCTTTTATTTTTAAATCTCATATGCGTATTTGAAATGCCTTCAGCTGTCCTGCAAATGGGTTTTGTTTAATGATTGCTGTTGTCTCTAAATGGGTCTTGGCATTTTTATTCAGTTTGTGATGAAGCAATTATTTTTGCTAATTGAATGTGCAGGGAATGACTTGAGACAGGGAGCAAACAACATCACATAGTCATGGGCACTTTAGGACTGAGAAGGTCATCCAAAATATGGCATAGCAGCCTTTGTATTTCATCTTATAACTCTCCCAATATATGAGTCATTTTAATGCCTGTGACCCAAAGGCTTTATTACYCCCTCAAAGTAGAAGTGAAATATTCACTTTACATGTTTGCAGCTTGCGAAGGAAGCATCCTAAGTGATGTTTGCCAAAGGACATTGGTTTTGRTACACTGCTTGTTATCATTAACTGCTCAAGTACTACACTGGTGATTACAAATAATAGAAAGATAGATGTGCTGTCAGATCCCTCTGATTACCTGAGATATTTCACCACAGAACCAGAGCAATGGAAGGAGAGAYGGCTTTGAACCAGACCTGTAGGTCTCAGGTGCTTGCAACAACAGGAGATGTTTGTGCATATTGGGAAGGTAGAAGTGTTCCAGTCRTTTCTCCCCCAGTCCCTTGCTGACTTCAGCTTAGAGAAGTGTAAAAAGTACCTTACTGTCACTCCTTCAGTGTTGATCATCACCAAACATGACAGTACATAAACTTCAGGCTAAACTGTTTAATTCCTTCAAAGAGTCTCCAAAACTTTCTGTTTTCTACTGAACTGTATTGATAGATAAAACTAAAGAAAGAAGGGAGCTTACTAAAGAAAGAAGGGTGCATAGCAATTAGTGAGATAAGGATGCTTTGGGAGGAGGATGAAGTTAACAAGGGAAAACTGAGCTATGTTCTACAGAGCTCTTGCTGACTGATAGCCCTGTTCAATGCACAACTGTTGCCAAGAAAGGAAACCAAACTAGGTTTACTGAGACTGGCAAAAGAAGTAATATTTGAAAATACCATATGGATAACATTAGTCACTTGGTACTGGACAAGGTGAACTATGAGGTTAATCTAGCATGGAAAATCCCATTGATAATGTTGGCATGTTCTCCACAAAATTGGCTGCCCAGGGAACAAGGGAAACAGTTTTTGGTTTTTGGTTTTTGTTTTTTTGTTTTTTTTTTTTTTTACTGTGTGACACAAGAGACCCAAAGCAGTCAAAAATCCAGTTACTGAAACATAGTACACACCAGATAGGAGGTATTTGCTAAAATTGCATGTGCTGGACATTGCTGCCCTAATTTCCCTGTATAATTGCTGGATTTGTATTGCAGTGTATGCATCACTAAATTTCCTAGAACTGCAAAGCTATTTGATCAGCTCAGTTGAAGAGTTTTTGTGTCAAACCTTGTAAAGTACTGACTGTTAAAGAACCACGAAAGAGGAAGCYACAAAATCCCTTTAAAATGTGTCAAACAAATCAAGCAAGGACAAAAATCAGATGACAGAAATTGCATTTATTTTTGTGARCAGGCAAAAATGGAATTTTGCTGTAAGCTTAGGCATGCTTTGCCATCACTTAGCACCATTATTGCTGCACTGACRTAGCATAACCCTTTTTGTCAATGTATTTCTGTTAATTTGACAGCCTTTGGTAACATTCAGATCTCTCTTGAGATGTTATTGTCTTGGGCTGAGATTAATAGAGTGTACAACCGTGGTTTATACGTAATTTTAAAATTATTTTTTCTTCAGAAGATTGAAGAAACCCATATACATGGTTTGAACTCTCCCCTACCCGTGTAATGGGGAATGGAATAAACGCAAATGAAAATTGGTCAGCATCCTTGCAGCACGCTGGTGCACTGTCTCTGGCCCTGGGAGCGCTGTAGTAATTTGACTGCAGTGCCCTGTCAGAGGAGTAATTCTCCACTCAGAGTCAGGTGAAGTGTCCCTAGAGCTGTTTCACAGTGTATCTGCCACCTACCTGAGGWTGTTGGTGAACCCCCAAATTCTTGGGGGTTGAGTGTGTGTGTCTAACAGCCGCTTTGAAAGTATCAGGGCTAAAGATGTGGACAAGTTATTGTGCTCTTAAGTAAGACATTATGGTCAGTGTTGTTTTTTTTTGTCTTCCATGTGATAAACATGGTCTTGTTAGATTTCCACATTCCCATGGAAATGAAGTTAGGATGTGCACAGAAATACTGCCRTTCATTTTGTATTCTTTCCAGTGCACTTTTCATCTACACATCATGGAGCAGAAAATGAGAGGCTTGCACTCCCTTAATTCTCACAGGGGATCATTAGGATTCCCCACTGTTGTCTAATCATGTGCTGTCCCATTGATGTGTAGTCAATTGATGGGTAATTGCATTCTGTGCAGTAGATCTGTCTTGAGTAAARCAGTGTGTTGGCTTTAGTTACGGGAAACTGGTATGGATTTTAAGCTCTTAAATGAACAACAGATCATTCTGTGCTTCACAAAGTAGAAGCACAAAGTATGGAGGGAATAAGTAATGGAGRAAGAAACATTTAAAATTTATGTTTGCATATGGACTCGTATATGGAAGAAGTAYGTCAAATGCATGGCAAATCAGCTTATTTTTTAATTTTTGAAATGCTGGAAGGAGTTTGTGAATAAGACTGCCTGTGCATTAGAGGGGCTGCCTTAGCCACTGCAGTGTGCCTGACAAAACACACTAGATTGAAGTTCYTGCTGTGAGCTGGGGAGCTGTGAGGCCTGAGCAACACCAGGGAGAGTAAATGAGGGGTGTGGAGGAAAAGAGTTGTCTTCAAACTCTTTGCCTCATGCTCTGAGTCATTAGTCCATTGTGGGTGAACAGAGTAGGGTTCCAGATGAAGACATGCTGGGTACCCAAGCCTCTTTAGTCTGGATAATACTGGTGAGTGTTTTCTGCAAATCCGATATTCAGGTATATATTAGGAAAATAATCCCTTGGCACCAAGGCAGTTATGGTGAACCCCATGGTGTCTTATGGATATAGGCCATAATTTATAAAACAAAACTTTATAAAACAAAGCCTCTTCCCCGCAAAGTTATAGACAGGCAGACTGGAGAGAAGGCTGACTTCTTTCACAAAAGTAGCAAATTCACTGACCCCATCAAGCCCTGAAAGTGCTTCTGTCTTCGAGGGATTGTGCAGGAGGGGGTCATGCTTGTCCCAGGAGCCAGTGGGGTCATCTGCGGTGTGGGGGCACTTTGGGGTGTCTGGCCTGGATTTGCTGWTGCTTTGTTGCCACCTCTATGGGGTATGATTGGCTTTTTTTAAGCTAGTAGTATTATTAAGCTGAATGACATTAAACCAGGAAYTTTGCTGAGCATGTGGGAATGCCTCTCTGGTGCTGCAGGGCAATATTGATTAGCCTCAGTGAGAWTCTGAGAGTGGCAGCACAGCAAAGGTTACCTAATATTATTTTTATGGCAGCACATACATTTTGCAAAGGGCTGTTTTGAAGGTCAGCCTTTTGCACATAACGCTTTCCCAGCTCCCTGTCTGCCTTCAGCTCACAGCCAGGCTGGCCATKGTTATCGCCTTAGAGGCATTTTTGAGGTTGGTTTGAGATGAAGACAAGAGGGAGGGCAGATTATCAGTGATAGATAATGAGGTTTTTATGATGAGMCATTAGCTTGGGATAGGAGAAAAGGGAGAAAATAACAATGCATTTGCCTGCCTGATAGTGTGGTAGTTTCTGTTTGTGCACATACAACACTGGTAACTCGGTGTGTTCCGAACTACTAATAGAAAGTTATAAAGCCTGCAGAGCTGTTCCAGCTGCTGCTTTATACAGATACACTGCAGTATGAAATGATGAAATTTGCTTGTAGCAAGTTTTGCTTCCTCTCATTTTATTACACTTAGTATACTAATGGGTTCTATCATAAAACTCCATTTTCAGTTACCCACAGATTTTTTTAATATGCATCAGCTCTCTCAGACAAGGCAGGCACAAATTTTTTAATGTATTTTTCAGCAAAAGCAAAGAAAAAGAGYAAATTATGATAAATTTTGTATACAAAGGTACATCAGAAAATAACCAGAAATGAGACTAAATGCTTTGGTTTTTATTTTTTCTTATTTTACTTTCTTATTTAACTTCAAAATCCTTCTTCCCTAGTCTTTGTCTAAAGATTGGAAAATTCATAGTAAAAGATACATGTGATCACAATCTGATTCTTATTGTGTAGACAAAATTCTCCTGACCTTCAAAGGCAGAATGCGTTCAGTTTACTGACTCCACTGATTAAAAAACTCTTAGGAAAGATTGGGGAGGACTATAAAAGTTCAGTAAGATTAAGAGGCCCTGGGGGATTTTGGTTTGTTTTGTAAATGTAATGACTGAATAAACAGGTCCTAAGAAAATACTGAACTGAAACCAAATCCTTAATTGGGCCACTAAAGTTGAGTTTGTAATTCCTCAGTGAAGTTATTTTTGCTGCTTTACTTAAGGTAAAGAAGTACTAAATATTACTGTAGCATCGCTGAATGTTAAACATGGTAAAAGCTGAGTATTCATGCTGTATGAGAAAGTAGAGGAGCAGTAAAAGAGGTTGTGAATATTATATCATRTTTTTATTGCTTGATAGACAGCTGACACCTGGTACTAGAAAATCTGGGCATATGTGCCAAATGAAATTGATTCCCCATTGTTCATTGTGGCATTTTCAAGACATCCACTAAGTCTCCGTTCCGCTCACCACTCTCTTCTTGCCTGCAGAGAGGTCTGCCAATATGTGATGGGTCATCATCTAATTCCTGATTTTAAGAAAGATAAATGCTCATTTGATGTGAACAGGGATTGTGCCACCAAGAGAACTTTGGGGTTTGCACGTTTGTCACAAGTTGCACTTGTGTGACCTTCACAATATGGCTTTAGATGTTAGAAAGATGAAGAATACAGTCTTTACTACATCTTAACAGATATCAGGGCTATCCTGTTCACAGGGATGGATGTGTGTTTGAGGCAGCCACCATGCTAATTACTGCTTCCTCAACTTGGGAATTCTAGTTTGTTCATCAAATATTAAATACCAAAGTCAGCAACAGTCCAGCATTTAGTATTTTCATATTACCATCTTCACTGTTAGTGGTATTTTTTTAAGTCATATTTTACATGACCAGTTGCAAAGAAGAGTTGGTTTTCAGTGTAAGAACAGCTGGTAATGGCAGATTGGGAATGCAGGAAAGCAGAGATGAATTGCCCAGGCCTATCAGTGGCACACCAGAGGGATACAGGAATTGAAATGTCGGTGTTTTGGAGAGGGGGTGATCAATGTGGATTTGAAGCTTGTCTCTGCCTCACTTCAAGTGACAAAATATTCCTGACATCAGCCTTAGGAAAGACACTTAAATTACCTGTAAATTGGTTAGGGACTGCCTTGCAAGGAGAACCTTTCGATATATTATCAACTGAAATTTTCCTCGGTTTCATAGAACTGCAGTGTTTTTGAAGCAAACACAACCAAGACTCATCATTTCACTGCAAGGACAAGAAAATAGAAATCTCAGTGGTGGAAATAGAAATCTCAATGTGGAAAACTCACATTGAAGGAAAGTAACTAAAAGGTACCAAGTGTACCTCACTCCAAAGATAAAGGTTGTAAGAGCAGCTCTTATACACCTCAGTGCAGAAGCTTGAGTTTACACCTACTAAGTGGCCATGTGCTGAGTAGAAAAAAATAAATGAAAGTGTGAAGTGTTTTGCTTGGCATAGTGTGATTTCAAATACCCATATCTGCAATTTTAGATTATACTACACTGGGAAATAAAGCAAAAATGACCCCAAAAAAGTCTCCAGCCTTTTCAAGCTAACTGTTGCCTGGGATAATTCAAGTACATGTTATACATATAGAATTATTTTTYTTTAATTACATAGCTAATAATAATTAAAAAKCAGCAATTCTTTTATTTCTCTGGTAAATKTTATAGTCAAGATTTTGTCCTTCTGTAAGTAAAATTAGAAATATTGTGCCAGGATGTGTGTCCCGTTGGGAAGCACAAGGGTGAGCTCASGTAGGAATCACCAATCTATTCCGTGCATATCATTGAATGTTCCATGTAGATGATAGCTGTGAGGCTTTTGTGAGTTGCTGTGCCCATCAGTACAACTGTCTCCTCCAAGGGTTGTTCTCAGGCYGGAGAGATGTCTTGAAACACTTTGTGCACACCTGACTGAATGTAGATTTGCACATATRATGCAAATCTAAAAATAAAAGCAGGGCAGGAACACAAATGTGTATAAAGATTTGATTTTTTCAGTAACCTGGAAAGCAGAGTTTTTTTCTACAAAAAGAAAGAGAGCTTTGTTCAAGATATTGCCAGCTTTTCTGTTGTGTCCTGAATTATTTGTACCAGTAACGTTTCTCAAGGTGTTGGTAGGAATTTCTGCATGAGCAAGGCTTCAAGATATGGTTCTACTAATGTCAATACCTTTTGAGGTTTATGGCTGCTTAATTCTATAGGGATTTGTACTGATAGGTACTCTCCAGAAGCCAGCTGAAATATGTACCCATATGAATTTATGTTGGTTGTAAAATTACATGACAGAAATGCAGTATTTCCTGGGAATTATTACTGTAAGCTTTCCTAAGTCTCTTGTCTTACATTACATTTCCTAAACTCAGGGCAAAAATGCTGCACTTTTTAGCCATGTATTTCAAAGGTCAGCATGTAGTTATATCTCAATTCGTATCTAAGAAAGAAAAGTAGTAATTGCAAGAAAGTGTTGCTATTCATTGGCTTTTCCATAAATCTACTTCTTGTTTTTACTTCATTTGCAGCATATGATTTCAAGGCATGAAACCAAAGGGGACTTTTGCGTCAGCTGGTCTCAGTTGCATTTAGCAACTCCATAATTATCACTTAGCTTCTCCTTTATTATGCTCTGTGCTCCTTAGTTTATAAGAATTGCTTTCAGTAATCAATATAAATGTGTTTGGAGATTAATACTTTGCCTGTTAATTTGTTCCCAGCTTCTCACCTTTACTGTTAAAAATGCACATCTAGGTAGGAATTTGAATGCATTTAGTCATTTAATTTTGATGGTTCTTTCTGCCTACCAAGAGTRTGAAGCCATCTGGCTATAGAGAGGAAAAAAAAAGTAAATATTATTTGAATGCTATGTGTGCTTCAGGATTTTTAAGACATCTCGCTATAAGCCTTATTAGTCTTTTATGTTCTTGCATTTCCGGCTGSTATGACCTGAATGGAGAGAATAAGATTGCAATTTCCCTTTGAAATATAATTTATTTTTCTTATTATTATTCGACTCTTAACAGGAATTAAGGCTCATTGCTTCAAAGACACATGTGTTTAATAACAGGGATTTAATGTGTGCTGATCTCAGTGCCCATATGTAGTCTCCTGCAGATCAGAAGCAGTGCACAGCTGCAGATATTTGTGCACATGAAGTGCCTTACAGGACCGCTGCCTAACTGCATGCATTTTACATGCTTTTCTTCTGATATGGATCTAAAGCTGCCAACAACAGCGTGGGAGCAACAAAAATTAAAAGGAAGGGAAGGAGTGTTTCCAATAAAAGTTTGCCTCCCTTGCATAGTCTAAGTGACAGCAAGCATTCCATCTTTGAGGGCTTTCAATTGGCATTGTATGAAAATATATTTCAAAGCGGGGAGAAAAAGATGAATATAAAGAGGGGGAGGAAAGGACTGCGGCACCACGGGGCTTCATTCAAATTTGCAGCCAAGGCTGTGGAGAGGGAAGTGATGACAACTGTGGAGTTACATGTGTGTAAGAGCAAAGTTTCCCACACGTGTTCTCATCAGTATCACAGTTTGGGGTGCTTGGTAATRGAGGTTTGGGCTTCAGCCAGTAGGGAGGCAAGACCAACCACAAAGTTCAGATCTAGATCCAAAGGCCTGCGTGTTTGGGAGTAGTTATCCCTCTGGTTTGAGATTTTACTTATCTTAGCCATGCACAAAAATAAGAAACATGAACAAAGATGATTTTCAGGTTGCAGCTGTAATACTTTAAGTATTTAAGCCCTTTAGCAGTTTTGATTAACCAGGGGATTACATGAGATTTTCTGTGCCATTTGCTTTATTTTATTTTAGCAAATTTATATGACAAGTACCTTGTCATTTGTACTGCAGATCAGTCTTAAATGAGCCGAAATAAGGTTTGGGGTAAATACCGCTTACGCCTCCATATTGGATCTTCTGCTTTAGGGAGCACCTGGAGGAGAGAGAGTGAGTTCCCATCATACTTTAAAACCAACTCTTCAGCTGTACTAAGGGAGAAGAAATGAAAGCACGGTGCTGGCAGTGATGGGGCAGCCACTGGCCAGTGTCACAAAACTGGGTGCAGAAATGGCTGCGGTGAGTTGCACTTGCTGGAGGACATCACTGCCTTTTGCTAAAGAGCCCCATTTTCTGCTTGGAAGATCTGATTTCTACCCCATTTCTGGGGACTCTGCTGCTTCAAGCATAAACATATGGACATCCTGTGCTCATCTTCCTGACCTAATTGCATGGATAGAGTATACAGAAGATGCTGGAGACTGCTTAATTTATTTGAATTTGAGAAGATGCCTTTGGTTGCTCGAGTTGGTATGGCAGCAGCCTACAACCTTCTCCCTTTTCTCTTGCACTTCTGTTGTGGCAGRAGCTCCTTAGTTCTTGGAGGTGCTAGAGAATCCTTGCTTCTTGTAAGATGAAGTCTTTGCTAAAATTTAACCAAAAACATCCTAAAAGGCACTTGCTCTGCACACAGGAGTTCTGCCTGAGTTGGGGTCCAAAGAACACCCAGAAGCTCCTTTGGAATAAGAGGCACTGGAATTGTGTCAATCATTTTTCATTTTATTCCATTTCAACCACAGATAAAACCAACACCAATTTGATTCAGCAATCTTGCATGTATTGATCAGATTCTGAAATTTGCATTTAATATTATAGCTACAACAGCTCGTGACATATTATGTAGAATAGACAGGTTTTGAAGATATAATTTGCTTTGTTAGTAGTGGTGTTGTAAAAAAAGAAGCTAGTGGCTTTTCGTAAAAGCTCAGTAATAATAAATGTCTGCCTTGAAAATAAGGCTGTCCCACGCTCCCTTATGTCCTGATGGTTAAGTCACATCAAGTGGACAATTGGAACTGCCTGTCTGACGACAGATAGGTCCTTGAGAGCAGTTGTCCACGCTTTAGCAGTTCTTTTAGAGGAGGACAGTTATTCTAATGTAAACGTGTTTCTTTTTTCTTGGTCATASAAAAACAACACATCTAAGTAGTCCTCATGCTCCTTCTAATTATATGAGCTACTGATTTTGAATTAATGTTCTTCATTCTAATTCAGACTGTTCCTGTTAAGATGCAGTTGGCATCAAAATGTTCCTATCTTCTGACTACTCCTGTATATGATATAATTAAGGAGTAATCCCTTTCAAAATTGGTCATTAGCATTAGCTAGCAATTTGCTAAATTTACTTCAAAAGGTTAATGCTACAGATATGGTAAACAATAACTAATTTCATGGGGATTTATTGCTGTTAAAAAGTATAATCAGTTTCTAATAGCAATACTTAATTTTTTAAAAAAACTGTAGATTGGTTGAGTGCGCTCGGATTGCTTTGCAATGGATATTTTCCTGGCARATGAGTAATCCTCTGCCAGTAATTTCAATTCTGAGTTCTCAGGTTTAGCACTTCAATTATGCATTCTTCGTTTGTTTTATTAATTGTTTGGTTATATTTGACGATGCTGAACTATACATGCATGCAGAATATATGRCATATTATTCATGAAATTTTGCAGTGTGACAGGCTCTGGTTACTCATGAGTAATACAGCAACTGTCACATAATAAATAAAGTGACTTTATGTAMGCTTGTTCTAAGTCCTTAAACATAATTATCTGAATTGTTGAAAGGAAATAAGTGTTGAAATTACTCTGATGCATGATGTAGTAATCTGAGGAAATAAATTCTTATGCAATAGGTAGAACTCTTCTAAAGATGTTTATGACAGGAACAAATGAGATAAATGGAGATACTCTGTACTTAATACCAAGGTTGAAGGTAGTTGAGATTGGTGTGCTAACCCTTGCTGTAAATTTCTGCCTCTTCATTAACTGCAGCAAAACTGGATATAATTACATAGGCATAGAATTTAGCTGTGAAGAAGAATTGCTGCTGTGTGGAGCTGAAGTTCTTGCAGGATTGGCCCTGCATGGTAGGAACACACAAATGATAAATTCTATGAGTTGCTGGAAAGCCTGGTTTCATGTCTCTTCTGGTCATAAAACACAATAACCTCAGCTCCCTCTCAGTGCCTTCAGATGCAAATATTCTGCCATGGAAATCTAAAGGAAGCTTTTGGTTTGAATCAAACAAAATGAGAACAATTTGCTGAGTTGCAAAGTCTTATTTCAGATAACTTTGAGGTCTGTGTGGCAGGTGTGTGCCGCTCCAATGTCTCRTAGGAGCCGTGCATGGGTGTTTTCCCTCATCCTTCCCTCCTCCTGCACTGCCTGCWCCCCAGATCTCTTTGTGCACAGAGATATTTCTGAATTTGCCAAAAGGCTGAGAGTCTGACCATGGACCTTGTAGGTGATGGAGAAGGTGAAGTGACTGTCACTGGAACTACAGCTTCCACAGCTCTCCAGTGCCTGAGGATTGCAGATTTTGCACTGAAGTTGACTTTCTTGAAAAATAGCATTACATAAGGACTCAGGGAAATATATTCCAGTGCTTGCATTAAATGTTTTGAGGCYTTCATTTCAAAATACTTTTGTTTGTATTGAAAGTACCAGGAAAAAACCACTGAAATTAAAAAAAAAAAAAATCCAGAACATTTCATTCTGTAAAACATTTTGGTTTATAAAAAACCCACAATTTTTCCTTAGGGTGCATGATGTTGCACTCATCTTGGTTTTAGACAGTAAAATATTTTTCAGTGGTTTCTCACATGATATAGCAGTTCTGTATGCAAAGAAGGAGAAATAATGGTTGGAGATAAATTTTGCCACTTATTGAATTCTATGAAATGCATACCCACCTTCTTTGAACTTGCAAAGTAAAATTATTTTTTAAATTTCAAAATATTCTGTTAAATCCTCCTTGTAGCTTTTTTTCTTCCTCTTTAAAGCCCATATTAGGTTTGGTACCTTAGGATTTTTGCCAGTTATTTAAATTACAAAAAAAAAATTAAGATTATTTGACCTCTAAATAGCAGAAATTAGTAAAAAATTATGACTTTAAGTTAAATCACAGAACTCATTGGCACAATAATCCATTACTCTTTTGTTACCATTTCTTGTTGGTTGCTATTTACCTGTGTTATACTCAGTAACTTCACAGGAGCAAACCAGACCTCAGTAGAAAGAACAACAAACCTGTCAAGACTAACACCTCCAAATTCACCATTTTTATTCTATTTTTACATTTATATTATATTCACATGCTCTAGACAGTTCCCCCAGCTTCATTAAGACAAGGCTAATACAATATAACTGTTTGTTCCTGGGTTTACAGAGAGAACCATTTACTTGCAAATCGCAGCATTTTATCAAGAGAGGAATGCACTACTGGAAAGAATTAATTTGTGGTGCAGGTTCTATAGATTAGATTTAAAGATTTAAATAGGTATTCATTTTGTGATCATAATTTTGGTTCCTCTTTTGAATTGTGTTTAAAGACAAACTGACAGCCTTGTAAATTAAATAGAAACGGTTATGTCTGAAATTCATGTGCATTCATTAATATTGGAAGTTAGCTTTTAAAAACCTTCAGCCATATTATAATCTCTTGAAGTGCTACTAATGCATACTCATACTTATTTTATGTTATCTTCTGTTAGTACAAATTAGAGTCTGCTTTCATTTACTGCAGCTACAAACTGCTGGCCATGTAGTTAATTTCCTAGCATGTTAAACTGCAATTAAGATTATGGCATCTAGTTTTGCGTCCCTGGTACAATTCAAAAAGAAAACTGACTTTCCCCAAAATTTCTTATATGCAAAAGGAATTTTGGGACACTCTAAGAGASGGAATTCAGTGACTTGTTATAATCTTTATTTCACACTTCATTATAGAATTACATAGAATTATAGTACTGTTTTTTAAAMAGAACTAGGTTTAGCTTGTGAGCAGTGAACCACAATTCAGTAGAAAAATGTTCTACGTGAAAATTCATTGCAAACATAAACAGGAATGTCTCCATTGACTCCTGGACTTGTGAATTTCAGTMGTCAGAGTAGTCTAAGGAGTCAGTACCTCATGCAGCACAGATGGATGTATTTTACTCACTTTTAGTCTCATTCTATCAGCTGTGTGATTCAGCTGGCATCTGTGCTTTGGTTTTCATGCAACAGATCCTGTTATATCAGTTCCAGTGACATGTACATACTAATCCATCCGTACGCTGAATTTCYTGACACAGGTGTGTTTGAGATCATGGAGGTGCTGTTTTAAAGAGCACATTGTTACTTTGGTCATGAAGTCACACAGCAGTGTCTGTTTTACAGAGAAGAGTGTATGAATGAAATGCGCTGTTAGTATTGAATGAGTAAGCTTCACTGCAGCAATTTTTATGTATGAAGAGTATGAGAGGGAATCTGTCAGTAACATCTGAATAATCAGTTTGAAATGTACCAAATGCCTAGTGGAAATGTGCTTCCTAGAGCTGTTCTCTCATACTGAATGCTAAATATAGGCTTTGGAGATGAAGGAGTAAAATCAGCATTCAAAGCTTATTTGTGTTAGGGCTGTTAAAGGATTTATTTGCCATTCACTACCAGCATTTTTGCTCTCACATTTCTCATCTGTTTACCTACAGACTTACCACAGGGCTTTGTTGTGTGCCCTCTTCTGTCACACAAATGTGCTGGCTAGCAGAAAACCAACAAGAACATTACTCTATTGATTTTCTCTCATGCCTGCAAGTCATGAAGGTTTTGTGATTAATATAAATCAATATTTGTGGTAGAGCAGAAGGGGATTTGCGTAACTACAGATGAAAAAGAGAACACTGAAACTTTCATTCAGCACCATTTACTATTTGTAAATACTTGTCTTAAGAGGATTTCTACTGTACCAGGCTTCAWATAATGAAGCTGGAAGTTTTTGGTGTGATATTGGCAGCATTTCCTCAGCTGTGACCCCCTACAATTTTAGCAGAAGTTAATTTAAAAAAGAGCTAGAATCTAAGCTGGATCCCCTGCTTTTACTACTTGTTAGAGGAGATATGTGATGAATAGAATAGAATAGAATAGAATAGAATAGAATAGAACAGAATAGAATAGAATAGAATAGAATAGAATAGAATAGAATAGAATAGAATAGAATAGAATAGAATAGAATAGAATATTTCATTTGAAATGCAATGATCACCTAGTCCACCTGCCTGACCAAGGACCAGCCAAGTCAAAGCTTGTACTTAAGGGCATTGTCCAAATGCATCTTAAACCCTGACAGTCCTGGGGCCTCACCGCCCCTCTAGGAAGCCTGTTCCAGTGTTTGACCACCCTCTCAGTTAAAAAWTGCTTCCTACAGTCCAGTCTAAACCCCCAGAAGAAGGGCATTAAATTGTTCCTGGAAGACTGAAAGAGTTATACATAGTGTACAGGTCCAAGGTGAGGGAGTGTGCATACTGATAAGGCTGGGCTTTTTGCAGGCTAGAAAATTGCAATCTTAGCTATACAGCTTATCTGCTCTCCTCTGTAATAACAGGAGGTCCTGTTCACCAGTATCTCCTTTTTGCTTTCCTCATGCAGGATTCTTTTCAGTCTCTTTTTTACCAACCCTCTATAAGGAAAACCGAGAAAACAACCGTAAACTTTGAAATTGTAATTAATAACTTAATCTGTTAAAGGTATGTGTTCATGTGTTACATGTATACTAGTATAAGAGTGTTATGCAAGTGATGGGGAAATTATTTTATTGTAAACTCTTTACAGATATGATAGATGTGATTCACAGTTCCAGTTGCAACTAGAAATTGTTTTCTTCCTGTGCTCTTTTCTTTAGGAAAAAAGAAGCTATTGCTGTGGACTTGGTATATAATCGTTTGAAGGCATAAAAGGATGTGTATGGATTTTGAAAACTTAGTTACTGATTTTCAAAATGGAAGAACTCCAGAGCAAGAKCCTCTTTTGTACTTTTTTCAACTGCTTGAACAAATTCCACATAGAAAACTGGCCTGCCACACATGGCAATATTCACATTAGAAAACAGYTTTGCAATGCTTCAATTTGCTCACTCTTATCACTGGATTTGTATGAACAAATCCACCTTTTAAAAGCTTGACATTGTAAGCATGCAAGTAGCTCAGGGAAAACAGGTCTCTGTTATGGGCTGGTAATTGAGTGTACTGAAGTAAATGGTAGTTCTGTATCTCTTTAAAGTTTAAAATTACTCGAAGAAAACTGTATTACAGCTAAAGTAGCTACACATTTGGGGTTACATATGTTTTATATTTCTAAAGAAAAATTGGCATAGCAATGGTCTAATCTGACTATCATAGCCTGGGTATGTGAAATGTCAATGATCACAGTGATAGTTTTTGGCAGTTCGTTGTCTATGAGAAATGTCCAGTCCTAAACAGACATCAGTATTGTAACACACTATAGAGAATCTCTATTTCAGTGTTTAGACATACAATTTTTAAAGTAAAGGGAAAATGCTTCCATGAAGTCTGTCTATAGCATGAACTGAAAAAGGAAAAAAAAAAAAGTGATTATATCCTCATCAGCTTTATACAGATGTTTGTATCAATGGACTCYTTTTGGTCCTTTGTTTCTTGGTGTAAGAAATGGGTGTTTGGCACAAGTTGGATGCACTGAAGTCAAACTGCTTGTATTTTTGGATAGAATTAAGGCTGAGAAATGCAGGTGAATCCTTGGAAGTAAACATTGCGTTCACTGATCAGAATAGTAGAATGTGCAAATTATATGTAACACTATATAGTGATTTCCTTTCAATGCTAAAGACTTTTCTCTGGTAGTTCTTGTGTTTATGTTATTTGTGTGAGTGTTGTAGCTGGTGTGGCAACAATTTTGCTTGTCCGTGATTGCCATAAAACTCAGTGTCCCAGAAACAAGGATTTTGCCTGGTATTGATATGAGTCACTGGTTATCTGATGCAGAAATGAAGTTTGCATAAGTCCCAGCAGTTTACATCAGTAGTTTGACCAGTAAATCATGTGCAGCTTTATTGCTCTTCYTTTGTGCTTGTCTTTTGATATGCTGGTATTCATCCCTGCCAAAAGCGTGTCCAGTGCTTTCTGAATGACTGCCTTGTCTTCTACTTTTGAATAACAGCAGGGGCAGGTGGCTGTGTAGGTTCCAATCAAGAAAGAATGCTAATGAATTATAAAGAACTTCTGACTTGCATTTAATAGCACCATGACAAGTTATAACAGCCTGCCAAACCCAGCATTTCTTATAAATCACACTTCAAGGGGCAAAAATATGTCATATCTGAGGCCTCTGCAAAAGTCAGTGTTTGAAGATGACACAATTTGCTCCACCTTGTAAAGTACTCTCTTATGATAAATGTTTCTTTTTTTGGATGGACAAAATAAGATAATTGAATATTTTTTCCCTTCTCTGTCCTCCCAACCATGACAGCACTGTGCAATTTGTTTGATTTTTGGAAACACCCTGTTGTTCTTTTGCAAGAAGAAAATCCATTTCAGGGATGGTGTTTGAATAATAATTGGCAGCATGACTGAAGTATTGACATTGTCTTATTAGGACTCTGTACACCYGCATGTCCATGCAATGCCCAATCTTTCTTAGCAAGAAATTGATTTTATATAAGTTTGTTAAGTGCTGACAGTTTTTACATACTTATTTTTGTGGCCATACAGATGACCTGGAGCCATGACATACCATCATCTGAAACACTATAAAGACTGATGATTTATGTCCTAACAAATGGTGGCACAATTTATGGATGTAACGTAAGGAAACACATACTAGTTCCTCACTAGGCTGTGATGTATAAATCAAACGGGTAAGGTGATTTCCTGAGCTAAAATAGGGCGTGTTTGTTTCAGAATTTATCCTCATGCCTTTGGGCAAGGAATTATTAATAATTTTCAGTTTTCAGAGGATAGTAAATAAAATAAATTTGCTTCTGTAATTTGACCTGATTAGCAGATATCAGTACAGAATTTTTTTTTCTTTTTGAAGAGGTCAAGTCATCCGAGAGTTATTTCTGTCWTACAAGTGAAATGAGCAGGAAGGAACTCTCAGCACTCTGAGGCAATGTTCAGCCATCTTAGAGCTTTCTACATTTTCTGTTACATACTTGTATAGGAGAGCTGTACAGCTCTATAAGATACTGTTTAAATTCATGGAAACAAGAAAGACTGAATTCCCAGCTGATATAAATCAGCCTTGTTTTACTGAAGCAGTAGAGCTGTGCACTTGCTTTATACCAGCCGCCAAGCTGGGTGAAAGGAGGAAAGGAGAAAAGGAACTGTTKTCACTTTCACTTGTTTTTCAGTGAGCTATTCAGGATAAGTCTCGATTCAGTATCTTCCTAGATCAGATAGTGAATTTTGAGGGTTTATTCAGGGAATGTTGTGTGCAGGCAAAAGAAGGTCATTCCTGCCTCTTTTCCAAGGTCTCATTACTCTGACCACTCCCGAGAAACATCCCTTCTCAACAAAGGATGTTATCCAGCACAATAAGGTATAATTGCCTGTGAAARCCAGTTACATCCAGCAAACAGTGTTTCCTGCTGCCCTCATCATTGCCCTACCTTTTGGACTGATGCACATGTTGGCTAAGTAGGGATTTGATGTGCAGAAAAGGGAGGTGGCTGACACAGATACAATAGGAAAGAACGGGAAACAAAAATAAAAAACGTCTGAGTGCACACATTGTGAGTTAATAGTAATAAATCTATGCAATGAACTCCATGTGTTCCAAGGTGATGAAAAAAATACTTTAAATATTTTTCAGCTTCCCTATAGAGTTATGCTTTTCATATGTCAAACCTTGATCTATAGTTCTATGAAGGAAAGAAGCATTTGCAATGTTAAAACAACCCCTTTCACTTTAGATTTAAAACAGGATRACAGAAATATAAACATTGTATTAACCCATATTGATTTCTCTTTTCTTTTGGAGGGAGAGGAACAAAAGTAATAAAAAATTGTGAATTTAGTTTCAAAGCCAGTCCCTTCGTGCTTATTTKGAAAGTTTAGTCTTTTATGTGAAAAAGTGCCTGCTGACATTATTGAGTACATAAGTCAATGACAAATTTTCCACTTAATTAAATGGACCCAAAATTTCATCTGAAGATATCAAACCAGATTTTTACATATGTGCTCATTTGCCTTTTGTTTAAATATGAATTGAAAGCTTAAGAAYCTGATGGTAAACTATGTATTTTCTAGATTATGCTGAGGAGCAGATTARTGATTACAATTTGGCATTACAATTAAACAGGAAGAAACCAAGCTCTTTAGCCCCTTCCTGGAATATTTTGGAACTACTCTGAAATTAATTTCCTCTGTTAGAGTTCAGTTACTCTACTTCAGATTTTGACCTAGGTCTATTCTGTGTCATTTCTCAGCAAATTTACAGATGATGATTGTTTTTGTAAAAATGCCACATGAGGTTCAGATGGGACTGAATTCAGTGTAATGGCTGTTTGCAGCATTCTTAGCAGAAGGCTGCAYTGGTGGAAAGCCAAAGCATTGCAATTTGTTCATGCCCAGTCTGGCAAAAAATGAGCATAATATGTTATTTGGTAGCTAGAATGCACGCAAAAGAATGCTTTTATGTGACAGACAGGGCTGCACAGGTGTTTGGATCTGACTGACAGCTACAATATAGGCTAGGCAGGTACTTCCTTTGRGGAAAGAGAAACATGAACGTTTTACCTGATCACATCTGTATTCTGCTGGGAGTCCTCCTGCCTTGAGAGAGTGCTACCTGCCCCTTCCTGTCACCTGAGGTGGCTGAATCAGCACCCTTCACCCACCCTGCATGTGTATAACATAAAGCTGTCTCAGCACTTAGCTGAGATGTGCATTGCACCTGTAAACTTACCCAAGTGGTCTCCAGCAGCACAGCTGACACAGCACACACCCCAAGAGAGGCTGTACCAGTTCACCTACACACAACCAGCTGGACAATATCACAGTTCAGCTGCTTTGGCTGATGGTTGGATTGAATTGAATATTAGTTGTTGAAATAAATTTGACTTGCTTAGGAGCACCTGTGTAAGTTGTAGATGTACCATGAAAGAACCTCAAGTAGACTATGTTAGGCAGCTGTGAGAAAGAATCTGCCTCCTTGCTTGCCTGGAGCATTCTTGGGAAACATTTCAATCAGAATCTTGGTCCAGAAACACCACGGCAGCCAAAGGTACAGATGAATACTAGGTTTTTACTAAAGTGTGTTCTTAGTGTTGCCACAATGATGCATTCTGTTATTGAAATTTAGACTCTGGTCCAGTTTYCTCTTTTAGCCACAAACATTACAACTCCCTGTTAAATGGTAATAATAYAGTCATTATAATTGCTAAGCTGCCTTTGTATGTTAGAGGATGAAAATTGCTAGTGAAGGTACTATGATAAAATAATGAGAAAATTCTACAAATTCAGGATTATGGRGATTGCATTATTGCTGTAAATGCAAAGATAGCTATTGTGAAAGATAAGGATGAATCTCTGAGGGTATATTCTATCTAATCAAAACATTTCCCACATGAAAAAGTAACAAAAGCAATAAAGTGATAAAAGCAACATTAAGCTACATAAAGATGTGATATGCAGACAAAGAACTTCTTTACAAGGAAGGTTTCCAGTTCTGAAAGACAATTATGGCTGTTTGGTMCCCTCAGAGTTCATTAACAAACATTTGGGAGCACTGATTAGGGCCTATATCTTTGTTTTCCCACTGGCATAACAGAAGTAATTAATGACAAAAATATGMGAAGATTGACCAAGGACTTGATATTAGTTTATGGGACATATTCTTAGCTTTAAGCTAATTAAACTGAAACTSTGCAAAAACCCTTCTGATCCTCAACAATTGAACATTTTCTCTTTTATGTTATTTGGAGACTATTTAACAATGTAGATACCAGAGAAGAATAAAAGAATGGTGGTTTAATTTGTTTACTCCCTTTGCTGAAGAGCCAGTTTTTAAGACCTTCAGAATTTAGATACTTACAGAGCTCTTAGAATCCCAAAGAATTATTTCTTTTTAGATATATTTTTTTCTGTAATTTTGTTTATGCTTCAGAGYTTGGACAAAACCAGAAAAAACTCTGGTATAGATTTTAAAAATAAATCAAACCAAACAACTCCTTAAGGTTCTGCAGTTTTAAAATGCTCTGGCTTTGCGTGTTCCTTCCATTAKCAGTATTTTTTTCCCATGGTTTATAAACTTCCAGTAAACCTCAGAGAAATATTCCAGGACCACAGCTAATGTTTGTTAAACTAAACCCAGCCCATAATGATTATTAATTATTTTAAGTGCTTTTTCCTTAGGTTTCTTTTCCACTATTGGCAGGCTGGGTTTGAGAAAAGTCAGCTAGCTCAATACCAAGGAACATTTTCACCATAAAATGAGAGAAATCATTTGAGTTTTTTCAGATATAAACTGCAATGTCAGCCTTTTCCTTCACAGATCTGTCTGCGAATTCCCATATGACATCTGATTAAGGGCCAGACACAAAGTTCCTTAATTCAGCAGGTTCATCATGAACTTTGGGACAGTTTGTACTATGCCATTACATTCTACACCTGTTCTTATATCTGTGGATATTACAGTGGATAGAGGCCATCTTCCCAGAACCTGTTGCTCATGGAAAGCCCATGAAGTTTTCCAAAAGCCTTCTTTCCATGCCCATATGTGGTTTAAATCTGTGTCTTTTTCAGGTCATCGCACTCAAGTCCCAGAGCTGAGGGCACGTCCTTGGTCACATGCTGCATCTAAATGTCACACCCCAGCACCTCACTTGAAGAGCTTGTGYAGCCAAAACATGTCTTTTTCTTCCTCCTCCACACTGTAATCAGTTGTTCTGATGAAAGGCATTAGCTTTCCGTACAAACATTGCCTTCCCTAAATACTAAACCCACCAGGAATACAGTGATGCTATTACTTGGCCTCTGAACTTGACCTCTTCCTTAGTTCCTGTGTCTGAGTTTTGACTGGAATGACTTTGGCCGTCCTTGAATTGTATCTGTGGAGTGAATTGCTGAGAAATCGCCCTTCCCTAGGAGCAACTTCTGCTCTGAGCTCCGTTCCATCGCTTTCTCTTTTGTTCCTTTTGCTGTCCTTCTTTTCAACTTCCTTCCTAGATCTTTTTCAATAGGAAAGCTGCCTGGGGACCTGCACTAAATAGAGATGTGAAGGATCAGTGTTTCMCTCCCCTGCTAACTGTGGCTGGGCCCTGGGATATGATATGCAAATCTAGC
Organism: Malurus melanocephalus; assembly: GCF_030028575.1. Lineage (NCBI taxonomy): Eukaryota > Metazoa > Chordata > Aves > Passeriformes > Maluridae > Malurus > Malurus melanocephalus. The sequence goes on along the minus strand of NW_026623251.1, from coordinate 2,403,958 downwards.
AAGGGTACGCTCTCCCTCCTTCCTTCCTTCTTGTTTGGGGACAGGATTTTCCCTTCTCCTTATCTGTCTGCTTTTAACTTGCATTTCATTTATATCCTTTAATTAGCACATTCCTTCTAGCTTGGCTGGCTTTTTCCTGTTTACAGCATCTCCACAATTGCTACCCAACTTTATAAATCATACACTTCATCAGAAGTATTCATTGTAAATATGCCTGTTACTGGGCTCATCAATTCTAGTTCACTGGGAGCTTGGAGTATAAATTCTGTATTACAAATTAATAATGCAAAGAGTAACRTAGTACTGAAAGTGACTTCCTAAATGCTCTTCCTTTTTGCTGTGTTTTGGGGTACTGCTGTACCCGAGTAGGTRTTTCCAAGAAAGAAAGTCCAAATAGATCAGATGACTAGACATAGAAATGCACTGTATATAAAATGGAATTAATCATTTTGTGAAGAAGACTAAGTAGCAGATTGTGAGGACACAGCTTCATAAAGGCATAATTTGGCTCATATTGCTTCTCATGAGGAAGAGGAGAGGAAGAGGAGAGGGTTTKTGATGTACCCCATTAAAAATCTGCAGATAAAAGCATAACAGAAAGATGGATGGAAGGAAGGAGGGAACAAGAATTAAGGTAATACTTTCTTTCCCCTTGAGAGCAGTATGTCCACCTAGCCCRGCCAGATGTGCAATGTGACAGCTCTTTGTGATAAAGGAGCCTCTGCAATATTAGTTGATGTGGGGTTCAAAACATTCTTATTTAAACAAATTACAGGGTCAAGCAATGTACATGTGACATACCTTGTGTAGTGAATTTTAAAATACTTTTGGATGGAAKATTGTGTGCACATGGTAGATGGTTTTATATTTCTTAAATGGTATGTGAAGATTTTGGAGAGGTCCTGATAAAGTCTCTATACTCTTTATGTATAAGCTAGCAAATCAGAAAACTAAATTATGTCTCAGAAAGGCAGAATTCTTTTGAAAGTAAATTTGATTTGTGATTATGTAAATTGATAAATAYTTTACTTACATAAAATGTCTAAAAATACATTCAAAATGTGAGGTGCCTTTCCAGTCTGTAATACTATTGCACAGATTATAGTAAAGAGAATAAAAACTCAGTGCATGTCCTATGCAAGACACAAAATTTAACTCACATTATTCCTTTAACTCASTGTGAGTTGTATATATCAATATCAGTGGGAGATAACAAAACTGTMACTGCAGGGCTGAGCTGTGATTTCCATACAGTGCTGTCATGGTTCAGGARTGGAATTCTCCAATTTAGTGCTCCCACTAAAAGCACACCACTGCTTGCTTTCCCCCCGCCTTCTAACTGAAAATACAAAAGGCAGAGAGGGTTGAGTAAGAACAATTTACTGGAAACAGCCATGAGATTAAAAAAAATTAACAGTAACAGCAACAATATTAATAACAAAAGGTATAAGACCAAGAAACCATTTATATGTAGAATAAAATAATACTCGACCATTTTGCCCTCCACAGTTTTTCTCACTGGAAGATGCACCCTTCTTCTTGGAAGCCAGAGAGAGTCCCTTTCCTTCACCACTGGCAATGATGTGAGGTGGTATCAAATAACATTAAGGTGCTGGCCAAAACTAGGACAAGTGCTGTGACAGATCCTGGGTTTAGGAACTGTGCTGTAGCCACTCCTGAGTGTCAAAAGAAGAATTGAGGCTTATAGACAGATGTAGGCTTTTGTTAGACTGCCTGATATAATTGGAAAAAAGATGAAAAATGTACGTGTTATTTCCTGTGACATCAATCACTCCTATGAAAGATACCTTTTTCATACAACCTCTTCTGTTATATTTATCTAAGTGTAAAGGACATATATCCTTACGTCAAATGTGCACGTTTTAATATTGGTTACTTGAGACATTGTATATGACAAAGGTAAAGAAAATAAAGAAAGGAGCTTTGATGAATGCATAGCAGAGTTTAACCCAGGCAGACTTTCCAGGCAGTGTTTATTGATGGGCAGAGATTGCAGTAGAGTGGCTAGAATTGTACTRGACAGTGACATGACGAAGCCCACTGAGAGGTTTAAACTGAAGTATACAGATTTAATTTTGAGACAATAATCACAGGTGGAAGAGATGTTAAGGTGTTTTTTTTTTCTCATTCTGAAAATCATAATGCTTAGTGTGATAGTKCGGTCTTTATAAAACACAGACTGCAACACTTCAATTATTTCAATTAAGGCCAATGATTTAAGTCTGAAATAAAGTATTATATTTTGGAAAAGAACATGCTTCGGATTTAAGGGTGCAAATACAGGAGAATTTATTTATGTTCCTCAAAACTTTTCCAGAACTGCCTCTGCTAATTTGATTATCCACTCRGTAGATCCTTCTGCATCTTTTCCCTGGAGACTGAGTTTCTGGCAAAATAGATTGCAACCAATTGCTTTAAGCTTTCTGTTCTTCATGTGCCTAGAATTTCTTAGCAAAATGACTTTTAATTGTTTCAACCTGAACTTGCAATCCCATCTCCAAACTCTGATATACCTGTATACCCACAGATGTTAGTCTTGCTGTGCTGCACGTGCCTTGAGCAGCCCAGATCTTCATGCAGTGCCAATTAAATGTGAAAKATCAGAAGATGCTGGATTTCAAGCATGTTATATGTACTGTAGCTTGACACAGATCACCAGCTGAACTTCTGTTAATTTTGGTGCTTTCTAATGCATGAAATGTTAACTGCAAAATATTATCATATGAGTTGTTGGCCTTTTATAGACAGAATGAAGGACCTGATACCTGAAGCTTTCATGGCTCAGCAGAATGTCACATTTGCTTACTGAATGAATGAGTCAGATTCACCTCCTATTTTCTAACAAAATTAATTTGAGACCTTAAATTTCACCATAATAAGCAGATTAAAAGTTGTAATAGATAAGAATAACTAGATCATCACTAAAAGCTTTGAGAAAGAAATATGTCAGTGAGGCAATTGAACTAAGGAACAATCTTGTGGTTCCYGATGGTTGACAACAATGACAGAAAAATAGAACAAAACCAGAAAAATCTGAAAAGAAGTTTTGCTCTGGATTTTGAAATTTGAGGACATGTTTTCAATCTGCTAGGAGGAAAAATAGGAAACAGTGATGCAAAAATGAAAAAGCAACATTTCAATTATGTACTGTTAGTGTATCTCAATTCCCACAGATGTGGAAAATCATCTATAGTGGTGTAGATGTGGGCTGTATCTTCTGTGGAAAGGGAAAATAACAATGGTTATGTCTTTGCTTTACTGAGCAGTCAGGAATGATATGGGAGGGCAACAGAGATGTCATGTTTGTATAATTTAGCTGTGATGGGTTTTAGTTTGAGTAAATGTAACTGGGCAAGAGAAGAACAGTGAGCACCAGGGAGCATAGAGGACAGTGATTTTTCTTAGTTTGTCAACACATAGAATAGTTRTAGATGTATTGGATTGTGCTTGGTTTGGCTGAGGTGGAGTTAACTTCTTTCATAGCAGCCCCTGTGGCACTGTGTCTTGGAATTGTGACTAAGTGTAGGAAACACACCCCTGTTTTGGCTGCTGCTGCACACCGCTGGAACAGCCCCAAGGTGATCACTTTTTCACACTCTGCCCTCACCTAGAGAGTAGACTGGGAAGGGGACACAGCTGGGACATCTGACCCRAATCAGCCAAAGGGWTATTCCATGCYRTACAACATCTTTCTCAACAAAATTAATTCCTGGTGTGGGGTAGGGATGAACTGTCTTTATCTCAACAAACAAGTTTTCTTGCTTTTTGTCTTCATATTTTCTTCYTCATCCCACTGAGGCAGCAGTGGGGAGTGAGTACTGGGCAGCTGCTTCATTGCTGGCCAGGGTTAGCCCAGGGCACAGCAGTTACTGCACAGGTTAATGGAGCATCAGTTCTGTGCCCCCTGGTGCCTGCCATCTGATTTCCTTAATAAGGATACAACAAATTGGCAGTTCTGTACCCTTAAACTCTGAGTCACTGAGGGACGTTTTCAGGCAACCAGAAAAGTACATCAGGAAAAGTACCTTGGAGTTAAATATCAGTGCCTAATGCTTCAGGATACACATTTGCATGTGTAAGTCATCCAGTTAGCATCCTTTATTCTTCTGACAGAGTTGAATGAAACACAGACATCRTTTTTTCCAGAACAGGTGCTTTTATCAGATAGACTGATTTAATAATCATTCAAGAAATAAGTACATTCTTCATTTTAACTGCCTGCAGCACTTAAAATTTCCTGTCAAGGTGATGCCACAACTGAATGCCTGTCCCTCACATTGTATCTCTCATTGTCTCCATGCCACCAAAAAATGCAGTTTAACCTTTGTGTATCTGTTCTTCACAGAAGGAAGTGGTCCTAACTGTGTGACCTGACAGAATAGCAAGGGCATTTTGTGCTCCAGGCACTTAGCTGATGTGAATGGTGAAAGGCAGTCCACTAGCTGGAAGAATTATTCCTAGTATAAAGATGAGGCTGAGAAGTCCTAGCACAACAACCGATCAGTGAAAATTCAGATGGCAAGTAAATAGTGAAASACTAAGAAAACTTGGTGGTATCATTCAGAAGATATTCATTTCATCTCCAGTTTGCAAATTCTAAACTTTTCTTTATTGATTGAGTTTTCTTGTCTTTCCTTTGTGACTACCTTGTCATGTTCAGTCGATTAAAAGATGTCTAAAATTTGGAATTAACACTGTGATATAGAAAAGTAGGTTTAAACTTCATCAGTCATGAACATTCCTAAAACTAGTGCTTGTACTGTGATGCCGAACAGGTAGCACCACCTGGCACACTGCTTCAAACTTTTGTGGAGAGCAAAGGCATGATGTATGGTTGTGCTGTTTCAGTAGTTGATACTGTGATGAGTAGAAAGTGATGGCAGAGGTGGGCATAGAAATTTGTATTCAGGCTGGTCCTCAGAGATCAGAGAGGTTGGCTGTGACTAGTTTGGATTTCTGATCATAAAAAATTAGGCACTAAGTTCTTATATAGGTTTTGTATAATTCCCATCAAATCATAGATAGTTATCCTGGAAACACTTGTGTGATCATCCTACAATTGCTTTTTTGGGTAAATGCTTTTGAATGACTTACTGGACTAGCACAAAGCAGTCTGCAGTAAGGATGGTAATGATGAACATGCAGACAATGTAATACTTTTTTTTTGTTTTGTTCTGCWGGAAATTTTAGTACTGCCCTAGAGTACTGGTGAAGATGATTTTAACCCAGAATTCTTTGTTTCTAGTGGGGGTTTTTGTGTATATATTAATGTTACACCAGCAGTAGTGAAAATGCTTCTTAGAACCAGAGCAAATATTACTTAGATTATGATCTCTTTTGCAAAGATGTTGCTATTTAAATATAATAATTATAAATAAAAGTTGGAAGAAAATTCCCTAGGAATGGAAAGGAAAATAATCCTTTTCTTAGGATAGATGTTATTATACCAAAGGACTGACTAGATAATATTGTGAAAATATATTCTATTTCTTCATTTTCTACAAATCATCTGCTCTTATGTTTGTGTAGAAAAACACGAAATTGAAACACTCCAAAGTCAGTGGGAGTTTTTCCATTGAGTGTCATGAGCTCTGTGTCAGATGGTTGTGGCTTATAGCTTGTGCAACATATTGAACATGGGGAATCTACTTCTCCACTGTTCTGGTGYTGAAAATGGAAAAACAGTGTTGTTTTTCTGCATCACAGTTTGCAGGACAGCCAATAGGTTTTACCTGGTTCTGAGCTGATAAGCAACCATGTTTTGGTAACTCCTTTCAGCCTGTGCAGCGACCAAGTTTAATGTTCGCCCTTCTAATGCCAATACATGATGAGTTTGAGTGTTACAGGACAGATGCTAAAGACAGAATGACTTTAGTCATGACAGTACTGGGTATGTTCCTATGATAGCAGATGTTGCTATCTTATTCCTAACTTCTGGTGGCCTTAAAGACCGAGGACAAAATGATCTTTAAAGGGAGAATTTACTTCTCAATAAATGAAATCATTTTGGGGGAGGATGTTTGAGACACATTAATCAATATTTTCTTGAAAGAATATCCATCACTTCTTACCCACACATTAGCACAAACATCTAAGTGGTAAAAAAACCACTTAGAGCTGTTTGCTCAGTGATGCCAAAGGTTCATAATTACATTTCTGTGATGTTTTTAAGGGCAAGGGAATTTCTGTGATGTTTTTAAGGGCAAGGGAATTCAGTTGGTTTTGAGCAAGTAAAATTACAAGAAATATTCAGGCCTCCTTTGAGAAAACTTTTTCTTCCCATGAACCACTGAGAGTTTCTTTAAACACTTAATATTTATTATTGATGCTTTTTCTTTTCCTCTTGAATGAAAGTATAATTGACTTAAAACAGTCTTTCACTGAGAAGTACTTAATGTACARTAAGCATAACTGTAGTGATTTTATCTGTCACTCAAGATGCTGCTACCCTGTAAAGCAACATCTAAAAAAACTTCTTAAAGCTGTTTTCTTCCCTGGAATAATTGGAAATCACAGTTGGTTAAGCAACATTACAGAAGGTCATGGTTTTTACAAGTAAAAAAAAAATAGAAGCAATAATTATCCAAAATAGTTGAAGATAGACCTCTGGATATCTTTTTCATGTAGAACCACATTTTTACATAACAGTGTTTGAGAAATTGGCATCTGTCTGTCAGCCATATGAGACAACCTAATGAAAGTCAATTAATTCTGGTTAMGATAAGTTCAGATATGTTTGAAACRCATATGTTTAGCTTATTTGGGCTTATGTCAGATGAACAAGGGGTTTGGCTGTAGCTTGACTCTGGGCTTATTCACTGRAAAAACAGGGTGTGACATTAGGGCAAGTTGTAGGAAACAAGATCTTTTTAGTGTTGTTGCATCCCATTCTTATGAAATGGTATTGTAGCCTCACAGSATGGGGAGAAAACAAAGAAAACTGTGATACAGAGCTGTAGAGTTGGATCAAAGAATTTCTATTAAGTGCAGAGCTCTGGGTCATAGAGAGGGTAAATGATTTGAGTAAAGCCACAGAGGAAGGATGTTGCWAGCCAAGGGTTGGAAAATTAGTGCTCATGTTTTCAGTTATTTTACTGCAAGAATCAGTGGGCATTGCAAATAACACCTTTCTTTGCTCATTTTCTGTCTTTATCACTSTCTTGCTATACTTGCTACATTTTGTTTCATCTTCTTACATGACAGTGCAAAAAAAAATTCAAAGAAGGTGGTAGCTGCTATATTTTTACTGATGTGCCRTAGTTTGTATGTTTGAAACCCCTATTATATGTTATGTATTCTACATTTGGCACCACTAGAATAGTGATTTTTGACTGAGTGTATAGCCAAGAGACTGTCCTAATTTGCATTGTTACAATTTTAACTAATACATTAATATCCCTGCAGGTATTTGCAACCTGCGTCATCTATTTGCTGAAGCAATGTCATGTAAATTAGCATTGTGAGAAGATGATTGTAAATTATTAAGTTAGCATCTCTTAAGAAGTTACAGCCCTTGAGCTGAGATGCARTAACTGATTATTGCATGCTTGTCTTTCACAACAGGTACACTCTAGCTAAATTAATGCTAATCTAAGTTACTCTGCAGWGTCTGCTTGTCTGACCATACCTTAAAATCTATTCTTTTAAATACCTAGATTTTTTTTTACAATGAAGTCTGAAGTTGCTCACAAGCTATCTAAAGCTTATTAATCTGACAGAGTCAATACAAGATCACATAATTGAYTTGGATGTTTCAGAAAATGAATTTTTTTCAGGGATGTGTGTGTGGCACTAGAGGCTGCTGCTGGTTTTAAATTCTGTTTCAGTGCAGGTGCATGGCAGCCCACCAGCCCAAATGGTTGCTCTGGCATGGGAATTGAACACTCTGTCCTTGGGTACAGTGTGGCCTCTGTATCCTCTATTGACTTTGAGTTTGCTGTGTTCACTGAAGTAAACAGTGTTAGATCTTGACATCTTTGTATTCAGTAACTAACTTGGACTTTTCTTGGAAGTCTCTTAAGTGATGCCATTCACTTCTAAGTGTCTCCATATGGATATAATTTTGGCACATTTTGGAAGGAAGGGCAAGGCATGAGCTAGAATGATCACTTAGGATTGCTTTTTTTTTGGTCTACTCTTACGTTTTATTGACACAGGCACAGTGTTTTCTTGGCTATCAGTGAACTTCTTCATAGCTATAGAGTTATCTTCAGAAGGACATTTTTCAGAATGAGACAATAAACAGATATGTGCTGTTGGGGGAGCTTTTGGGACAAGACAGAGTGCAGACTGATAGTCGGGCAGTGCTCAGATCCTACGATGAGTGCTGCCAAAGTAGGACTCCAGCTAGACAGTTCAAAAACCTAGACAGAGATTGTATCTGGCATATTTTTAGAAAGTAATTATGCACATTCTTTTGAATATGTAGAATGATGGTGAAAATTGTATCATTCATCAGGCATGTTGGTTTAAAAAACCAAGAGTTGCTGTTGGAGCCTGAGAACAGAGACATCGTATCTTTGTGAGAGATTCACAGACGCTTGATTTCATTCATCCACCCACACAGTGTGAGATAAGCATAAGAAAATTGTTCTACTTCAAGAAGGAAAGTTAACTGGCTTGAAAAGCTGTGTTGGAGGTCAAGGACTTCTGTGATAAATTTTCTACATTTTCATTTGATCAATTTGCTGATGTTTCCTTATAAGAGTTGGTTTTATGTGTTCATGTTCTCAGAGCAAAGAATCCACATTTTGACAAATATACTGCTGTACAGCAAAAAAAGAGTGCTATCAATGAAACTGCTGTCAGTTCCAATTAARGGACTTACTGCCATTTTCTTTCTTGTGATAATATTTAATTCATTCTAATCTTAACAGAGATTCCTGTTAAAAAGAAATGAGACTGAATTTCAGACAAAAATAATTTGGCAAATGAGCTTGGCCTAGGTGGAATATTTAACATTACAAAGAAAGCAACCAACTTCCTCCCTAATTATATTACATTTTTGTCACTGTCTGATGTATCTTTCACTGTTATAAATTGTATAAGTGCCATGTGAAACCTGCTTGGACTGTGCTGATGTGCACAGCTGAGGAACTGTTCCAGTATTGCCGGCACCTATTGGGTCTCAGAAGTTGGATGATCCTAATTGTTACAAGCATGGTCCCATTAACACAGGCATCTTCTAGTTTTTTGTTGACTTGAGAAATCAAATTAGCTCAATAGTATAATATGCAGACTGTTTAGCAACATTATTAGAAATATTTTATTGTAGTTTTAGAATAATGTCTTAATTTGTGATGTTGGATGTGCTTTGTAGTGATGTGGCTGGTTGAGCTCCAAATGCCTGACTCATGCCTATTCAGAATAAGACTTCATTCAAAAACAGTCTTATAAATAGGAAATTTCTGGCAAATAATTCAGAAAACTCCCCAAATCTCATAAAGGTTGTTGCTCAAGTTAAATGTGCGTGAATTGTATAAGACTGGCATTTCTATAAAATACTCAGATTTTGCAAGGTGGCATTTGCTGGCAAACCATCAGTTGAATCTGTTTTGCAGATTATCCTAAGTGTTCCTGTGAAGGATATTCTCCTCTGATTTGTCTGCTTTCAGTTATAGTCTCCAGAACAGATAGTGTCTGGGTAAAACATAGCTCAGGTACACTATGCTATCTAACACAAACCAAAGATTCTTTGGTTAAAATCCTCCTTACTTGAGAACAAAGTGTCTGATCTGCTAATCTAAATGCTTTTGCATTCCTATATTCATGGCATCTACAGAGTTGCTTTCAGTTTGCAGGAAAACTGAAGAAGAGTTTTTGAAAGCAGCATGAATCATGAAAGAATTTGTCACTTTTTTTTACTCATTGTTGTTATTGAGGCTTATGGACTGACCCTAGAAGGGAAAACTGGTAATTCYAGTGAGTGTGTGATTTGTATGACAAGATTTGTCTTATTTTCCTGAAAAAGCCTTGTACTTTTGGGGTTATTCACAGTAGGCTATATGCAGTAGGTATACCTGTAAAAGCATATATGAGAGCTTCGGATAATGAGAAAGTAGTTTAAATTATTTTTTGAGATACGATGCAAACTTCAGCAAGTGGTTGTATTATCAGAAACCAAATTTTTTCTCACCATTTAAAAAAAGTTCCATTTGTATTTGAATTAAGACTCTCTAGTTGGGGCCTTCTGTGAAAACAGAAGGAAATAAGTTGCCATTCATCCCAACCTATTTCTCCTAAAGTGGAAAATAGCACAGATTTCATTGTGCACTTTCAATGACGCCAAGAAAAACAGCTCATAGTATTTGTCCACTGAAAATGAATAGCAGTGAATGTTTTTCCTCAATACATGTGTTATTTTCCCACATGCATTATTTTCCTACATATGTTTATATATTCCATTTATATGTGTTTTGGTTCTCTCAGGGGAAAAAAAAAACCCACCTTTTTACCCCTTAAATTTGTTGTAGATAGCTTGTCTTGGGGCCAAAAACTGCATGCGCTTTCAATATACAGATAAGAGTATAGTTTTGGAAAATACACTATTGATGATGAATTGTTTTTCTTGTGTCACAGCAAAAGTTTTACTATTGAGGGCTATTTCCTCATGGAAGAAGGGAAAAGTGGAAGACAGCCTTTTAGATCTTGCCACATTTTCTTCTTTCATTGAAAGAAAATAATTCAAATTCTTCCAGAATCTGGTTTTCTTGTCACACCTGTTTTGAAGGCATCTGTTTACTCACTTGTTTTCCATGAAAGCTTTTAGCAGTTTTTATTCAGTCTTCCTCCATCATRGAGGGTGGGGAGGAGGAACAGGAAGTATTTGTTGTCAGGCTGCAGTAATTATGTTTCTGTTGTGATTATGTCTTAATTACTGTAATTTTTTCATAGCAGTATGTTGCCATGAGMGGTTCACTGCAGGAAGCAAATCCCGTAACTGTGACTGTGCACAATCAGCACAGGGATTCAGAGCAGGGAGAGGCCAGGGCCAGCTGGTGCCTGACCAAAAGCTCCGACACATTTGTGCTCTGACAGCCCCAGGGCTCCCTGGTGACTGTCCTGGCAAGGTCCCTTCCTGGGAAGCCCCCACGCTGGGGACAAATTACTTTCTCAGCTCACTACAGGAGCCAACTCAGACCTTCTTAGACCCTGAGTTAGAAGTGTTTGGGGAGTGTAAATGCTAACAGGGTGCAGGAAAAAGCCCACCAGCCATGCTGGGTTTAGTATTGAATTTGGAGCCTGACAGCTTTAGTGTTGGRTGTGCCTGCCTGGCCTGGAGCAATCTTGCACATTGGAGGGTACAGGCGTAGCAGCCCCAGTGCTGCCCCTTGCCTGTCAGGGCCCAGGAGAGCTGTGTTCCCCACAGCAGCCTTTATTAATGACTGCCACCCTTGCTGTTGGTGCTGAGGGTGTGGAGGGGCAACATCACCCTGCCAGAGCTGGCTGCAGTGTGGGGATGGCGAAGGCCCGGCAGCAAGGGGACAAGGCGGGCTGTGCAGTGTCTCTGTGCCTGGCACATCACAGAAGGGACCTCTGGAGATCATCCAGTCCAACCTCCCTGCCAAGGCAGCGTCCACCTGGAGCAGATTGCACAGGAGCACATCCGGGTGTGCTTTGAAGATCTCCAAACAGGCAGATTCCATTGTCCCCCTGAGCAGCCTGTTCCAGGCTCTGCCACCCTCAATGGAAAGAAGCTTTTCCTCATGTCTAGGTGAAACTCTGTTTTAGTTAACATTGTGTCTCATCCTCTCTCTGGGCACCACTGTGAAGTGTCTGGCACCATCTACTTGGTACCCACTGTTGASAGGTTTATATGCATTAATGAGATCCTCTTTCAGRCTTTTATTCCCTGRAGTAAACAGGCCTTGCTCCTGCAGTGTTCCAGACCCCTCATCATCTTTGTGGCCCTCCTCTGCACCCTCTCCAGTAGCTCYTTGTCTTTCTTGGGCTGTTTGGTTGCTTTTTTCCCCCATACTTCAGGGGTCGCCCTGCCTGGTTTGTGGTTGAGCTTTTAGAAGCACTCTGCTGCTTTATAGGTTTGGCTGCTGAGGAGATTTCTTTCCCTCCTCTTTGTGCTGCCCATTTTTGTGCTTTCTGTATGATGAGTTTTCTGTGTAATGACAGATCATGGTCATGCAGTAATCTGCATAAATGGAGAAAGGCAAATGCAGGCTGAAAACATCCCAGAGAAGTGCATTGGAGCTGCTGTCTGATTTCACAGCATCATACAGCCAAGACAGAAGACATGAAATAATACATAGCCCCTTAACTGGCATAACATGAACAACGCTGTGCCTGCAGCTGTTCTACAGCACTGCACCATCAACACGTGCCACAGGCAAGTGTAAAGCCAGGAATCCTATTTCAGTTGTGGATTTTATGCTTCTGTTATTTTCCAAATAACATTAAAGGTTTTTTCTTTCTAACTGTAAACCTTTTGGATACAGTCGAAGACTTAAACAAAATTCCTTTGTATGCCAAACTGCTGCTAAGGTGCTTTGTGTCCTTGGTGTTACATTCAACAAATTTATCATTCAGTTCTGCATTTCCATTCTTCACAGGGCTGTTGTAATTATTAACTAATTAATGTCTACACATTGCTTGATGTCCYTGAGCAAACAGAAATATAAGGCTACACATATATAGATAAAAAATAGTATTTCYATTCCGGCCGTCTGAACTCTGGGTTTTAACCTATAGTCCCAAAACTGAATTGCCAAAGTGAGAAGCAGGAAAGAAGCTTCGTCAGAAGCTGCAATGAGAAAATAATATCCTTTTCTACTCTTTTTCTTTTCTCCCTACAGATGAAATGTTCCATTATTTTACTTCCCAAATCTGAGSCAAAAAAAAAAAAAACCAAAAATAGTTATTCCAATAATGAGATAATACCTGGAGAGGAAATTTTTTTTTTCCAAAATAATTATTCTCATYATGGTCTGGGTTGCAATTTCTGTGTGGGGCAAAAAACAAAGAATCAATATTTTCCAAGGTTCATTGTTCCATTAATTGATACTGTATTAGAGCAGGACTTCTTCCATCTTGTCTTTGGGATTTTGGTTTACATTTAGCATCTATGTTGCAATGTAATGTAATAAACTACAATAAGCTAAAACCATTAATTTTAAGTCAGCCTATGTGTCTGCAGACTCAGCCACTGTCACAATTTTAGTATTTGAATTTTTACTACCTAGTTCATGGTCGGCTCGTGGAGTTCAAAAATAGCAACAACAAGAATAAAAGGCTTGAGCTGATTTTAAATGAATTTGTCAGATTGATAATCTGCTTTCAGGGATTCCAAAAGTAAAGACAAAAGCTGCTTTTGGAGAGTGAATAATTTGTTGGAAAATATTTGTTTTTTGAAATTAACGCAATGTACAGGCTCAGGTTTTTACTGACAAATATGTAGCATTTTTATTTGTGAATAATTTTGAAATTGATAATAACTAAGCTCAGTTATTGTGCAGTTAGTTACTATGGATACTTGGTTTGCAAAATGTGTGGCTTTATGGATAACTTCTGCCAAAGACCATATTGTTAAATAACATCTCTTTTTTTAGACAAACACATGAAGTGGCATSAGAGTATGTTCATGGTCATGCACACAGATCTCCAGAGAGAAGTTTGAATAAGTAAACATCAGTGAGCTTTATTTTGCAATTAACATTTTATATGTCTTAAAATAGATTTGCWTTTACAGTGTCTGAGCTGGATTGCTGCTTGGAACAACTGAGTGAATCAAGTTGTGTAACAATTTTAAAAACAAAACTTTATCTTTACCTATATTCTATTGCAGTGTGCATATTGCAACACATTTGAGCTGCTGGAGGAGCTCACAGAGGAAATTAAGCACCATTAGTCTTGACTGGTATTTTGCCAGATCCTCTCCTTCACACTCTATCCACAAACTGTTAATAAGTGATAATTAAGAAGCTAATTAGCTGTTTGATCTTGTTTTTGCAGACATCATCCCACATAGTTTTGGGCACTATTTTGTTTCTCTTTATTAATTCAGTTATTTTTTAGTATTTGTTACTTTTTCTTCTCCGACTTCTTATCTTCTTCATTAAAAATCATGGGCATCTAACTCAAGGTTTGGAGATGTATTTTGGAGAAACAGATTTAGAAGTCTGAATTTCATCCCAATCACAAATATGTGATAATTTTCACATATTTGATTTCAATATCTTACACAATTTGAACAACAGATTTGAGTGATCMATCAAGTAGTAACAGCTCAATAGATTCTTTGATGTCTTCACTATCACAGTGAGCATAAAATGTCAAAAAATTAGTAACAGTGAAGTTTAAGGTAAGTACTTCATTCATGTCTAGTAAGAGCTTTGCCAGTGAAAAGGAGCACCTTTTCAGGTGTGAGGTTACTGACTGTCCATGGAAAAACAGTGGTAYTCACTCTGGAAAGACTGGCCACAAAGGCTAGATCATGATTCAAACTTTCAAAATGTTTTACATTTTCTTGAGGATTAAAAACAAACAACCCCCAAAACAAATGCAAAAACAAAACAAAAAGTTCCTCAACAGAACAAACAAAACAAAACAAAAAAAAGAACCCAAACTCCCCTCACAAAAAACAAGGAAAAAACAAAACAAACAAAAAATCACACAAAAAAAACAAACCACGAAATTGAACACTTACAAACAAAAAATACCACAAAACCCACAACCAAACCAAAACCAGAGAAGTATTTGGTATTTGAAAGCTTGATGGTTTAGATTTGTGTTATAAGACCTAAAAGTTACAATTTTACAATTTCACACAACTGATTTATGTTTTAGATGAATGGCCAAAAGTAGAAAAGCATGTAGAATACTTTAAAAATACATTTTAGCTGTAACTTAAACAGGAATCGGTGGAATGAATTACTCTTTTTTGTCATAACATGTAAACAAGAGAATTATTTCCACATTGGTGGAAAAAGGAATGAATGTACTTTGTTCTCATATGGCTCTCATAAGAAAAACTAACAATGAAAACTTACCTAGTATGATTCTGTAATTTTGTTTTAAATTCTTATTGTATTATGAAAGATTCCTTAGGGTGATATGTCTTGGATTTCAGAATTACTTCGTCATTTTACATCATTCTATTCTTGAAAGTGTCACAATTTAAAGGTAATATTTTCATATACAGCCAAATCGGATGAGAGGCAAGTCATAAATGAAAGGAAAATAGATTCTTAAATAATCATAACTGAATACTCATTTTTAAAGATCTTAATTCATCACAGAGTAATATATTTTGGCATGTAGGTTTTTGTAAAACAAAAACATSGTTTGTGTCTTTTGTGAACATAAGGAAAGGAGTCAGTATCATAAACTGTAGGAGAAATGCAACAGTAGATTTGAAAAACCTCGTGCCTTGTGTTTCATATTTCTGATCCAATTTTGCACTTTAGTTCTGTGATGATTACAAGAAAACTTTGAAGTGTACATTTGGAGTTTTCCTTTGGAGGTGGGGTGAGGAATCTACTAGGATCCACTAGTGTTTTTGTGACCAAAAATGATTACGTTCTTTGCTGTCACCCTGCATTTTGTCAGGTGTAATAGAAATGCCAGTTGCTCCTTCTCACTTGCTGAAATCAGTTTTCTACCTGGTTTGCTTGTCTTGTGTACATGTAAAGATCAGGTTTTCACAAAATGGAGAAGAAAGCTCAAAGTTAGGAGTATGAAAACTGTAGATAAGGATTTGCTGAGAGGGAATCTGCGTATCAGAAAAAATACCATGAAACACTTGGAGAGGATTGTGATTCAAAGGGGTATTTTGTAAATATCGTGTAAGTTTTGTAAACCTATCACATCCCTCTCAGCCATCTTTCTCTCTTGGAATGCATGACATAAGACCATTGTAATTTTCTCAGTGAATGGAGGGTATGTTGGAACTTTGAATTATGGAGGTCATGTTCTTAAAGTTTCTGATATCATGAATCTAGGTTATGAAAACTATTGATTTAACTTAAAAATTGTAACATAAAGAATATTGAATGAAAGCATCAGCTTTCCAGGGTACACAGTGGTAATTACTTTCCTGGTCTTGCATACATATGGGACATGATACGACTTTTCCTGTAAAGAAACTTTGATACTTGTTCATAGGCAAAAGTGCCCTTTTCCCATGAAAAAATGTATTGTTGTGGCAGTAAATGGTATCTYTAAAATGGCAATTTATCATTTGGGTGCTGGCAAAACACAAGCATTTTTGATAAATGCAGAGTTTCTGTGCCTTCCAAGCTAGGGAAAAAATAGCATGTTGTTTTAAAAAATGTTTGCTCAAATTTAATTTTTCAGTATTCTGGCTATYTAATGATTTCACATCTACTGCCTGGGTTATTAAGAAAAAAAAAATCTGGATTTTTATTTTATTATTTAATGTTAACATGAGGGATTTATGGTAAAGAGTTTATGTTAGGATTTAAGCAAATCAAAATTTGCAGACTTTTAACATCAAGGATTTGTTTTGTCTGAAATGTACAGAATTTTAACCATGCGGTGTTAGGTCATCCAATTTCAGTGCTCAGAGAAATTTTATTTCAAGTTCAACTTATGAACTTTCTTTCTACCTGATCATTGTTTTGTGTAACTCCTCTGGTGCCACTGAAGTAGTTGCCAAATTACATTAAAATAAGTGCAAATTTTGTGCTCTTATTCATGCTGCAAGCTTCTAAAAAGCATAATGTTTAGATAAAGCTAAATGAATGGGGAGTGGATAATTTTGTTTGTATATTTCTAAAAAAGTAATCATTTATCAATTAATAATTGCTAAAAGCATGTCTTGAGAAATTGACAGATTCTATTCCTATCTATTAAATTTAGTTCATCTTGTAGAGGTGGGGAAAACCCTGTTCAACACAGAAATGCTCTTAGGAGGTTTCTTCACTGCTGAGTTTGTGGAAGGGCAAAGGTGAAAGAGAGGGGAGAAAATTCTTTAGCTAACACAAGTATTTCCTGTAGACAGCAATTACATACAGGTCTGTGAACTTTAGTTAGCTACCCACAAGCATTTGAACTGTGAGCTCAATGTAGTGTTTGTATAACCTTCCTTTATTTCCAAGATATCTGGCAGAGACTTTTTAAAATTAAATGCTCTTTTTTTGCCCGTTACAAGTGAAAGATCAAATAATGCAATTATTTGACCATTTTCCTCGCTAATTTGCAGTCTGTATACCCTAAGAGAGTTCATTAAGTAGAAAGCATACATAGGAGATCAGCTTTTTCTTGACTTTTTCTCCAAGCTATGATTCTAGCTGTGCTACTCTATATTTAGCTATTTTGCAGTTCCTTTGTCAACTCATTGCTAGATATTCCTCTACTAGGAGTTTTCTGTTCGAGCTTAATTTGGAGTAAATTGTTACATTTTCTTTTCTCTGTGTCTCTTTCCCAAATGGAAGTGTTGCCTAATGCTGCCTCTAAGTATTGTGGTCTTTTTCTGAAATAATAATAGTATCAAAGCAGAAAATCTGTATAATGGTTACATCTAATCTGACACAACAAGGAAAAGTACTATTTCAAAGGAAAATGTGTTCTATTCAGTTGTAGGTAGAACAATATGCTGGGAATTTTCTTTTTTGTTGGAGTAATGGTCTTCTGCTAAAGAATCCCAGTGGATGGGATGGTGATCCTGGATGCTAGTTTCTGGTGTGCAGGCATTGTGGGTTCTGCAAACTTTTTTCCCATGTAACCATCCAATATATCTATATGGTTCCTTTTCTTGGCATAAAGAGGACTTGTTTTCTACTATTTTCTAAAATCGCAAAGGAATCCAAGGAAAATGTGGCAGGGGTTTCTAAATTACACGAACTAAATGTTTTTTGTTGCCCATTTCAGAAGCAGCTTCAAAATAAAGCCATTTATTTACACTTGTTTAAGTTCTTAAGATTTAAAAGTACTCATTTCATGCCATTACATTTTGGAAGAGATGTTTCCCTTCTTTTCTACCGTTTTTGAATTTTTCTTCTCTTCAAGCACACTCAACTTCTSTGTTTTCAGAAATTTCTTGGTGGAAACAATTTTAAACCAATGGTGTGAAAAGAATTTTCCCCAGTGTTTTATATTTGCCCTCATTCCCTATCCCCTCTCCCCAGTAGAAAAGACACTGTGCAATAGCTAGAGTGAGGAAGACTAAAAAGAGGCAAAAATTCCATTAAGCCAAACAGACCAAATCCAAAGACTTATCGTTAATGAACTTCAAGGGGTAAATATRCTTGAAGGTGTAGCTCAGCAAGCATGTCCAAAAGGAATAGCAAGTATATTGCCTCTGTGACAATCAATATTTAGGTCAAGGAAATATTAGGACAATTAAATATTTAGGTTAGAATTACTTCCACCTCTCTTGTATTATAAGGCAATCATCTGGCTCATGGAAAGAGGTGGCATATAGTACTTTATTCAATCCATATTATTAGCTGAATTTAGGTAAAAGTAATTCATTAATGTTTTGCTTTTGCCTATGTAATTTTCATACAAGCATCCGTAGCTGAATCACACCCTAAATATTAAATCTAACTATTTTTTTATATCATTACAAAGCATATAAACATGTATCTGTAACAAAATAGGCAAGACAAACACGAAGKCAGTTAATGATTCCTGGATGCCCATGAAGTTTGATCCCATTCATAAACAAGCASTGTGTTTTCAATAAGTGGGCATGCAGTGGCTGTTGAAATCAAGTTAATAACTCTGCTCCATTTCACAGGAGTGGAATTACCAGTAGGAAAATAAGGATGAGGAGAAGGATGTCATGCTCCTACTCCAATCCAATTAATAATGCCAAATGCTGCAAGCAGTAATACGATCCATTAGTGATTTTGCAGCTTCSACTCCAGTTCTGCTCCATAAATAGATGGATTTCTGTTGTGTTCCAAAAAGCAGGAATAATAATAACATTCACAGAGCTGGGTAAAAGCTAAAATTTCACCGAGGGGAACATGAGACTTGCTGACTGTTGTCAGAGGAGAAACTTGTGAAAAGGTTAAGACAGGTTGCACAAAACTTTTAATRGGCGTCCTACAAAACTTCAAGATATTTTATTTTATGCAAAGAAAGCAATAATTTTGTATGTTTCAAGCTTTACCTTTTCAAGTCCAGGTTTGCATGGATACATGTTGCACATGATTTGAAAAAAAAAAAAAAGTGACCATAGTAAGCATAACATTTGTCCTAGTAATGATGGCTTTGAAATTCTTAGTAATCAAATATATTTAGCTGCATAGCTAAATATTTTTATTTGAAAGATTGGAGAATTATGTGTGGGATTAAGAAGAGAGGAGGTAATTTGCCATGACCTATTTTCATTCAATTTCAATCAAAATTGCACCACTTAGTTGAGGACTATAAAGAGATGCCTGAAGCACATTTGCACTAAATTATCTGTTAATGTCAGGCTAAATTTCTAGTCTCCTGTCTTGTAGGTGGCGACAACCTATCTGCAATGGATACCTGTGTTCTGCATACTCATCAGAAAACTTCATGTGCTAGTATAGCAAAAAWGGCCTGAAATATTGTTAATTGATGTGAAGAAAGATGGCTAAAGAACTTAAGATCAAGAACTCAGAAAGCAGCTGGAAATGCAGGTCTTTGTTGTAACTAGGTCTGAACTAATGGTAGGCTTTAATWCAACCAAATGTTGATGCTTTGGCACAAGAGATTAATATGAAGTCTTTGAAGTAAAATGAAATACTTGTGAATTCAGTCAAAGTGTGAAACAAATTCTTCCAATTTCATAATTTTGCAGCATACTTTGGCTTCTGAGCAAATATCATAAACAGTTAACTATTTGTGCCCTTTACTTAGTCTGAAAATCTAAATAACAAAACTTCCCYTAAGTTCTTCTAATATGTTTTGGTTTCTGTCTGGGAGCATTTGGACAATATTCTTGGGGCATGGTGTTACTCTTGGGATGGTCCGTGCAGAGCCAGGAGTTGGACTCACTGATCCTTGTGGGTCGCTTCCAGCTCAGCTTATTCTGTGATTCTGTCAAAACACTGAGGAATCTTTTTTTTTTTTTTGTTTTGCCCTTCTGTTAGTTTCTTCTTCCTGATGTCTCTTTTATCTCATTTTGTTTCTGTGGCTCCTATGGAAGCCAGTAATTCCTGAATCGAATGCAATAAAGAATTGGATCTGTTTCTGAAGGATGTAAGCATGTCTGTATAAGGCACAAAGGTCTAGTTTTCAAATGTGCCTTGTTACAGGGCTGCTTTCAGCACAGCGTTCAGGTAGCAGGTGCCTTCCCACCATGGACAGAGATGAGACTGCAGAGCAAGAAGCTCTGTTTGAATGGAAAGCCTGGGTTTCCTGGGCTGTGGGCAAAAGCATTTGACTGAAGTACACTCAAAACAGGGCTTGAYAGGTCTGTCACTGCTGTGTCACACCGTGCATTTACGATTTAGCACTGTTGCTCTAATGCTCTGTGTGCCAAATGAAGTCATTAGCAGATTTGAGATCTATCAGCCATCTGTGCCTGTTATGTGTTCATCTTCCAGTGGAAAAGAGCTATCAGTGCAGAGCTGTAGTGTGATGTGGTGGTTCTAGAGGGTCACTGGGCTATGCCTTGGCCATTTGAGTTAATGTGCCCTTCACATAGCATTTGCTGCTCACCCCTTCTTCCTGGAAAAATAATTGAGCTTTTGGAAGCCAGTTAACCTGAACACTCACTGTAGTATTCTTTGTTAAATATTTCGCCATGACCAGCAATATCCATGCAGCTTTGGTGTGAGTGAGAAACTTAATAATCCATGAAAGGCCATTTTTATATATTTTTAATTTGCATTACATTGGGTTTGTAAATTAGAGGGAAAAGGAGTTAGTTATCGCTTTCTTCCTGGTGGTGGATTAGAATACACCAGCTGTAACACACCATTTGCAGAGATGGCTGGAGTCATTATATATCAGAACCGAAAATTATAYTGACCCTATCCATGCAATATGCCCTTTGGAAGTCTTTGGGAGGGTTTTTTACATGTGTTATAAGAGCCGCCTCACTGTGTTGCAGTAACAGGAACACGTGGGGACAAAATGATTGATTATTAGCCCTGGTGTTTGTAATTTGATGAGTGCAGCAAGTGTTAGCCAATAATGATTTGTTTTCTTTCCCTTACTCCCTTATTGACATGTTTCATTGTCAGAGTGTCTGAAATTCCCARTCTGGAGTGTCCTGCTATCAAGTCTAACTCTGCTGTAATTAACCCAAAGGCAAATCCTGTATGAATAAGGTCTGAACTGAAATCAAATCCAACTCGTTATGGTGTGAAACTGAAGCCTCTSTACTCTTCAAATGGAAGCACCAAAATAAATCATGGCTGTACACTAAACTRTGAGTCTGGCACTGACAGGGATTGCTCAGACAGTAGCTCTAGACACCTTGAAAACAGTGACCTCTTTATTGAGTAAACTTACTTTTAATTGGTCAGTCAGAGAGAAAATCAGATTTAACAGGTTGCAATAATCTTTGTTTGATGAGAAGATATGCATGAGAGTATTGGCCAATCATTAAAGTTAGTTTACTCATGTGTTTCCCAGTCTAGGAGAGATTATGTCTTCTACTTGTGTTACCTTAGTGAGTGCAGTATAATTCTCTGAAATATGTGCAGCCTCAAAAGAACGAATCCTTTTATTTAATTTAGTCAGTTTATATAATATTGTTGGTTGTTTGAAATAGCAGCTCCTTTTAAATAAACTTGCAGGATTTATTGCCATGGAGCCAAYCCAAACACTGCAAATTGATTCTATAAACTATTAGCCACTATTACTCTGGGGCTGATCAGGCTATGATGATAAATCTTGAGAGCTCTAGAATWTTTTTAAGTTTTGCATTGTGGAGGTTTGAAAAGTTTGTGACTCCCCCCTGAGAATTTTCCCTTTGTTCTCATGCTGGATGTGTTTTCAGAAATTTTAGAAATGGCAAGGAATTCGTCTTTGCACTTTGAAGTTCTGAAATATGTGTCAGTTTCCTTTATTTGTGGGTATAACAAACTCTGTGAGTACTTGGTTCTGTTTCTGTATGTGGATATGCTGTGCTTTGTAGCTGGTTAAAGAGGAATTTTYAGAGGAATCAGAAGGGACAAGCACAAATTAAATTACTGAGACAAATGATTCTGCAGGAGTTAAGATGACAAGGGACATGCCTTTGTATGGAAGAACACAGTTATTGAAGCAYTCAGTTGCCAAGAATTGTTTATTTTTCTTATTTTAAAATCTRTGATCACGTAAAATCAGAACCAGGTTTAATACAAGGAATAAGGTAAGTCAGTTAAGGCAGACAAATGATAGCACAAGGTAACCATGAAACTTGAAAGAAATACTGTGATGCATAAGAAAAATGTTAGTTTTGCCTTGGGTTTATCTGTTAGGGGTTGGTTTGTTTTTTTTCCCCTAGAAATGGAATTAGTAAACTTCCAGTCCCAGCAGGCTTTGATCTGTAAACATTTGCCTCAGGAACAAGCAGCATACCCATGCTTTCCTGTAGCAATGTTGGATACTCTAGATTTAGCTGTTATTTGAGCTACATCTGTGAATTTTGGGAAGCTGGTTTTACTTCGGGCACTCTGTAAAAAAAAAAAAAAAAAAAGAAAAAGCCTTCTTCCTTTTCTTTCTTGGGAGTTGTGGTCTACAACATCATGTTTTGAAATMTCRTAACTCCCCTTGACAGAACTAATCTTTAACTCAGATTTAAAACATCCTAAAAGTTTATGTAGAGGTGATTYGGTAGATTTTTAGAAACTTCGTAACAAATCTAACAGAGAACAAAAAAACAACCTTACATTCAGGTGACATATATTTTATATTTCATATTTCATACTTCGTATATTTTAGATTTTATACCTGTTGCAAGCTGCTAACTGTCTATGAAGGATATCATTATAAGAGAATTTCTCACWGTGTTAATGGTGAGATCTTCCTCCTCTCACTACCCTAAACTCAGTTCTTCTCTCTCCACTTGCTGAGCACAGAAAGCAGCCGTGACTAATTTTACTATCTGTAGTACACATTACTGTGTGTATCACTGTTATTTTTCTCCATACCTTAAAAGCGGGGAAGGATTGTCTCCTGGGAGGTTAAACAAATCTCAGAACACCTAACAYTTCTTATGCCTGTGGTAGGATTGTGCACTGAATCATATAGCTCAGAATTCATGGGACCAGTTAGGCTTCTGCCTGTGTTTAATTATTAAAGTATTAAATACTTTTTTGGATCTGGCCCTGCATACTTCCAATTCCCAGTATTATTTTCAAAAMTGCAAAGACTTAGAAACTAGATGGCATTTCACTACCTCACTGGGATATTGAGATTCACCTGCATACTGTGAAAATATCTAAGAGAGGTTAAAARTTGCCTCACAGTGAACTACTATTGAAAGTAGCTCTTCATGTGTGAATCTCAGCTTATTAATTCATCTCAAACTTTTCTTTGCATGTATCGTGGTGTAAAAAACTAATGCATGTTTCAAAAAGGAAGAAGTAAAACTATTGTGACTTCTGTGTGTACAGCTCTTCACTTAATAGAATGCATAACCGTAATGGAAAATGATGAAACAGTTTCTCTAATTCTGTGGTGATTGAAATTCAATTTCATTAATATAAATTTGTTATGGTAATAATAAAAGATTTGCAAGAAARAAGAGTTTGTTAGTTTCTAAGAGGTGTTTGACCTCTGCTACTTTATGATCTGTTAGAGAGAGCTAAGGCTCACAAAAGCTGGCTTTCTTTCTATTTTACCTGGAAGGCATTATTTTTTTAATAAATGCCAAAATCAAGTCAATATTTTTAGAACCAGAATAATTGCCACTTGCAATGGACTAATCTTTGCTCAGAAGTTGTCTGATACTTTATATCCAATGTCAGCAGGAAAGAAATAATTAAGATRTATGATTTTGGTAATTGATAGGGAACATTTGAATGGGTTACATAAATAATAGACTAATCAAAGTATTGTTTGACCATTTACAAAAAAACACATGCCCTACTGCMTGTACATTTATTTAAATTAATGTAGCTGTCAGAATTTTTGAGAAATTTTGAAAGAGGATTTCATTTTCACCTTATGGTTAATGGTCTCATAAATAATAATTTGTCAATTTGTAGGATAAGTGATGCTATTAAATTGTTCAGGATACCTGTTTAAAACATAGGTGTGCATTTACTGTTCTGGACAATTACTCTATGGATAAAACTGCAACTTGCAAATCTAATTTCATGTCTGCTAAATCCTTCTCTAACTCATTTTCTGTTCTAATGAGAATTAATGACATTAATAATCCAATACTATACAGAAGAGACCTTAGAGTTTTCTTGCATATGCAGTATCACACAGCAYTTTTCTAAATAAGATCTTAGTACGTTATTGATAACTGACCAACATATCTAAAAACTAAATGTAAAAATACCCCCAAACCAGATGTTCCCCAAAAATCAAATACTTCAAAAACACATTGACAATTTCATTCTGCGTTTTTTGTTTAAGCCCATGAAAGTTATACTTGTTAATAATTTACTAACCATTGATATATCTTGAATACCAAAAAAACTTCAGTCTGATTGTTTGGGGTAGGACTATATCTGCTTGCAGGCATCTTCCATTSTGCTGCATTCTTTTCTAAAACCACGTTAATTTTGTATGGTTGTATGAAGGAAGAATACACTTGCAATCTAATATTTAAAATGAAAGAAAATGTTGTAGTTCTCTTGCATGGCAATTTGAATATGCTTTGTTGTCTGATCAACATGCAAACC
Source organism: Malurus melanocephalus (assembly GCF_030028575.1). Taxonomy (NCBI): domain Eukaryota; kingdom Metazoa; phylum Chordata; class Aves; order Passeriformes; family Maluridae; genus Malurus; species Malurus melanocephalus. The sequence continues at coordinate 2,379,194 of NW_026623251.1, read as the reverse complement.
AATATACCCATTATATSTATAATATGTATAGTATGGATTATATGTATAATATTATATATTATATTATATATTATTGCACAGTCTTTGCATTTATTTGTTCACATATCAGGTTGCCATGACTGAGGCTGCTATTTACTTCAAAATTGTCACATATATATTCTTTGGGCTCCACTGCGGCTCATTAAAAGGTGCTGAGGCAGCCTGGCATCAGCGGGGTCCCTGCCTGGGAACAGCCACTCTTCATCAGTAGTCACTATCATATGTYAGGTTGTTTCTGAGCTGACTTTCTCAAGCTCTGTGTAGGGTGGCTTTTTTTCCTTCTTTTGACAGGGAAGTAGGGCCTCTGCATGTGTTTAACCCCACATTTTTGCAGGATACTAATATTTCTGCTTTTAGTTGACAGCAGTTTTACAGGAGAGTGTGTCCCAGATGTGATTGCTCTAAAATGAAAGAGCACCAGTGTTGAGCTTGAATGTTTCCCATCCAATTACCATTTGCCTCTTCATTTTATTTTGGAAGGTTTTTTTTCACTTGAGTATGGGGTTTCCAAATGATTCTGGTAATCCTGGATTTTTTTTCTCCTTGTTTTTACAGGTGACCTGTAACTGTTTCACCATCAGTAATGGAGAGATGCAGGATGTTGGTGTTGGCCTCTATCCCAGGTACTGTGGACACTGTTTCATTCACAGGCAAAATCTCTTAGGCTTTTTTTTTTTTTCTTTTTTTCCAAGGTAGCTGTAAGGGCCATCAAAGCAGCAGGTAACATGTCTAAATGAGAAACTGGGAAATGGAAATAAATTAAAGAAGAGTGAAAAATATGATCTTGTTGAAAACATTCTTAATATTCCTGATTGCAGCATTAAAACAGTTTAACTAGTGTACATCATTATATCTTTTTTTTTTTTTTTAAGGAGGTGGTAGTCTTTTCTAAGAATAAATGTTGACATCAAGAATGTGCAGCTGGGACTAGTTAAGGGAAACCTGTTCAGTAATGCTTTAAAATACAGATATTTTGCAGCTGAGWGCCTTCAGAACTGATAATTAGAAGAAAAAGATTGATATATTTGTAAGTAAATTACCATAACAAAGAAATCAGTAAGGTGAAGAGATAAGTCCCCTAAGAGAGATGTTAATATTTGAATTTCTTAATATTGTCTCTTATTTGTATTAGGTTAAGATGTATGTACCAAAGAAGGTTTTATGTTCATAGAGTTACTAACCTGTAATCATAAATATGGRAAATTAGTATGTATAATTTAATATGTATAATTTTTTTTWAATTACATTTTACCATCTAATTTTTTTGTTAATGTATGGTTGAATTATGTTTTTCAATACCTCAGTGGGCCTGTCACTATTGTTTCTTTTCTTACTACTGTCATATGTAAGATTTGACTAAGTTCAAATCTTGAGGCCTGCCTTGTTGTAAAGATGAGGGAAAGTTGGTTAGGAGGACATGGGAATTAGTGTCATGAAAAATGCAGAACAGTAATTTGATTTCATAATGGAATGCAAACAATACCTGAAAAAAAAGAAATATTATTTTGGAACATTATTATTAGGGAAATGTTTGCTTTTGGTTGGAAAAAGCCCTTAACTGTGAAGAAAGTGTCTGTCTATGTTCAATGATAATGTACTGCCAAGGGATGCAAGAGACTCTTTCCCAAGCCACTTCAGAGCAATTTGAGTTTTGCTATAGCAAAAAAAAGAGGGAAAATTGTGAGCTTAAATCTGTGGTTTGCAAATCCTGAGCATATGTCTCTGCAGATGAATTCATATGCTTCCAGAGGAAATTGTCGTCAAACCCCCGAGTGTCTCCATGAGATGAAATTTAATTAAAAGTTCTTTATTTTGCCTTATTAAGAGGTTGCATACTTTTGTATAGCTTGATAGCTTCAGGACCACAATACATTTTAAAATGGGTAAAATCCTATGGTCCTGCTGTGCATCACCTTGCCAGCAGCTTTGGGAGTATGCCCAGTGATCTCACAATAAGTGTAATGGATACTCTCCCAGCGGGTTCTTGAGRAGATTAACCACAGATATTTTATTAGTCCAGAAGGGATATCAAAAGAGTCRGGTGTCTGTTGATACCTCCTTTAAGATTCAAAAAACTAAATAAACATGGTTTGGTGCAGGGCTCTGACCCTCAGCAACATCACCTATTTTGCCAAAAACAGTTGGGATTTTGAGTTGTTGAATCAGGCAGACAAGGAAAGCAAATAAATGCAGCCAGGAGCTGGGTAATCCAAAAATTCTTCTTCCTGGCTGATAATGTTGCCTTGAAYGGCCAGTTTTTAATAATGACACAGACACAGTTAAGGGGATAAAAGGGTTTTACGTCAGTATTTGGGATCCCAGGTGCACAACTTGATGGCAGATGTACAGCACGGATGCAAGTTTTATAGGTTTCAGGAATTAGCATATCTATCTAGGATTCCCCAATAAGAAACTTAACAAATGCAGTAATGTCCCCCTATTCTAATGAATCCCCCCTGGATGAGGCCAGAGCCCAGTTTACACAAGATGTTCCGGACAGAAGGCTTCACCCAAGGCTGGAGCCTCGGGTTTAAGAYAGCACAGGGCACACTGATSCCTTCCTCAGGATGTTTGGTTTCTCTGCCCAGCAGAACTCCTAAACTAAGCTGGAATATCAAGCTTCAGGAATTACAAACATGTGGGCTAAGGGGTACAGGGAAATGTATAGAGGGTACAGCAAGCATAAAAAGGAAAAACAAAAATCATCAGGCATCAATAATGCCAGAATTATTCTTTCAATGGGTCATTTCCATAGGGAAAGAGTCATCAACCCCACTTCTACAGCAGAAATGTTTGTCTGGCAAAATCAGTTGTTTCTCAGCTCAGGAAACACATGACTCAAGTGTGTAGGAGATGTTGTTAACAGCCTCTTTCAGACACCAGGTACAGTGTGTTTGTGCAGCATATGTGTCTCGAGGATGGCAAGAGCTCCCTAATGAGCTGTGCTGTCACATGTCACAGGAGCAGAGGCTGGGCCAAAATATGCATAAAATAGAGGCAATGGCCATGTTTCTTCTTTCAACTCAGCGCACCACGTTCTTTGGCTTTGGGACATGGYATACTCCATTTTGTGCTGATATGAAATATAGGTTGATTGTTGGCCCCTTTGATCTGTGGCTGCAATGATGGTCTGGTGATCGATAAGGGGAGTGCCCTGAAACTGAGCAGAAGCAGCAGAAATATAACTCAGTCCCTCCTGCTCTGAAGTGTCCAGGTTACCTTGTTCCCCACTTTGCCCTGTCCCCTGAATCAGGGCTCTCAGTGTCACTGGGGCGCCATGGCCTTCCTCCTGCCCTGAACACACAAAAGGCAGTAACACACGAAGAGATCCAGGCATGACTCCTATTAGCAATGAACATAAATCTTCTAAGCATTAATTTTCCTCCCCTAACCAAGAGCAGCTGATTTAACAGGGATTTTATTTGTTTCATAACTTAATTGCTTGATACTTCAGATGTAATCACGTTAACTACTTTCAAATGATTAAAGGGAAATGGCAGTAGAAAAATCAGTCCACTGATAAGTTTTTTCTTTCTTTCCCCCTCTACCACCCCTCACAGCATGTCTTTACTGAACCACAGCTGTGACCCAAACTGTGTGATCGTTTTTGAAGGATACCAGCTTTTACTTCACTCTGTCCGAGAGATCCAGACTGGCGAAGAGGTAATTAATTTGTCCTCCCTTCCATCACAGACACCTGCAACAATGACATCTCCCTAAATAAATTCCAGACTACTGGGCCACCAGCTTAATATTTTGATGATATATTGATGCCACTTTCTAGCACATAGCTATCAGGGGGGAAATGATAAATAGAATCATCTTTTCACACTGCCTGGGCCCCATAATCATTACTTCTCATAAATCACTAGCAGTCTTGATAAATTCTTGTCCCTCCTTTCCTCCTCTAGGCACTTTATTTTGTTTGTATTTGAGTGTCTTTACCCTGACGGAAACACAATATTTCTGAGTGGAATGCAGTGTTCACTAAGTCATTGCAACAATAAGCATTTGTCAGGCTGCAACCRTGCAGTTGTAGTAAACCTTTCATTGACAGTGAAAGCAGCAAAACAAGGTTTGTTTTCTTGTCCATTTCATTAGGAAAGTCTCCAAAATATCCTTTTCAAGAGATTTCTGATTTGATCTAAGGTATTCTCTACTTTATTTTTACAACAGCACTTGTATTTATTTGAAAATAAATTTTTGGCTACAAATAATTTCAAAGTAAATGTGTTTTGCAGCAATGCAGTATTGAATTTGCTTAATAAGACCTGAAAAGAGGTGGTATTTATTTTCCTCCCTGTGAATTTTTTTTCTTTTTCAGTGTATTCTTTCTCAAAGATAGTAGGCTGTTAAAGTAAGCAAATGGTTGAATATTTTTTAGGCCATCAAAGTAAGTAAATAGTATAATTTTTTKGGGCAGAAAACATTGCCAAGAACCAACAGAAATGGTTTTGCATACTTATCTTTTTTGCCAAGAGAAATCTTTCAGGGTGCAATATATGTTTGTTGAGCTATTAACTGTAGACATCTTTCAATGCAGCATTCTTGTTTAAGCATAATGATAGACACCTTCCTTCTATTTTATCCATATGACATAACTTTATTCTTGGCTTCCCAGTTCACTAACATGGGTTGCTTATTTAAAAATAAAAATCTTTTAAAATATTTTAATGTCTTCCCAGGAAGAAAGTGGGCTTAAGACTTAAGAGACAAAGTAAAGCTACAAWGTCAATATTAGCTCAGATCTGTTATGGAAGGGGAAGGGAAATAAAATTTTTATGAGCGTATGTGCAAGTCAGCAGTTCAGCACCTATTTACTTTTCCTTATACACAACTTCTATGACTTTTCACTTTGCGTTCTGGATGATGACTTTGATGCAACTTTCCACACTGCCTTATTGCTTGTCTGAAGCAGGGTGAGCCCAGTTTTAGTAACAGCCATGTACTGAATTTACAAACATTTGTACATGAAACTACATCACCTGTRATGAGCTTTTAACTAAGAACTAATTATAACAACTTTTTGCTCTTCAAGATAGTTATAGCATCACAGAATGTTAGMATTGGAAGGGACCGCAGTGATCACCTTCCAACGTCCCTGCAGTGGGCAGAGACACCTTTCAGTAGACCAGGTTGCTCAGASCTCCRTCCAAMCCAGACTTGAATTCTTCCAGGGAAAGGCCTCCCCAACTTCTCTGTAATGCTGACTGTCATAGTTTTTGTTATTTTGAGTGATGTTAATTTGACAGCATACAGAGATTTGCTTTGCACTTGTACTTCTTTGCAAAAATGRAAATTAAGCATTGCGAAGAAAGGTGAGATATGAGGAAGGAATGTAAAAAAGTAAAAATTATTCCTCTAGAGTTCACAAGGGCTCCTTCAGTGATAAGGTAGCCTATCAGCTAGTTTTGTCAAAAAGACAAGTAGCCTGCTCTGAAGAGGTCTTCATCATTTTCCTACCCTTCAGTAACCACTTCAAACAGCATCAAGATGTGTGCTATAATTTSAATTGACTTCTTGTTAGTTGCTGTGTCTACCTGGTGTTTTGCAGGCAGACACAAGCTGATTTTGCCTCTTCTCCAACTTATTTGGCATCAAATCAATTATTCCTGGTGGGGTATAGAATGGATTAGCCGAGGGCGCAGTTTTGCACCAAAAAAATGAGTGCTTGACTTCTCATCAGCTTCAGAGCTCAGTTGCAGCAAATTTTTTTCTCTCTTCAGAAAATCATGTAAATGACCATATCCTTTCAGAGCAACGGTTTTTTTTTTAAATTAATGCTGAAAACAAATAATAATTTCAGATGACTAGCAATTAAATCTGTTTTCATGATAGATCTCAACCAAGTTATTTAGTGTTTCTGTTGCTGTAATTCTGTGAGAAATTTTATGTCTGCATGTGTTTGATACATTACATTTTGTCCCAGCAGAGTTTTTAAAACCAAATTTTTCCTTGAGTTAGAAGGCATTTTGATCCTATATACCAAAACAGAAAGAGTACAGACTGTTAACTACTTATGTAACTGTCTAAGGAACAGATTTTTGTACACAGCCTCCTCCTAGGGCTCTGAACCTATGATTGCAAATCCAAGAAGATTCCCCTTTTTCTCCCTGCCTTTTGCATTAAAATACTTGATTTTTAATTTCTACACAATTTTCTATCTAGAAATTTTGTAGCCTGTAGTCTGTTACCAAAAAAAAAAGGAAAACCAACACCATTAAATTAAGTCCACTGCAGCATGGCAGATCTGGCAAATTGTGTCTATCTCATTTAGTAGATGAGGARCATGAGAAACTAGCCACTCGATGCATGGTTAAAGAATTTCTGTGTCAGAGCAAGAAGGGCTTAGACAGAGATGCATTTCTGAGGAACTCTTAAGAGTCAATAAGTCTCATGGCTGTTAAATAATTCCTTGCCTTCATAAATGTTTTTAATATATATTGTACAGTTCAGGGGAAAAGATTTACTACATTCTTTATAAGCGATGCAATAAAGAGGCAAGCCTTGGTCAGTTGAAGTAATGTTTTAATTAGCAGCATACATACCACATGCAAATACCATTAAGACAGCCTTTGATAAATGGGCATATTTCCTAAATATGTACAAGTTAAATGAGCCTTGCATCTAATGAAGTGATCCAAAATTAAAGCAAGTGTAGGAGAGAGACATGAATACAGAAATTTTGTGTTCAAACAATTACATGATTAGCATAGGCTCGGTCACTGTTAGCTTGGTCATGTTTCTAAATATTCTAATTATATTTTACCCCTCAGTCTGCCAGCTACAGACATCTTTTTCACATATAGATTTCYGCTAGCAGGGGTGGGAATTTGAACTCTGGCCTCTGACAGCAAGGGAAACACTAAATTGTTAAAATGCTAAAAGGAGATATCAAATGTGATGAAGCCTCTTCTCTCTAATCCAGAGAAGGTTGTTGTGTGACTGTTCATATCCTCAACTGCTTGGTAATCTCTGAAAAAGRAATGTCTTTTTTGAAACTTCTTCCTGCTCCCAAGGTTTCTGCAACATAAATGAAAAAAGGGGGGAGGGAAAGGCACAAATATAAAGAGATAAAGGGATGAAGCCTGTAGGCTGAATAGGTAAGGTATATTTGATGTTGGCTCTGTGTTTGTTTTGCAGTATTATAACTAAACCCTGCCTAATGATGGTTTTGACAGTAATGACAGGGTTTAAACCATTGTCTTAAGTATTTTGGCAAAGAATAGACTAATCTCACATGAATTATTTTTTCCCAGAAAATTTCTACTGTCTTGCACTCTGTCTGAACTTGATTAAATCACTTTTACTGCTGCTTGCCACCTAAACCCAAAGCCCAGTAGGACATGAGTCAAAACCAGAGATATTTATGCAGAGGACAAGAGACTGGGAACAGCCCATGTGTGTAATGATTTTGACAGAAAACACTTGAGAGTTGCAAGGACATATGAAGATTGGGAGGCTTGTGATGGGCGAGGGAAATTGGGTTTGGAATGTYTGAAGGATGAGGTTAGGACTGCAGTTCAGCTGGAAAATGCTTTGTGGGAAGGAAGGGAGACAGATCTTTCTCACCACACCAAGGAGGAGGCAGATTAGGACCAGCTGTGGAAAGAAGTGAGGACAAAGTTGGTGGGGTCACTAAAGATGTTTGAGAAATCAGAGCAGGGCAACAATGGCTGTTAATTTGGGAAAATGATTGAGCACAGCAGGGAAAAGGTGTGAGATAAGGCTGAAGGACAAATTTGAGACTGGCACAAGGATGAAATCATCCCATTGTACCAAAAGTGGCTATGTAAGGAGCTAGCATGGAAAACAGGTTTAGATAATGAGGAGTTGAGAATAAGACAGGAAAATAATACTCATGTTGAAGGGAAGGGGAGAGG
>NW_026623251.1:2207553-2371142 GCF_030028575.1 Malurus melanocephalus | reverse complement strand
GAAGAGAAGAGAAGAGAAGAGAAGAGAAGAGAAGAGAAGAGAAGAGAAGAGAAGAGAAGAGAAGAGAAGAGAAGAGAAGAGAAGAGAAGAGAAGACATAAAGAATAAGAGGAACGTTGGAGAAACTAATCCTCTCTTGGCTCAGACATGCACAAACTGGGACAGAACAACATTATATAGAATGCTAAATCTAATAAAGTTCTCACGCTTTCTAACTTTTGATTAATTGTGGAATTTTAATTTGTCTCTTTCATTAATTATACTATCAATCTTCAATTATGAGGCCATATTTATTTTAAATGCTTGACTTTGCCATCTCAGTAGTATTTTTTTAACACAGCACTCCTTCAGTATGTAATCAAATTACACTGTAATAATAAATGAAAAAAAAAATGCAGGCATTGTTTTAGTTGCTTCTTAATTGCTCAGTCAATTAGAATGCTCACTAATTTGCAAAATGCAGGTTCTGACAATGGATTTCATAGTCATTACTATATATTGGTCAGGTTTTCCTGTAATTTCTTTGAGTGGACTCTCATGATTTAGCTGAAAACCATGTGAAAATTCTCCCAATTAGYTGAAGTGTCTAGGCTCAGGATGAAATAATGTGACCTGATTTTTTTCAGCTCTGACCTCTCTGGAGTGTTTCAAAGTGTGTTGGGCGTACAGTATAATAACTCAATAGAATGCGTGACTGGTCTGAACTGGGCTGGTTKTTTGTTATATTCTTTTCCTTATCATTAGTTTGTGTCTGTGCAGCACTTTAAACGTTTCAAGAACTCTACAAATGGTTAGCCCTGTAAAATTCTTTCTGGCAGRCATAAAAGTGAACAAGCTACAGACTTCTCTGCAGTTCATTGGAATTTACTCTGTACAGTGTGAGAAGTTGAAAATGGCACAAATGTAGGCACAGATTTTCTTTTATCACTTTAATAAATATTCTTGTCAATAGTTTCAACAACTTAGACTGCAATGTTTTTGTGCTGCCTGGATCACAAGTGAAACATCACAGACATTCTGAAGATGGGTATGGTATAAGAGGAATTGTCCTCAGRCTCAAACATATATATGCAAGTAGGGGCTTCCCTGAAAAAATTTTTGGAGATTGTTGGATATTGTATATCAGCAGTGGTAACTACACACTTAAGCTCTGGAGCTAGACAGAAAATGAGATTTCATGCACAAGGAATTCAGATACAGGGTTTCTTTGCTCTCTTCTCTTGCTCTCCTTTTTTATTATTATTATTTTCCAAATTAGGATGAAAAGTTTAAATAGTGAGAATTTTGGAGTGGTTTATAATTTCAAACAATATTGCTCTTGATATGCAAAAAGTGTTCTTCCATGTTCTTCCTYTCTTTTTTCACCTTTTGTAAAAGTAGTCAATTTCTTCTAGGAAATAGTTTTTTAACACTTTGTTTTATGCTGGGAAAAATGTATCCAAAAAATATTGTCTCAGCTAATACATACACTGAGTATGTATTTTTTGTAAAATATACCAATGCCTTTTTTTTTTTTTTATGTACTGCACACAGCTCACCATCAGCTACGTTGAATCACTGATGCCTACCAGGGAACGCCAAAAGCAACTGATGCGCCAGTATTGCTTTGAATGTGATTGTCCCCTCTGCCAGAACCAAGAGAAGGTAGGTTGAGAGAAGAAATTTCTTTTCAATGATACAGAATTTTCCAAGGCTTGTCAGCAGCTTCCCTTCCTTTTTGTAATACTTATCTTTTGCCACTAATTAAATGGCCAGAATAGAGGAGAAAATGGCCTCTGCCCTCAGTGCTGTTTTTGTTGCTATGAAAGACAACTCTGAAGGAAAGAAAAGCAGGAAATATTGGCATTTTTCTATTCAAAAGAATAATCTTGTCATTTGAGCTGAAGCTTGTTGTCTGATACTRCAGGAAGGTTGTGCTTATTCTCAAAATAATGTTGAATTAATTCTGCCAAACACCCGCATCAGTAATTTTCAAGAACTACCTGGCTTATTCAGCAGTTGTTAGAGAGAATGGTGAACCTTCTTGTCTGACTTGGTAGTTTTTATGCTCACTTACATCACAAGTTCTTGGAGTAGCAGGTCAGTGGTTGTAGTAGATAAACTTTTGCTCAGTGAGACCTCTTCCTAGGGTTCAGCCTACCCTGATTGGATTATATTCTGGTTTGCTTCATATTTATACARCCTTGGCATAATAAATTTGTCCCAGAGCCTGATGAGAGATCAGATAGAATAGGCAAAGGGAGGCTGACTCCATAGCAGTTGATGCACTTTGTCTCTTTTGTTGTATGTACACTTGTTCTTGTTTTCACAAATTTTTGTATGTACACTTGTTCTTGTTTTCACAAATGCCTGTTTGGAGTGAGTCACCTGACACAGCTAAATGTGTTTCTGCAAGAGCAGAAATAGTAAGAAAGGCATTGATGAAAACGTAATTCCAAGGAGCATAATATGATTCATTAAACAATTGCTGTACAGAAAAAAAAAAAGAAAAAGAAAAGAAAAAGAAACCCCCAAAGTTTAAACTSTAACATATGCTTTGATTCATCACTAAGCAGTTCTAAAGAAAGGGCACAGAAAAATTTCAAGCTCATGACATAATGCTAAATTACTTCCTGTCCAAGTTGGCATTCTGTGCCTGATAAAGCCTGCAACAATTCTGCTTGGAGGCAGTGAAGTGAAGACCTCTTTTTGTCTTTTTTTTAAAGATGGTCAGTCAAGTGCCATGAAATCTTGGATTAGTTTTGGGTAAATGGCATCCTCACAGATGTAATGATGATTAAGAAAAATAAGCAGTCTAAAGAGGCTTCAAGAATCACTTGAGACTTTGTGAAAGGGTATACAAGTGGTGTAATGACCATTCTGCATGTGGAATATTTTAAGAAGCAATATCTCCAGTCTTGTGTTTATGTCATTATAAAATCAACATATAACATAAAAAAAAACTGTAGTGAAATTATGTGTGCATATATTAATGAAAGCAATACYCTCATACATAGGTTTAAATTAATTCTTTCATTCTTTCTTTTTTTTTTAATTTTTAAAAATATAATTGTCATTTTTGTTTGTATTCTATAGATTTTTAATTTTTTTTTTTTGCCCACAAAATTTCTGTGGGAATGATACAGTGAAATTTTTGTAAAGCTCTTTGTAACTGTGTTCTGAAATTCTGTGATCGCCTTTTTGTTACCATGCAGAGAGGTCTGTGAAGGTCTGGGAACCTCATGGCAACTTTGTTGATGTCTGTGAAAAAGACATCTTTATCCTCAGGTTCAGTCTAGGGTAATTAGATATTKTCTGCAGTAGTCCTTGTAGTATTGTTGTTCATTTCTCTGTGACAACTGAATTTGTAMTATCTCTACATGACTACTTTGGAAACTTTGTTTTTTTTCTGTTGATATCAGTCACTGTTAGTAAGCTTGAGAGTCATGTAACACTGCAGGTACAGCCAGAGGTAATATTTTTGGAAATTCTGGGGTTTTAAACTACAGAAAGTCTAGATTTAGATGCTTGAAAGTAATSAGTTGATAAAGTTATTTAATAACATGCTTGCTGAAATACCCCTGATACTGAGACAAATTTCCAAGTCATCTTAGAAAATTTTTTAAAAGCAAAACCTCTGTCAATAAAATAGGCAACAGCTGTAACTTGGGTCATGAAGAGTGGCAGAGTCAATATTGTGAATCAATAAATATAGTCAGCTARTAGTAAATCCCCTTATTACAATATTGCTTTGCAAAAAAAAAGATGGTTTAGTCAACAGCAGTTTATCTCATCTATCTTTCTTACAAGGAAAAATGTAAATTCCAGAAAAACTTTATGCATTCAAGTAAGTTTTGTGTGCTGGGGAGTTTTTTCAGTTGYAGTCATCTCATCAAAAAAGCTAGAATCCTTTTTTCAAACCACATTCATAGACACTTAAACAAACACTTTCAGAGTCTGTGTTACCCCACAGTGCTTGGAGCTGCTGAACTCATACCAGGGAAGAGTGAATGCTCTTGAGATGCACACATCAATTTCAAGTACACTTTTAAGTCAAGAAATTTCTACTGTAGTTTTTTCTAAATCTTTTGCAATGTTTTAAAAGTGATCCTGTGAATCCTGTGGGAAATATACATTACAGTCTATATGAGAAGCACATAAACTTCTGTCTATTTGTGCTTTGTTACATGCATCCTTATTTATTCATACTTATAAAAAATATTTGGCAAGATAATTATCAATGAAATTTATGTTTCCTGCTTTATTTTTAGAGACTTGTTAATTTAGTTTTATATGTCTGAGTRAAAAAAGGAAGATGATATCAAGTTTCTGGTCTCAAGTCAGTTGCTGACTGTTAGTGACCCTGGGTAATTAATTTTATTCAAGGGCAACTTTTGTGTTTTCTAAGATCCAACCTTTATTTTTCATARTTGGTGGGAAGTTACCATTTGAATTCAAGCTAAACAGGTTTTTTACTAGAAAATGACTAAAAAAATCAGTCTGTCTATGGTGGGGACCACTTCTAGGAATGTTCTGTGAAGCTGTGGCTTGTTCACTTTCTACAAATGCAGTGAGAAKATAATTTTTAGGTAATTTATACTTCTGCTAAGTATTCTGATCCTCAAAGTATAATAACAAAAGATGCTATATTTTCTAAGGTCTTTTAGTTTTATGTGATGGATTTGTTTAAATGAGAATAATTCCTTGAAGCAGAATGGTTTGRGATTYATTTGTGCCTCCCTCATRCCAAGAGAAAAGATAAGCAGCTCATACTGTCTTTCRTAGAAATCCATGAAAACTGGAATTGATAAAAGAGGTTAAAGGAATGYGTTCAAGTAAATGCCCACTCTTTAGACAGATAAAGTTTGGTGAGATAAATTATGCTGTTCCATGAATATATAAAYAGAAAACCAAGACTCACATGAAGACATTTCTGTGCTAGCTGACATGGATAACCTGAGTGTTGTTGCAACCCTGCCTAAATATACTCAGTTCAYTTGCACAATTGTCAGGATCTGAGACTCTAATATGGCAAAGGCTACATTTTCAAGTATTATGAAAGGGGCTTCAGCCCAACCACGGGGACCCTTGCTGAAGCCAAAGTTACTGAAGTTTAGCATCAACTTCAACAGATAAACACTGGCACTCAGTGAGCAGACACAGCCCTAGACCAAGTGGAGAGTTCCATGGCTGAGCAGTCATGATTGCACTGCATGCAAAATGGGAGTAAATGCTCCTCACTGGTCACTGCTGGTGAAAAGGACTTCAAAGTAAAACTTTTTTTTGCTATACAGTAGTATTTTTTATCTTCCTCTCCAACTGTGAGCACAGACATGGAATAATCTAGGTGCGTAGCTGTCATCAAGAATGAGGTGCGTAGCTGTCATCAAGGATGAGAAAATATAAAATCAAACAGTGACGATAGCTGGACTTGGGATCTTAAATAATTTTTGGTGTCTGAGCCTCAATGTGAGCTGCCTTTTAATTCTAAGGGYATACTGTAATGCCATGCAGTGTCTTTTAGAAGCTGGTCAAGCAGCCTGGCAAGTACAAATACCCCACTGTATCAGTTCCTGATAAATTAAATGACACTAACTACAAATCTAAACAAGACTTTTGTCCAAAGTTAGAAAAAAAAAACAAACCCTGGGAACTAAAAGAGAGAAAAAAAATATATCTTCACTCATAGAATACCTCCTGTCTGTCAATACTTTAAGTTATAGCTWCTGTATTGTCTTCAGTCCATTGTATCTCTGACAGCTTTATACATTATTCTTTACTGCATTTTAAGATCAATCTCTATTATAATTCAGGAATGCATGCCAAGCTGAACTCTTGGCAACATGTTACTATTCCAGCACATAAAAGCCCCCTTACATTAATTATAATTAAAGATGGGATTACATTGATGACAAACATTTTAAATGAAGAACAGTTTTTTCCACAGTCAGGAGCCAGAGTATTGTTCRTGTTCTATATCTTCAGCCAAGGATTTCAGGGACATTTGTGCTTATAGAATCRCTTTGTTATGAGTTGTCTTTCTCTTTTGGAGCCAGGATTTAATATTTTAGTCTAGCATGGTTTTTGGAAAGCTTTGATTTATTACAAGGTCAMAAGCATTGGGTTTGAATCTGAATCATTTTTGTATTTGGCCAGTGTTTGAGACTTGCCAAAGTTAATGACAACATAATGCCAGTAAGCACGTTATTCCTTTAATCACTTTATTGCTTTGCTTAGTACTTATATTGCAGCCTGAGTTTTGGTAGAGAGCATCACAAGTCCAGTTTCCAAATCAAGGATTCTCAAAATCAGGTCACCTGAASAGCAGCCAAGCTACCAACCTCTACATAAAAATACCACCTCCAATTAYATCCACCAGTTCTGTTATTAAAAACCCCACTGAATGAGCTCATGAACCCGAAGTTTTGACATTATTCTTCTAGCTGAGGAAACAGCACAACTGTAGTTTAGAACTTCATCAAATGTAATTAARTTGATCAAATTAGTTGCTACAGGATATGTCTGTGGTTGATTTGCCTCACTAGATTTCCTGAAAGACACTTGAATATGGTCGAAGACACACTGTACAACACTTTCACCGTTGGTCTTCGTGTTTGCTTTCAGCAATACTTTTGAAGAATATATGCTTAAATTACAGAGGCATTGTTGCCCGAAGAGTACTATTATTGACTGTTGTTTTTAATCAGCATATAGAGGCTTTCTGAAAGATCACTGGTGTTAGTACAAAAATGTCACCCCTCCCTCAGGGATTGTATATTTAGGACACAGGAAACACAAAATTATGTGTTTAGAAGTGCCTTTTAAAATTGCTGAATTGTCAAGTTTGTGTCCCAGTTTTCCTAATATTTGTTTMTTTTCAGACATTTACATTCTCAATAAGTTTTCCAAGTACAGTATGAAAGATGAGATCTCCAAATTAATTCAAAAGATGAAGCCCAGGAAGCAATGATTAAATAGSATTGTTGGAAACAAGTCTCTTTATACAGTTAACTGAATATGAAACCCCTTGATCAAAGCAAATAAAAAAGCAGGAGCATCTGTTTCTCTAGTCATKATTCTAAGAAACTTGCTAAGTACCAACGTACCAAACGGTGTGTGAAAAAATAAAAAAAATCAGGAATATTGTCCAACAGACTCCTGATTTAGTTCATTTCCTATCAAAATACAATTTACAATAKTTAATTGTAGAAATTGTTTATTCCTCATCTTTTTTACTGTTTTGCCACTAGAATTGTCTTTGATGCCAACTACAGAATGACATCAAGCCAAAGATCAGTCATGTTTCACCCACCTACTCTTTCACCCCAACATCAGTATAACCAGTGCCTAGAAAAGTCAGTGGCAGTGATTAGAGCYCACTGGGACACAATGCTGTTTCTTTCTATAGGTGGTTGGCTGTTTCTTCCCTCTGGCAAGGCATTTGGTAGTGACATAAACCCTGGATTCATTCCTSAAATCCGACAGTCAGACTAACACTCTTCTGTTTCTTTCAGAGGATCTTACCCTCTTGGGATGGATTTCCAAACAGCCAAGGACAGWGGGCTTTTATTTTTCTAGTGCCAAAAATGTCAGTGAAAAACAAGGCAGATGCTTCTAATTTCTGGGATCTCTTGTTCATTAACAAAGGCATCATCTCTTCAGCTTCTTAGCATTTCTTACATGACTTCTGAGGCTCCTTCCATCTTTCAACATTGTAATTTTTTTTCCACTAAAGCACAGTTCCAAAGACAGTGACAAATGYGCTGTGATCATTTTTCCATGACAACTTGCCTATCCCAGTTGCTTTGGGACTGCCTCAGTGTGCTCTGGTCACCACTTGGCAGCAGCCAGCTGGAGCTCACTTGGGTTGTCAAGGTCATGGAAAAGAGGCAGCTGTTCCTATGAGCAGACCTGAGCTGAAAGATGTGTGCAAACTCTTTGCCTTTTCTGGGGATCCTTAATAGGGCAGCCTCCATCAGTTCGGTCCATCAAGTTCATATTAAAAGCAGACATGGAAGCTGGGAGGTGGCACCCTCCTGGGAGTCTGGCTTCCTGCTCATCTGAGGGGGCAGAGCCTCATTCCTWTCAGATCCAGCCATCTAAGAACCATGAATCTTTTGGCAGATATTTTAAGCAGAAACATTTTTTTTTGCCAAGGGAAGAGAGGCCACTCCCATCACTGGTTTAGGCTGTTGCAGCTACATTTAAGTGCCTGGATCCTTCTGGATCTATCATTTGTAGATGTCCAGCTCCCTTGGGAATGTTGTTAGAACTGGCTGTTGCTATTAGGTTTTCTTTTTTCATATGTTGTCATTCTTACAGCAGTCACTATTTGATCTCTGCTGACAGACAGTAAAAGGAAAACTCTCTCTCTGGGTTAGGAATCTAAAATAAACACGGAAGATAGAAGATTCAGAGAGAAAATCTAATAATTTAAATATAAAGCTAGATYAGACAAATTACTTTCCAAACACCTTTTCCTGCAGTGATTTTGGAGAGACTTTTTTTCCTAAGTATATATAGAAGCCAGTCATTGCATTATCTGAGCTGAACTCTCTGTATTTTCTTTCACTGAGATTCCTATAAGGTMTTGTATGTTTCAGCCTGTCAAAGTGGTGTCTAAGCAGTAGTACCTTAGGGAATAATCTTGATTTTGGATGCCTTTTCTTGATCTGTTTATCAGTCATTTTTTCTACTCTGCAGCATGTTCRATCTTTTAACATCCCATTAATTAGGTAATTTGATTGAAATATTACAGGTTTCAATTCAGGTCCCATAATTTTTTTTAAAAGGATGTTGCAACTTAAACTGCAGTTTTCTGGACTGAGTTTCAGTTTTCTGGATACAAAACTCTGGTTGAAAGTTGTTCACTTTGAATAGAATAATATCTGCATCAGAGCCAGAATGACATTTTTTTCCTTGGTGTTAGAGCARACCCTGTGGGGCAAGGGGACCCCTTAGTGCTTCAGGCAATGGTGAGGTTCAGGTGAATCCAGGATGTGCACCATATCTTTCTTCCAGATTCCTGTTCTAAATSAAGTCGAAATAGGAGCTTGGATCTTTGTTTTTCCAAGTGTATATTTTATTTGGCTATGAGTTTTAAAGAAAAGGTAAAAGAAGGTGAGTGCAAATACCTTTTTTTAATTGGTTGTGTGGATGTTAGCTAACTCCCTTTCTGACAAGTAAAGAATTTTATCATTTACCTTTCAAGGCCAAAACCAAGACCAAAATTATACGGGCTGACCATAACGTCACCTTTTGTGAGCATGCTGCATGTTTTGATTGCCCCATTTTATTGTTTTATCTGCTCTTAAATTCTCCTCTTATAGGATAAAAACTCTTTTTTTACTGTGTACAGTCTAAAAACCTGCAAAGCAAATGTAGCTGTGATTCTGATACTGCCAATTTTATAAATAATAGCAACARTAAAGCCAACAATCTGAGCCACACCAACATTGTGGAAGAAAAGARGATGAAAAAGTACTCTACTGCTGATTTGTTCATCAGCAAATTTGTGAGTTGCTTGAAATAGGACATAACTTTATCAACTCACTGAAATTTTTTGCAATATGCCCTCTTCAAGTTAAAGTTTTTGTCATCTTTAAACTCATTTCCCGTTGAAGACATTGCCTTGAAGATACCACCTAAAACAAAACCAGTCCAGAGGAACCTTTCTGATTCTGAATAAATGTTTTCAGCTATGTTTGTTATGATACTCCTTCATATCACTGCATTCTATGTCTTTCTCTTCAGATTCTGAGTATGCTTTCTACATACTCCAAATCTCTGGTTCTTAATGCCATCCTGATTGTATGCTATATTCTATATGATGCTGGGCAGTTTGTTTTTCATTTTTCTTAGCCAATAATAAATCTTACCTTTCTTACAGTGTATTTTTTCAGAGATCTATTACTGTCCACACAATGTCTGGAAATCACTAGAATTAAATACTGAAAATACAGTAGGTGTATGTGCTTGGTAAAGATTAGCTTTATTGCAGGGCCTGTTGTCCTAGTTTTCTGAAAATTCYAATCAGAGGAGAGGAATAATGGCTGGTTGTGTTAAGCAGGTTTGTGCACACTGAGCCCATAAGCATCATYATGGTTTTACTTTATATGGGTCAATAATGGGTTTAAAAAGTCTAGGAAAAGTTTAATCTAGTAGTCCTGATTTTAATCTGGTAATCTGTCCATTATTATATCTATGAACTAAACCATTCCCTTAGCCTCTCTTAGAAGAACAGTTTTTCTGTGAACCATTTCACTGTGATTGCTTGTTGTGGTGAAGTGGATATGTACCTACACTGGACAAGCACTAGGTCTGATTGGGAAAAGCAATATGGGAGTGGGAAAAATATGCATATGTATGTGCATAGGTACATGCATGGAACATGCAAGGACAATTTCAAAGATTTTCCTATTTCATGAACATGTTCCAATATACAGTACATGGTGGTGATTGTTTTCTTTTGCTGGTATTTGCTTTGTGCCTTTAATTAAGTAATGTGAAGCCCTATTTCATATCACCCTCCACAAATTAGATACTGAAATGCCCATTATACAAGTCACATTAAAAAGAGGAATTACTTTTTAGTATATCTCAGAATGAAACTTACTAGAAAGACTCACATTGCTATTTCCCAGGCACATTGTGGAAGTGCATGTTTCATTCTAGACTTATTAAAATTAAGAAAGATGGCTTTCCTGCCAGCTGCTTCTAAACTTTTAGACACTCCTTGCAAGCCAAATTTTATTTTTCAAAGATTGATTGACTGATTYAGGATCCCACGGCAAGGTCGTCAGGTATCATGACTTCATTCTAATTGCTTTTTCACGATGTAATAATTCAAAGTTTGAGATTCTGGCTGAATTCATAGGAAGCACCATAGGCTGAGAAAGACAGAATCACACTATTCAGCACCTAAATCAGTTCCAGTCTTTAACTAATATCCTCTGAGGTGTATTAAAGCAAGAATGAGCTCATTTGAATAACAAGGAAGCCTATAACTTTTGAGACTGTAAAACTGCAGACTAAATGCTTTGGCTTGAAAAATTGCTGCAATAAGCAATGTGCCACATCAGCTCCTTGCCATTAATTTAATTGATGTCACAACAATGCAATAACTAAAGCTGTAGTTATAAATTTTGTATTTGTGAGCTYTATTCTAAGACATGAATGGAAACTTTTTTGTGTGTAAAAGACAGCAGGCTTTAAAATGCTGTATGTACTCCAGCCACAAGAATTACAGCAGAGGATTGTGCAATTATTTTGACCCACTGCAGGATGTCCTGCTGTTTTCCACGGGGTTGCTCAGTGAATTGTATGAAAGCCATTGATTATATCACAAACAGTGATTTGAATTGGGGACTGTAGTAAAACAGTGTATCACAATTCTGCACAAGATTTATCTGAACACCCTCATTGAGAAAAATATGTTGCTGCATCATATTGATTATGGGATGAATATTTGTCTTAGTGTTGGATATAAACTAAAGCTCCTGCACTTCCCTTGACAGTATCTAGACATCTAAATTTTTACTCTCAAAGTGTTTCTMGTGTGTAACCTTGTGTTAAGCTTGCATCATTCCCATGCACAAAAGAAATCCTTCTGAGCTTTGAGAGCTTTAGGTGTGATTCCAGCTACTGTCTGATAATACAGTAGTTTGAATCTATAGACATTTTGTATAGTGGAGAAAGGTACTGTGAAGTTCTGTAGCTACTACCCTATATTTGGTTAATGAAGGTGAAGGTCTGTATGAAGTGAGGTGCTTCTCCCTTACCCCATACCCTCCCTGCAAAATAAATTTTAGGAAGAAAAGRTTGAGATAGCTTTTTGGAAGGGCAACTCATCCATCTGATTGGGAAAAATATTTTAGAAGTTTGTCTGTTTTCAAGCAATGAATGAAGCACTTGGAGGAGAGTACGTATCAGAACATAGACCAATAAATTACTGGTAGTGTGAACAGTTTTGGAAAATTGGAAATCCGGTATATATTGTGTATCACCAAACTATGTTTTTGCATCAGGTCCCATGACCAGTTGTTTCAAGGTAAGCCAAGATGTCTAATTTTCAGTGCATGTTTTGTGATGTAGGCTGCCTCTCCTTGCTTTGAGTCACCTGGGCTCATCACCATTGATTTGCTGAGGCATGTAAGCACTTTTAACACTGGCAGTCAACAAGAACCAGCTGCATGGTAGCTATCCAAACAGTAAATGAATATGAGAAATATTCAAGGGTCTTATAATAGTTTCCATGACATTTTAAACAATGTACTTTTCCCTCTCTTTCCTATTTTTTGTGAAAATGACTAAAATGTTCATATTCTTGAATCAGAACAACAGAGTACTAGAAGGATATTAGAACCTGTTTCAAGCACTCATTTGCCTTATGGAGTGTTTCTAGCTGTTTCCCTTAARCACTGGAAGAACCTTTGCTGGTTTAAATTGATGTTAGTTAGGGGATAGTCAGTAATATTTCTCCAAAGAAGGAGTTATTGAAGTTACTAAAACACTATACAGCATCTTTTAGAAGTATTTGGAAACCTGTCCTTGGATGATATTRAACTAATATTCATCTAGTCAGCAGTCAAATATATTGGCAAAATTCTAAAGGAAACTCCAGGTATCAAGAAACAATCTAGTGAGTTAGGCAACCAGTTTTTATCAGTGCTCTGGGAATTGCCACTTTCACTTTTGAGATCTGGCAAATATTTTAAGGTGTAGTTGTAGATGAACTGTATATGTTCTTAATCATGTTTGCATGTTCTTTTCTAAACAATCAACTTCCTGAATTTCACACCCATTCATTCAGAAAGCATATGCTGAAGTAAATACTATTTTTGGCATTGCATTATACATTAAAAAATAGAATTACTAAARCCACAATTTTATCATGTTATATATTGTGCATTAAGATATTAAATTGTTTTGATATTAGTGTTCAAAAATAGTATCTAAATGTTGGTCAATCTTCAGTAAGAGCTAATAATTCAATGGGCACAAATTCTTCAAATCACTGAAGCATAAACTGAACTTCGATACATAAGTAACTACACTTAGTGAAGTATTTAGTCATTTGCATAGATRTTAATTTTAATGGGATTTATACATGTTTTTAAACTTAAGTGCATATTTCARTGAACTGTTGAATGTGGATTGGATTATACATTGTGAATAACTGGAAAATACAGAAGATTTTGGACCTACAGATCTCTTCTGAGACACTAAATGCGCTCAGTGGCACTCCATATCTCCACAGGTTGCAGAATTAAGGAATAAAGCAGATTTGCCTCATAGCTGTCAGTTTATGTGGTAGGAGAGACCTAGAGATTGCCTTAACAAATGTGAAATGTCTAAATCTGTGAAATACCAGTCTCACTGTTGCTAGGGATTAGGCTGAACAGTATCCTTCTAGGTGAATGAATTACACACAGGATTTATTTTTGTACTGATGATGGAAGTTAYGATGGAATTACAAACGTGAGAAGAATTTTTTGGGTGATCTGGCATAAGGCCCTATTTCATTCATGCTAAACTGTAAGTAATTWCCTTTCACTTCTGGCTTTTATGACTTGATAAATAGTGAACTTCTATTTATTGCTCTTCCCACTRTCCAATCAATTTTTATGTCCACTTGTATCCTATGCAGCTTGGATGGGAATTGTGCAGGCAGCCCTAAGCTCCTGGCACAGGGAGGTTTGTAAAGGCAGTGCTGTTACAGACACAAAGCTCGGTCCTGTTGCTCATAGAACCCCCATCATCCTGACTCGGAGTAGAAATTGAGGTCTTGGCAAAGTGTCAGTTGTCCCCAGGGACCAGAGCTGTGTGGGACAC
The DNA here is from genome assembly GCF_030028575.1 of Malurus melanocephalus. Lineage (NCBI taxonomy): Eukaryota > Metazoa > Chordata > Aves > Passeriformes > Maluridae > Malurus > Malurus melanocephalus. The sequence goes on along the minus strand of NW_026623251.1, from coordinate 2,357,331 downwards.
AAGGAGCACCCTTGTGCAATTATGACTCCAAAAAGAGTAGTAGTAGTAYTTAAGGGACCTAGTTTAAAAATAAATGTTGGAAATGTTTTGGTCAGCAACCAGAATGACCAACACTTAACTGAAATTAGTTCAGAATTCATTAAATAAGTTTGTCTTTCGTTTGAGGTGTATCCAGGTAGCAAGATGCTGTGATGCAGTTCAGCTGCTTAGCCCTGTGCATTGATTATATTTTGACAGATCTATCTTTAGATACTATCTTGCTTTCTTGCTAAGTAGCCTAGCATCCTTTTATACTGCTTTTTGAGAGAGCAAATGCTGGCCATTATATTATTTAATGAGATTTTTATCACAAAGAATGGATGTAAAACAGAAAAGCTCTAATAATAACATTTGGTCTGTTTGTATTATTGATCTTTAAGAAATTACACTGGGCTCTGATATTTGAGACTAATGAAAMCTTTTTTATTGTATTTTGTCTTACTACAAGAATTTATATTTATATATAATTTATATATATAAACAGTCTAAATATGTATACACCCTAAAGATTTTTTCTGACAACATGCTTAAATATTAAATSACCAAAATAATCAGTTATATATAATGCTTACCAAGTATTTCCAAAGTGTGTCCATAAAAATCCTGTTTCTATAGTACACAGCATTTTCATGAATGAAGTAGAAATCATTACAAAATCAGTAAAGTGACTGATTACTTTGGATGACAAAGACTGAGAGAATAATAAACATTTATGAAAAAGGGTAAATAATACAGACTAACTGGAATTGTTGGTAACTTAGACCTATTGAAATAAAAAAACACCACCACCGCCAAGGTGGGGCACATGTTGAACATCTGAAATGGGGATCTACAGCTGCCAAATCTCAGACAGCTACAGTCTAATTGTTATCATCTGAGCTAGTTGCTCTGGACTTTCTTAATGGATAAAATGGACAAGAATGAGCASACTTTGACTGTTATTCATCTGACATATTTTAGAAACCAGCTGTAGAGTAATACAAATTGCACCCTGRGAGTGTTTCTTTGTCACATAAAAGGATGGCCCAAATGTCTGCATTTGATCAAATCAATCTCAGCATGGGTGTCTGAACAGAAATGGAAAATACTGTGTTCTCCTCTGGCAAAGAAGGCTAATGGGACCCTTGAATCTATACAACAGGGGTGTTGGTAGGAAGAATTATGTCAGTTTTCTTCATTATAAAACTTTTATGAGTTTGCCTGTGTATCATRCAATATACAGATGCACTGATCTTTGCAAAGTTTGTTTAAAAATGTGTATGTCTAAAAAAACCCACAGCAACTGATAGCTGAAATGGGATTGCAGTGAATAAGAAATGAGTCTGACAGAAATGCAATTACTATATTCTGCTGTTCAAAATTGTGAAACTGGCAGGTATTGGACTTGCAGCTGTAGAGGCTGAGAATTGTTTCTCTGTTTGCTCCTCTTACCTTATAGTTTGTCTTAATTAAATCTAAGATGTTATTGGGTTGGACTTATCTTGGTCCCGTTTAATTTTATTAAATGAAATTGACTTCTTAAAATAGACTTTTTGATCTTAATTTTCTCTTTATTGAAAGCATCTCATTTTAATAAATTTCCCACTGATGTTTTTGATGTCCCCTTTAAATTTCTGAGTAAATAAGTAATGTTGTAAGTAAACTRGACAATGTCAAGGGAAGGTTATTCATAATACCCTGTGAAGATGTTTGTCTTTTTGCACTACCTGTGCAGGGTCTGGGGAAACCTTCATCTTGATTTCAATGCCTGTATAGAGCACTTGAACATGAATGGTGTGAACTGCTAAATTTTCCRATATCTATACAATTCAGAGTATTACTGGCCTGTGCAGCTCCTATGCAGTTCCAGCCACCAGAGTCAGTAATCCATGAAGAGCTGGTATTGATTGCGTGAGGTAATGCAGCCTGCCTAACACAGCAATATATTGCATGGATTTAATATGGCAGCCAGCTCCAATGTGTCTTATTTTATTTTGAGAATCCAAAAAATAAAAAGTACAAATTCAATTTGTTCAGAATTYRAGTTCACCTCCTCCCAAYAGCCTTAYAGGGAACAYAGCATTGTTTTTGCCTGCAGAGTACCTTTGGAAGTGCCGTGTGTCCCAGCCACCCTCTTCAGAGCCATGTGACAGAAAACACAAGGCCTCTGGTGAGGACAACCTTATGTGTGTTGCAAAGGGTAGATAAGGTGGGCAAAGAAGCTTTTAAAACTTCAGAAATCACATGTACATCTTGAATCATGACAGGGCTATGTGCAGTTATAATTTCATATACTAGTTGTTCTTCACAGAGTACATTCTCAAGAATGAAGGTGAGTGAATACTCAGCTGAAGCTGTAGGCTTCTGTAAACCACAGCCCTCSGAATAAGAGATGAGAAGTCTTTGATTCTGAGTTTAAACTTTATCCAGAAAATGTTTCATAGGAGATGACCTCAGATATTTTGGGAAAGCACTCAAGTGTGCTTTCTTTTGCTGTGTCTGTAGCTGCCTGCACCTGTGATTGCCTGGCAGGCCCTTGTGCCCTCTTTGCTCTGAAGCACTCATGTCAGAAATTTAGTATAGCTGCAATATCACAGCTCTCATGTCACATTTTCTCACAKACACTTTTCTTCATCTTTCTGAAAGGGAAACTTCTGAAGATCTTTGTTCTCTTTACTCATTTAATGCTTTTCTTTGCTGTGTAGCAAAAAGAATGAGTTACTGAGCTTACTGGAAACATAAATTCAATAGCTGCTACACTTTAAAATAGAATCAGAAATAGAAAATCATCATTTATGCTTTCAGAGCACAGTGTATCAGAGATATGTTCTAAGATGTCATGCTCTAATTTAAATGTCATAAATAAAATCTAAGAAATAATAAATAAAAAATCTAAGAAAACCTCTTTTGATTTGAACCYCTCAAGTTGGTCAGAATTGTTTTGTTCCAATGTGCATCTWTAGTTGCTTMAATTTTTAGAAATTTGTAGAACTTRAGGAGATCCTAAGCAATTTCTATGAAAAGTTTCAATATTTAAGGTGTCCATAGCTTCTAGAGTGGTAAAATGCCACAGTCAGACCCTAATTTCTGCTTGAACTAAGGCTTATAGGTTTTTTTACCCTTTGTAAAATTGACATCTACTGGTGGTTACATTGCACTCTTTTAATCCATTTGTGTATTTAGAAGAGAAGATACCGGTCAGGAAAAACTTTAGTCCTTATTTTTCACTTGTCTCAGGGYAGTCTGGAAGTCCAATACCTCCTACAAAGCTTTGCTTATTTCTGCCTCTGTGGGACTGGATACCTGAATACTGGAAATAGGCATATAATGAAGATGCCCTAGGACATACTTCGAATAGGAGGAAGGCTGGGAAGGAGAAAAGAGGTGTAGAAGTTACTTAGCATTTGGAGTTTCCAGTCGCCACTTCTGCSTTCTCTGGAGAGAAGTGAGGAGTGCTGCATGGTTTCCTCTCTGTGGACAATGTTTGTTTCTTTACCTCCATCTATGAGAAGGAGAAAGACAAATTTTGTAGAGAGGACAGAAGATCCATGTCTTATTTCTACCCTGTAACCGAAGTGTGAAAGGAGAACTAGTCCTTAATCACTCTTTCCAATGTTCRGGAGAGTTTTGGAGGTGCAGGGTATGACAGATGAGCAGGGACTATGGGAGCACTTTGGAAGTGAGAGGGCAATGATGCTCACTGGTTGSCATGTGCTTTTTTGGTAAGAGAAATGACTTCTCTCAGAGGACATGCTGTCCACGTGGGAATTTTTTATCAGTCARGATTTTAAATACTGGGATCACAAAGAACAGTGATTGCTAAAACTGTGTGTWAAAGCAGTGGTGCCTGAAATTAATCAGCAGGGAGCACTTTTAGGAAATAAAGAAACAAGGGAAGAGAAGTTGTGTGAAGGAACAGGAAGGAAAGAGAAGCATTTATCTGTACTTTGAAGATTACACTCCTTTCTAAGGAGAGCTCTCTTAAGGATGGAATGTGTTCCAGACACTCAAATAGCAGAAGAGATAGGGAGAGGGCTAATTCTTAGAAAGAAATACTAGAAAAATGRAAGAGGTGATGATTTTCAAATGCTTTTTTCTGTAGTGGCTGATGTCTGTACTTGTTGCAGGAGATGATGCTTTTATAATAAAACTTCTTATCACTTAAAGGCAGAACAGCAGAACATTTTATATTTGACCACTCTTCAAACAGATTACAATCCTCATCAGTTTTCAGTTTTCTTCTCTCTCTCTCTTTCGTTAATGCTTTGTTGTGAGTRGTTATAACTTAATTTTTACAAGTGTCACTAATGGAAATAAAACTGAAAATCTGCAATATTTAAAGCAAATATTGACATTTAGTGCTATATTGTGTAATACAAACTATTTTTCTGAGCATTTACAAGATGTGCTGGGCAGAGCTGATCACGTCAGTTCTCAGGCTCCTGAAACATAGTTTGCAAGGTGTATCTACAAATTTAGAGGTCTGGAGAATCATTGGACGTAAAAGCCAAAAGTATTTTGAAAGAGGAACAACAACTAGTTTTTTTTTTATGGACTACAAACTATAGAAATTATKATGTTCAAGCAAGTATTTTAAAAAATTAATCTTGTTATTGAATCTTTTATAGAGCAAAATTTCAAAATTRGGAAATTTAGAGAAAGAAAAATGATTCTTCATGGCAGGAAAATCTTGCTTTATAGAATATTTTACATTTGCCCATTTTGAAGAGCCAAATAGATTGCAAGGGTAGAGTTTTGTCTAAATTGCATGGTGTGCCTTCATGWGTTATGTACTATAACCAAATTCAAGAAGATATGAAGCTGAGAGGTTTCAGGTGCGAAGAGTTTAACTTATAACTTGTTTTAGAAGAAGAACTGAATATAGCTGAAAATTTTCATCTAGAGGATTAGAAGCACAGATCAAATCAGTCAGGAATAGGTAATCCACAGAGATATCCAGAAAGCTCCACGGTAAAGATGAAGAATCCCCAGGTGTGTCTTCTCAAGAATGTTGTAGCAACACCTGCCATAGTGTTGGAAGAATGTAGAGTTGGAATTGAAATGTTGTTGTCGCATCTTAACTCACCTTTTCATGAACAAGTTTTCCCTGCGCATGCTTGGGGTAGGGGAAAAACTGGTACTAGAACCCTCTTCCATCTGAAATAATTGCTCASACTGGCATGGGATCAATTTTATCTTTTCTTGTGCCTTAGATTGTGGGTTCAGCTAGCACATCCTGTGGCACTTTGCCTCTCATGACACTTCTGCCTCCAGTGGCTTCTACCTGTATTAAGACTATTCCAAAATTATGTTCTTATCATAGGAAACCATGTGATGCAGGTGTCTTTTCTGTTTTTCCTGCTTTCCCTAAGAGCCTTCAATACTTCTACTCTGTTTTCTCCAGCACGCCTCTATATGCAAAAACTGAATTGTAAAGTATGCCAGTTTCAGCCATCACTAAGTTGCCATGATTTTTTGTGACTAGATAGCTGGTCTAATTATTTTTTTGGGTCAAGACAAAAATTTTTTGTTGATCTGAGAAGCAAACTCTTGTGTTTAGTATCTGTATTAGGTATAAGGAAAGTAATTAGGCAGAAGTTGCTAGCTCTTCCTGCTTTTTCAGAAGCCTCTTCTTTTTCTTTAGCTGGTGGTTTTTGCAGASATTAAAAGAGCTGGTCTTTACTGTTGACAGCTTTGCACACCTGGAGGTTTGACTGGGAACATGTTCTGAAAAGATGGTTTGAATGGGTGTTACTCCATGAAAAACTGTATCTCCCATAGCTGTTATTGCCATGCTCTTAGATTGAATTGAACAGTTCAATACAACTTTTAATCTTGCCAATTATTTTCATAATTCCAACTTCAAGGCAGCTTTATATTTTTTTGGCTTAATCCAAACACATGGCCATGACTTTCAAGGTGCTATCCAAGGGAGAGAAACAACTTACTTGGAAAAAGCTTATTAGGCTGGAAGGCASTGATCCCAGTGACAACTTCTCCCAGTTGTTTGCAGTCCCTGCTTGGCTGCCTGTTTGGCAGCAGCCTCCATACCTTGAACTAGAGCACTTAGGAAAGGACAGGACTTCTTTCATGTATGGAAATCTGATGAAGAGCAGTAGGAGTGTTAAATGCAAGGCTAGCCATGTTTTTGCTTGTTCTTATGTCAGCCAATCCCTAAAATGCTTCATCTTGAGAACACAGAAACCATCTCATTGAAACCTGTGACTTAAATCCTTCCCAGAGCCAGGCAACCTGCCCAGCTCACTCCATCCTAAACTCTCATACAAAAGGGATAAATACCATGAATCCAGAGAAGGCTGGGAGATTACTGGGCCAAAAGACACCCTCTATTCTGAACCTGGATATGAAACCAGTCTTGACTTAACCCTATGCACCAGTGGGAAAGTTGGAAACCCCAACCTCAACCTGCTTTGTGCTGTTAATGAAATTCTAGAAGACATCAGAAAGCAACTCAAAAAGGTGCACGAGACWGAGAAAGATTAATCCCATCTGAGTGAACACTCATTCATCCATCAGTCTTGCTATGTGCAAATTGAGCCCTCATGATGCTTCAATCTTTGGCCTTGCTGCATAGTTGTTTTCCTTCTTTTACTTATCAATATTTCTCAATTCTCATGTTTCTGAGGTTTCAGTTGCTGGGCTTACAAGATGTTAGAGAAACACTCTGAATGATACTGGGGCCAGTGAGAAAAAAAAGTAGCTTAAAACAATTTTTCTGGTTTGGTAGGTCCTTAAACCTTAAATTTCCCAGCCATGATTATTAGTACCTCATAGACTGGATTTATTTTTTCAAAACCGTCAATGAGCAGCACTTGGTCCACAAAGGCCTTTCAGAGAGATTGTTGCAGGTTAACCAGCTATGTTCAGAAGTAAATGTAGTCCYATAAAAGTCAGTAGAGGCTAAACTGGCACTAAGAGATTTAATGTCCRTCTGCTGCAAATCTGCAAGAAGGCTGGACTGGTTCGTTCACTGTGCTGATAAAGTTTCTGTGGTACGAAGCTTTTTTGTCCTAATATTCACCTTATGCCTCTGGTGCCAAATTCAGCTCTGCACGGAATTATTTCCAGGTGATCATTTTGATCAGAGAAGTGATTGTAAGGGAAGCTCAGGTTCAAAATGCGGTGGGGTCAGGCCATCTTCCTTGTAAGGCCCTACAGAAGGGTAGGGCAGCTGAGAGCAACCTTGATTTAATCTTGATTTAATCATCCCAGGAATAAAGAGAAGTCTGCCCTTTCATGAAGCAGATGGAAAGACAAAASTGCAAATTAAATGTGAAACTGAGTACTGATTCTCACTGTAAATATTTCTGGCAAATAGGGAGCAGTGGAATAAGAAAATGATGCAATTCTAGGCAGTTGCAGATTATGGGCTTTTCARTGGAGGTACTGCTGTGATTCCCAGTGAGTATCTGTTGGTTACAAAGTGCTTGGTTAGATTTTATCACACTTTCTCTGTTCCTTTGTGGGCCTCTACTGCTGCTGAAGGCTGATTTTTTTAGAACTGTATTTAAAATATTCCTGCAAGACTTTGCACTGAAAATACCTCTTCTGCAAAGTAGTAGGGCCTTTTATAAGGAGAGAGATGATGAACAACARTGTATTACAGGCCAGATTTTTAAAGGCATTTAAGTGCTATGGCAATGGAAACTGAAGAACTGGATGCTTTTGGAAATCCTTCAAGATGCTTAACTGTATCTGCAGATGCTTTAATAAATGTGTTCCAAGTGGTTTGCCTAAGGTGCAGTTAGTCACTGCTAGAGAGTTGAAATGGGAAACTTTCCCTTTACTGCTCTAGCCATTAATCATTTTTGCTTTCTTTATGACAAAGCGATGGGAAAATGTAGCTGTTTGTAGAATCCAACAGAATAGGGAAGAAATAGTAATGAGTTATTAAAGAAAAGTTCAGCTTTTTTTTCTGAGTCATAGACTTCTCCTGTAATCTCCTGTTTATAACTGTAATGATAAAGTTAGGCTCCCACTGTTTCTCTCTATAATCACCATGTGGTTAATCAAAATTACATGATAAATCCTTTCTGCAGTGTGCTTAAGGGAAGTCTTAGGTAGGAAGTCTTTGAAAGAATTTGATCTCCTCAACGCATATTGATAGTAAAAAATCACATGCTATTACTTCTTTTTACTGGTTGATTATCGGTCTTGTTGCAAACTTAATAACTGATTGAGTATTTAATGTTTCCAAGTTTGCATTCATTTTTCCTTATATAATTTACTTACAAAGACAGGGTGTGTATGAATTCCAGGTGAAAAGTATGATTTTGTGTTTACAAAAGGTAATTCACTCTCTACAAGTAGCTTTTAACATGAAATCCTTTTATCCTGTTTTTCATCATTATTGAATATTCTCATTTTACTGTTTTTCTCATTAAATGTGTTTGTTTCCATTAACCAGGATGCTGAGAAATTGGCTGGTGAAGAGCATGCCTGGAAAGAAGTCAAAGATGCTGTAGATGAAGTGAGATATCCAAAATCAAAAGAAGGTATCCTTTCAGTGACAGGCTACATTCTGTCATTCAGTTGTGAAAATAATCCAAAGAGGCCCTTGGTATGCAGTTCGTCTCTTCAGATTMATTTCCTTACATTTATATTCTTTTTATTGTAATGTTTTTTAATTCATTTGATGTTTAAAATGTGTAATATTCTTAACTGTATTAATAGTAGAGTCTCTGATTACTTGGAATGGAACTGCTTCATGGCAGGGATAGGTCATGAAGGGATATTTTGGCTCTGGCTTAGATTTCTGCTATCACAGCCCATTTCATATAAATCCACTTCTAAGTGAAAGAAAGCTTAATCTGGAATGTTGTTGAATCCTTTGTTCCATTACTCTCAGTGAAAACATTTGCAGGTTCTCATTTTTGAAAAGCAATGACAATAAGAAGGAAATAATCACAGTCAGGYTCACAGCAGATATTATAGCATAATTATAATAAGATATAATAAGATATAATAATTGATAATTAAGCAAATTGAATGAAATGATCTTGCACTAATAAACAGAACTGGAGTCTAATGGCTGTCATGTARATATTCAATCCAATTAAAGAAATTAGTGAACAGCAGCGACCAAGAAAAAATTAGTAGAGGAGAGGCGGAGACTTTTACTGGAATATTATGGGTATATTGGTCTCTTTCTTATCTTGGTCTATTTAGTGGAATTTCCCTGACTGGCAATTGGGCCTATTGTAGCAAGATGTCTTACCGTTTTCAGAAACATGGGCTTTCTCTCAAGCTAGAGTGAATTTAATCTTCCAGCACTCCTTTTTGGCAGCATGAAAAACAAGGTTTTGTCGTGATATTCCAGGCTGGAAAGAAGTGATCACAATTCATACAGTAAAAAAGACTCAATCCATTCCACTGAATTTGTTTTTTTCTAATCCAGAGAGATTATTTTTTTAGCAAAGGGGTAGCCCTCATCTCACCTTACTTTAATTTCACATGGTATCTATCTGTTTTAAATTTCTCTGTAGTCCCTGGATTGAAACAGACAGTACTAAAATAGRACTTCAGGGCCTGTGTTTCAACCTGCATGTTAAATTATAGATACACAACCTGAAGTTGCAATAGTTTTTATAYTGAAACTATGCAGTCAGAACACTGGTCCTATTTAATGTTCCTGTATTTAATTGCAGGAGAAATTGCATTACTGTATTTTGCAAGTGTCTTTAATTAAGATTACTGATTTAACTGACACTTAAAAATTAATCAAGTACATAGTAATAAAAGGTATCAGCACTGGCTGGAAAAATCTATTCTTGTTATCTGTTCAGCTTCTGTTCTCAGTCATGGGCTATTTGGAATTTGTCATCTTTCCTTGCACTGCACCACAATACCAGTGCTAACTGATGTGCAGTGGCAAGTGCAGGACTGAAGAAGGAACTTGACTTTTGTCTACTTGCCAATAAGTAGACAAAGGCACATGGCAGACTGAGGCACATGGTTATTAGTTCCTGCAAAGGTCTGGTTTTTAGCAAATTAAACCACCAGTTCTCCAGTTGAGAAAGTTGGTGATTCCCACAATCTGACCTACTGGTTATAACTGATACAGTGTTTTAATGCTAAATCTACAATTRCAACTGCTTGGGTCAGTCCACCGCTGCTCCTGGGCAGACACAGGACAGGCAGCTTCTCTTTGGGTTGTTGCAGCTGATAGCAGATTTTCTAGTTTGCTGTTTCCATACCTACAAATTTGGTCCCAATGGGTTTTGTTATATAGCACATCTGCTATCAGATGGTAGTGAGTGAACAAAGCAGAATAATGAGAAGTAAAAGCAGACAGACTGTGCATCAGCTAAAWGGTAATCTTTCAAGAATGTCAGTGTCTTGTACTTTCTACTAAAATTGTATCAAGTGGAAATAACATCGCACATTCTTCTGTTTTTCTGTCCTTAATCAGTTGTAAAGAATACATGGATGTTTGCCAAAGATATAAAGGTTAAGGTGCAATTTTATAATAACACATTCCTTCCCTTATATGGCTCTTTCATTCCAAGGGCATGTGAGCAATTCACAAATAATTAGTTTAGCCTTGTAACAACCATGCTATAAATCCTGGCCCATAGTGCTCACATTCTTAAATTTAAGTATGTAAATATTCCCATGTTTAAGAAGGACTAATTACTTCATCACAGGTTTGTCATTGTACGCTTTAAATTCATTGCTGGATTAGTGTGAATGCTACTTGGGGTAATTAGTGACGATAACTGCTGGACTTYATTGAGCTGGTTGTGTGGAAAGGACTGTAACACAATCAATGTTATTGCTTCTCTTACTATAAGTCTTATTTTTTCTTTATTTCATTTCTTCTTACTTGTGGGAGTGCTACCTTTTTGGTATTTTGACTGCTTACATTCTGGGACTCCCATGGGTACAATCATGGTGGTAGTACTCATTTGAAAACTGTAAGTATTGGGTTTTAGATTAGGTGTGGTCAGAGAGAAAAAAATCTGGTCCACAGAGAAGCCAAATCAGTGAGGATGTAATGAAAAAAGTGATTTGTGCTATGGAGTGTCCAAATAAAGTGAACGCAAGGTTATCTTTCCTCTATTTTAAACTCACAAAAAACCTCCTTGTACCATTGGAGGTGAAAATYTCCTTTACTGCCAAGATCATTAGTCCTGAACTACAGCCAGACATCAAAACTGTGATACTTTTCTTTCTCATGCATGAAACATGCAGCTGTACATGAAAAAAAAATAATAAACCCATAACTTTGACTGTTTCAAGGAGAAAGAAAATTAATTGATTTCAAGAAAAGATTCTAATTTTATGAGAATTCTAAACAAAATGTTGGGCAGCTTTTACTTACTGGGACTTTTCTTAAGACACATTTCCATGGACTCTTGCCCTTGGCTTTAAGAACTGGACTATCTTGAGTAAATAGTATATCTAAATGAAAGTTATTTGAATTTCTCTHATGTATTAAAATACCCTTGCAATTTGTCATTTTTCTTTTACCTTTTATTGCTCAAATACTGCCTTCTTTAGAAATTATTTTGCTACATGTAAACAGAGCACAGTTACCYAAGCTACCACTTCTACATTTAAGTATGTTTGCAAGACTTGTAGCAGAGTCTGGAATGATGGCAGCTTTTCTATTTTAATGCTTTGTAGCTCTTACCCCTTGCTAAACGGCATTTAGAAGTTGCATTTTTGTTTGATTAAATATATTCCTTTAACTAAGACAAATAACAGAGTGGAAGCATGTTCTGACAAGATGCCAGAATCTCTTGAGCAGCAATATGGGTGATCTACCAGATACAAATATCTATAAGCTGAAACTGCTTGACTGTGCCATGGATGCCTGTATTAACGTTGGATCCTGGGAAGAAGCGTTGCATTATGGCAACAGGACACTGGTACCATACAGGTAAGGGATGTAACTGGTTCAACTGGTTCCAAAGATGAGGGACAAGCAAAGACTGTGCTTCATCTTGCTGTTCCTATTTCTTGTGTGTATCTTGCATTGCTTTCYAGGTTAATGAATGAGGCAGARCTCCCATTCTGCTTTCACAGCCAGGCTGAAAGCAAATGAAATGGTAACAGGAGCTATAAAGATAACAACTGTTTATTAGCTTCTTGCTTTTTTCACGTGTTCACATGCTGCCTCATCCCTGATCAGAAACTGACTTTTTGTTTCAGGCTCCATTGGCATGAGGGCATCATTGGCATGAGGGCATCAGTGTTTTATGCTGAGATAGGGCAAAAGTGAGGGATGAGTAACTGGTTGAAATCATGTATATTGTCCACATAATCTATACATAGAATTTACAGAAAGAATAAAAAAAACCTTGCAAAATGCAATTTCAACTGGAATTTAAAAAGCCCCTGTCCTTATTTTGGGAAGTGGTCAAGATGATGAAAAGTACTTGCTTTTCTTCTCTCCTGGTCACTATTTGTTCCTGTACTATGTGCTGGGGGAGTTTCTGAGTCTGATGGTCATTTGTTGAAAAGGAAGGATGGTCTAGGAGATCATATAACRTGTGGTAGGTCTTGAAATTGATTGAAGCCTGAAGCTGTAATGCAACTTTGGTCATCTAGTAGAGAAAGGGCAGGTGCTTCTGCTTTGGTCTGTGTTCTAAAAGCTTTAAGACTCAAATCTTTGARTTCTGAATAGTTGCATGGTTTGTAACAAAGTGTAAGCCTGTGCTGAATGTCCAGACATAATGTTATTCACATGTGAATGTTCACCCTCAGTAAGGTATTTTTTAGAGCATCCATTTCTTTGGTGTTGATGCACCATGTGATGTTTCAATGTGATGCTGAGAAGTGTGAGGGGCTCATGCTACAGCTGAACAACGTGCTCTGCTGTGAATATGAGCATTTCACATTTTACAGGTTTTCCCTAATCAAATGGAGATGCTATCAGCATTCAGCATTTTGCCTGAGGAAATTCTCTGTGGCAGCCTGTTTCTGAATAAAACTCAGGGCTTCACTGGAGGAACGACATAGTGTTTCASAGCTTTCACTAAAAAGGGATTGTCAATAAAAACTGCATAGGCTGTGGTAMATCACAGCTGTGTTCATAATGACTGTTCCTTATCACAGAGGAGGACATGAGTGCCTGCGAATTTTCACATTTCTTAAGGGTGAAATTCATGTTGTGCCTGTCCCACTTAACCTTTAAAACAGGGCTTACTTGTGTAGTACTGCAGCAGTACATGCTTCCTGCCAGCCTTCTGCCTTGTGGCACACTTCAGATGAGCAGAGTAGGCTGCCTGTTTCAATGATCCCTTATTAAATAAAAACCCCAAACCTCACTAGTTTTGGGTTGGGTTGGGATTTTTATAATCTATTAACTCATTTCTTCACAACTGGAAATGGGGTATTTTTCTTCTGCAGATATTTCTGAGAGCAGAGTTTACGGTGAGACCAAGTGTAATTTTACCAGATAATTTAATAAAACTTCCTTTGTTTTGCTTGCTGAAGTGTTACCATAGTTTTCAAGCTGTTTAATGCAGCATTTTGGAGATGAGGGAAAGGATTTGACTGCGCATCCAGTTAGTATCTCTTAAGGTACTAATTATTTACATGAGATATTTGACCTTTTTTTGCTCCTTGAAGGACTTGCCTTTATTCTCTCCTCACCCAAAAGCATTATTTAAGAGATATTTTCAGTTATTTCTTTTTCTTTATACYTTCAAGTCATCACTATAAGCTTTGACACACCTGAAACAAAATCCTCAGTTTCTCATTACAACRAATTGTGCCCTAAGCAGCAGGAGAGCAAATCCTAGGAAATCCTTTGGGATACATTGAATTTCTCCTGTTGAATCAATCTACTGCTTGGCTGCTCCTGCAGTTCCATTATAGCTACCTATTTTCCTTTCCTCAGCTCTGGAAAAAGTATTCATACAGATATCCACAGGGAATCACCTGAGAATTCGCACAGTCCATATAAATAGGAAATCATTGTTACAACTTTAAAGGCTCTGGAGTTTTGATCAGAGYCAGTTTTAATTTCAGGTAATGTGTTTATTGTGCATTTTCCATTTCTTTAGCAGCAGGATTAATTTTCACTGCTGTATGACACATTGTATCATAATGTATATTTTCATTATGATGGCTGCTGACGTTTTCAGAATCATCCACTTCATGTAACCAGCAGGGAAAGATGTCTGAACTACRTAAAACTGATTTGTCATGCTGAATACCAGCCCCTGTGTTTTAGGTAGTGATCATATAAGGAGCATTGTTCAGGACCTTTGAGATGGTTTTAGCAAAAAGAAGAGGAAAAATAGCGWCTGCCAAGACAAAAGGCTGCCTACTCCTTTTGTGCCAAGCCATAGCCATCCATTTTTGTTAAAACCTACGAYTTGTACTTTCACTGAATAGCCTGAGCCAAGTGTATCACATGGCTTTCCTTGTAAATGCCAGTAATAGCCTGTCCAAGAGCCTTAACAAAAGTTAAGACATTTGCCTCAGTGAAAGCTGCCCCACATCATWGTCAGCACTGAGCAGCTTGCAAAAATAAACTTCCTTTCAAAAAKCCTCATGAGCCTTAACCACAGAATAACAGAATATCAGCAAGAGGTGTTACATGGGTTTGTCATGTCTCAGTTAGCACATTCACACTCTGGGCTGACTGCTGCTCGTGAAGGATCAGATTCAGAGATACTGAGAAAGACAGATTTCCCTTAGGTTACCTCAGAGGAAGGACCCRGCATTTAGCCCTTAAATTACTGACAAGGCACATATGTTCTGGGGACTAGGTTTGGGGGTATTTTTTCCCCTTGTCTCAAGTATTCAGTGCTTTACACTGCTGCCAGAGAGTGGAAGAATGCATCTGATATAAAACTCTGCTAGGTGTCCTCAGCTATTGTGACAAGGGTAAGAGGAGGAAAAGAAGTAACTATGTGACACCATAGGCCCTCTGGGCTTACCTGCTGGATAGCGCCATGTCACCTCTTTGGCTCATGTGACATCAGGTCTGGTGAGATTCTGATACAGAGATGACACAAACATTCGTCGGTTTCTGCTCTGTGCTGCTCATAATCCCCTGCTGAATTCCAAGCTAATATAGAAATCCCATGGATTTTCAGATGGGTTGTTTTAATTAACAGCCCTTCACCTCCAGTGCTGCAGCATCAGAAGAAATTGGAGGGCTCCAGTATTAACAAGAGAAAAGTCCTTCTTTTCATCCCCTACAGAAGTGTTGTGCAGAAGTATTGCTCTGGCTCTTCACCCAGCAGCCTTGCACATCCTCACCCCACATYCCCTCTCCACTGAGTCAGCACAAATACAGGACTTGTGCAATGTGATTGTTCTGCATCTGGAAAGGGAGGGATCTGGGACATGCAAGCGCCCCATGTTTGTGTTATCTGTGCATCATTTGTCTGCCCTTCTTGCACCTCCTCTTCTCTATCCCTTCCACTGAAATGTTGCAGTACCCCATTACTTCACCTTTGGTCTCTCACTGAGTTAATTTAGGAAACAGGGAARGCAATCCCAATGAGTGCAATTTTCGGTTGGTTTACAATGGGCTGGTTTTAAGAACAGTGTCTGGTATGATCTTACTTTTTTTCAGAGAACGTGGTTGAATTTTCATTGAATTAATGAAAAAACAGCGAGGAATTTTTTATTTACAATTCTAATTCAATATATATGATCCCTGTATTTTCTAAGTATGTGAACTTCAATCAAAAGGCAGATTAAAAATTGATGGTTGCTATAGTGTCCTTTTCTTGAGTCATGATCTTGTAAAAAAGCCAAAAATAGCTGTAGAACAAAGTATTCTTGGAACAAACTCTGAACCTATTTTCTCTTCTTCAAGGAGGCTTTCCAGTAAAGAGTTTGGCTTTCTCTTGATCTAATTTTGACCCCCCTTTTGAATGTGTTTTACAAGAAAAAAACAAATCCTGCTTTTACAACTATGTGTTTTGCAATACACATGTTATACATGCAATAACTGAAAATAATTTTTTCATATATATGGTTCTTTACTGAGCTTAACAAACTTCTGAGTACTTGCTAGTTCTGAGGCACTTGAATTGAATTTGCATTTACATTGAAAGTTAGAGTCTAAAAATATCCCCAAAAGTGCACTGCAGTGATAACTAGGGCCACTGGGGGATGCTACTGCTTAAGGGTTATAGCCCATTTTCGTCGCCCGTCGGCACCCCGGTTAAGGGAGGTCCCCTGGGGACTCGTGTGTGTCCCCCCTGGGGACTGGCAGATTTCTGAACCTACAGACAGTACTAATTCAGTGACCAAAGTTCAATGTCTTAATCATAAACCATCAGTTGTAAACATAAATCTTACCTCTGGGATAACCCTAGAGGGAGAGAAAAATGTCAAGGCATTTATTTAATTATTTAAAAAGCAATTTTAAAGCAATTTTAAAAAAGAGTGAACCGAACAGAAAGAATTAAGTCTTTCTTATTCACTTTGCTGGGGTTTTAGAAAATGCCCACGGCATTTAATGTTTAGAGCAAAATGTTCCAAAGGARGAAGAAAACCCAGTATAAATTAGTGTATTGTCTCTGGTTAATYAWAGGTAATTCTTCCAAAAGGCAGATRTCTGTAGCAATATTTGCACCATTTCTGGCTTCTATTTTGTCGATACATAGGGAGAATGCTTGTTACTGGGCTGAAATGTTTAGGAATCTATTAAAGTGCTTCAGCAGCCCACTTCTGTCTTCCATTCCTCCCTATTTCCTCCCCTCTAATCCCAGCAGCCTTTACCAAAAAATGAAAAAGAAAGGTTTTCTGTGTGAAGTCTGATGCTTAAGTTATCTATGACCTGATCAATYCCTTTCCCACATGGAAATTGATTTTCTGGTTTGCTGGTTCCTTGCTGCRTGCATTTGCATAGCACCATTGCCTTTGGTTCTTTCCTCGTTGTTTTCCTTGTGTCTTTCCATCACATCCATGCGTTGTCCCYCAAAGTGATGCTGACCTGCATAATCCTCAATGACTTCTGTGAACTCACACTCCCGTAAGTGCTCCACCTTCTCCCTTTCTTCATTTTCACATATTGTGCATATGGGTAGAAATYCTTACTGTTCTCACCAGTCATGCCAGCTGTTTTTTGGGTATAATTTTGATGTCTCTGGCTTGTCCAATATGTTCTGTCACACAGGAGTACAAGTTCAGCAGCAGCAGTGCTAATTTGCATTATCTCGTTCAGTGTATACCACATTTCTTAAGTCTTTATTTATTTCCTTAAATAGCTTCATTGTTGCAAGTTTTTTTCTGTCAATGTATGTCCAGTGGCTCTTTSTTTGTATTCTGGTGCTTACTGTCTTCAGTTTGAACTTCTAGTTTTAGGTTATGTTTCTAGTTTTACCTTTCACTTATGCCAAGAGCTATTTGGATCTGAATTTTACAGACAGTGATCTCCTAGTGATGTTAGTGAAATAAATTACTAAGTTTCCCAGAGTTGCATTTTTCTGAGACACAGCTACAAGTGTTGTTTTCTCCATCTGTCCCACAGTATTTCCAAGATGCTTCTTGAAAGATCTGTGTTTTTTGCAATGATAACTTCATCTGCAGAATTTCTTTTCCCTTTTTTTCACTGTAGGATTTTTTTTTTTTTCATTATGATTTTAGACCATTCAGGGATTTGTGCCTGCCAGAACTGAAAGATTCCGTTTGGTTTTGGTGTTTCTTGGTTTGTTTGTTTTTCTTTTTCACTTAGGCARTAGTAGTTGGTATTTTTGTCTTGTAATCAGGGGATCCTTTCTTCTTTTTTTTTGTATGTGTGTCCTTGCAATTTACAAAGTAAGGACTTATGTAGTGCTCACCGGAGCTCTTTTCATTAGTCTGCTTGCTATTACACACTAATTAAAGGACACACATGAAAAAATAGGAGCAAGTATATGCATGAGCAGATATTATAAATACTTATGCTGCAAAAAAAAAATAAATAAATCATTCAGTTGGAATGATTTGAAGAACAATTTTGGAGAATTCAGTGTCTGTATGAATATTGCTAGGAAGAAGAGTGTGGAATTGTTGACATACAGATTCTAAGCAAAAATTTGGTTAGCACCTAAACTAAAAYGGGGTTGGGAAGGGATTTCAAGGGAGCAATTAACAGTTAAAAAATAGAGACATATGAAACATCTGTGGAGTTTTGGATTCCTTTGACAGCAGCTGAGCWTTGCTTTGCAAAAGCTATTTTGGAGGCAGAAATCATGGTGAAAGGGAGAAAAGGGGGAGGAGAATCATTTTAAAAAGACAGATAAATTACAATTCTATCACTGATAAAAAGAAAAAAGAGAGGGCATGAAGGAAATAGGAGCAGAGAAGCTATAAGGAACAATGCATTCTCTGAGGGGAGAATTAGGAAGTCTGATTTTAGTCAGAATACACCTATTTCTTAGTTTAAATAAATTGTCAATTTACTGAGGAGGAAGAGAGAGGASACTTGTCAGTACTTCCAAGGAGAAATCAATTAGGAGTTTCTTGTGGTGGTGATGCAAACAGTGATGAAGAAGTAAAATTGTAGTATTAAAGCAAAAAACAGTCTAAGCATGGTAGAAATAAAGGCTGAAAAAGCTGAAAAAACATTATTTTTTTTCTACTGAAAAATTGGAAAAGTTACTGAAAAGGATAACCACAGGAAAAGAAGAGGAAAGGAGCAGCAGATAAGGAGAGCAAGACATTGAAGAATGTAGTTTGTTTAAAGAGTRAATCAATGGAAATGGCCAGGGAGAGTGAGTGATAGAAGATGGTGTTTTGAAGAGGGGTGTGCAGAGCCTGAAAATCAAAGGAGGTGTTGTCAAATAAGACCTGTGCCAATGAATTACTAAGTTCCTAGTGCGATGATCCATCCAACAGGGAATCCAAAGAATGAAGACCRGAGATGCTCTGTAATAAAATAGGTGATGCTGAGTAAAGCTGGAGTTTCCCAGACTGATATTGACAGGAAAAGGAAGAGAAGAAGAAGAGCTTACAGATGAGAGGAAAATGTAAGTTGCTGCAGTGAGCAAATCCTAGAGACCACACAGTTACTGATGTGATGGTAAACTTCATGCTCACCAGCGCTTGAATTTACCCTTTATTGAGTACAAGGGCTRAAATGTAGTGGAAGATCTAATTAGGAATGCATTACTCGGATATACCAGAAAATGAGGAATATCCTTATTTTCAGGTCCTGTGTAACTAAGCTAGTGTATAACCTTACCTTGGTTAACAGGTCCTTGCATACTCCTGTCCACCATATCAAATCTCTATTTACTGTATTTTACTTGACCCGGCTAAGGTGTGGTAATCAGCTTTCCTCAACCCCATAAAACCAGAAAATCCAGTCCTTCTGGAACACAGGGAACACTGGAGGTACCAAAATTGATTCTAAATTATTTAATCCTGGTATGAGAAAAAGCRCAGCCACATTAGGACAGCACTGTGCCTGATATAATTAGCAATAGATGTYTGCCACAGAAATGCTGTGGAAATGCTGAGACAAACTACAAACCCTCATAAACAGTTGTGCTACCTCATAAATAGAACACTTCCAGGCCTTCAGAAATGTAGTCAATGCCTAATCTTTTTCTTAGTGATTTGGMCAATATCTAATATTGGATTATGCAATTTCAAGGGAAAGAGTTGGTGTTGTTTCAAACTTTTGATCCACTGTAAAACTCTTCTGCCTGTATTCCCTTGGCTGCCACAGAAGGTGCTTCTTCCTTTCTATTCTGTTTTTCTGTTAGATATTCTATCTGCTTTAGGTCAGAATCCCAACAACTGTCTGCTGGTATCTAACCCTGAGATGTTTTTCAGCCTTAGATAAACCAGTTCCAGGGTTAATTCAGTGCTTCTYCTGTCCTCTTAGTCTTTTCTCCTGAGTATACTGAAATCTCTTTTCTCAGGTGCAGTTTGTCATTTTGTCATCAGGCAAGACACAGAAGCCTGAATCAGCTTTAGTTATGTGACTTTGAAGATGAAAGTAGAAAGAAGAAACAAAAAGCAAATGATTGTGGGTAGAGAGCAGAACAAAGATGGTAACTGATTACAAATGCTTGAAGGCTAGTAAAAAGCAGGCTATAGCACTGCTAAGGAAAAGGRTTCAGAGAAACATAAAGAAACTGCCCAAAGGGCCATGAAAACAGATGGAAGTGAGAGTAAGATAAATGTATCAAAGAGGAAAAAAAATCACCCTCAGAAAATAGCACAAGTCCACTGATTAATAATAAAAAATATATATTTTACAAATGAAATAAAGTCATCTTCGAGGAAAGCTGAGGAATGAAATGCACACATGATMAGTAGAGGGGGCGTATAGGTATACATATAGGCAACTAAAGAATGATAACAAGAGGCCCAGAAATATCAAAATTTGGGTGCAAAAGCCTTTCTTTTAATTACTCCCTGTCAACACAAAAGACAAAAAAGAGAGAGAGCAAAGAAAATGGRTATTGCCACAGTAGCAAATACTTTCCTAAGAGAAAAATCAGCTTCCTGTAGTGTTGCAGTGTGCTCTTGGAGGATGTGGCTGATGGACTGCCAGAAATGAAGATGAAGCTCTGGAATCAAAGTGTTTTCATTATAGCAACATCATGAATTCATTTCCATCTTAATTCAGGTACACTGAGTGATGCACCCCATGGACTTATTGTACTTTTAAGACTGGCGAGCCTTTCAGAAGCCTTCCGAAAACTGGCAAAATTGAGAACCAACCAGTAGAAACATCTTGAACTGGGTATTTCTTCTTGAATCATTGTTCGTGAAATAGAAAAGAGAAAGAGAAAAGAAAATATTTTCATGCAATAGTGTGCTTGGCAGACTTTGAAAAATGGAATTAGATCCTACATTGCTACAAAAAAAAGAGGATCAGTATATACAGTCATAAAAAGGAAAAACATTTAGGAGATTAATTTTCTCAGCACAGGGGGAATTTGCAAGATTTACCAAAGTATTTTGTGAAGAACCTTGCTTTAGACAGTGGCACAAAGTGCACGTTGTGAAAATGTTTATATAAATATGACTGGAGACTTTGCTTAAGAAGAATGGGAAATTGCTGCATGTTGTAGTTTGAGTTGTTCTGAGCATCTGGACATTGTGTCCTATGAAACACAGCRCAACTTCTCAAATCTTATGAAAAAGTGACGCAAGTAACTTATGACCAGGAGAACATCCTACTAGTTGCTTGCTCTCATGGCAATAGCTAAAGATAAGTTATCTAAGATATTTGTCTCAGTACTGCCCAACGTAAGGTCTTCTATTTTTCAAGGGATTTCCAAATGCCTAACCAAGTTGGGTAATAGTATCTCTACCAATTCAACATCTCAGAATTTTGAGATGAAAAACAGGTTTACATGCTTATAGTAAGATAACATCCTGAATGCATACTCAAGCTTTATCTGTTGCTACCTGTCTGGATTCAGTTCTTCTGTGTAYTGTCTTGCTGGCCAGTTTGCAGTTCAAGTAAGCTCTACCAATGCTGGATGTTATCAAGAGATGCTATCAAATTGTGCTAGGTTGCATGTGCCAATAGAGAGAAAAACAGAYGTGGAGGGGGTAGGGAGTATGGGTGGCAAGGTCTTTTCCATGTAAGACAGCATCAACATTAATCTGTGACACAAAAGTATATTAACTTTAAGTAAAATTCTTAATTTTATTAAGTACTCCATATTTTCCACCCCCTGCCTTGCTCTGAGAGCAGCGTTGTCCCAGGGAAGTATTCCTGAATTCTGATACCTTGAGGATGACAAGGAAGTACAGTGGTTAACCCTGATGTGTTAGACTATATCCATCAAAGAACAACCAGCTCCAGATATTGGTGTGGGCCAGGGCTTTTTCCATCTTGTTTGCAGTGGTGAGGACTGTCACTGTTCTTGATCTTAGCATTTGAAAAACACCAGGGTAGAACACTAACTGCATCCAGTGACACCAAAAACACCACCACGAGCTGCACTCACACCCTGCTAAGCTAAACAATAGAAGAGTGATAAGAGTTTCTCTTGGATCAATTTAAAGGACACATCTCTTTGGAAATCAGGGGTGGCATGTGGATCCCAATTTCACCACGGCACTCAGCAACAYAGAATTCAATGGCAAAAGCCCTTCACTGGGGGTTGCTCTCTTCTCCCAGGTAACAASTGGCAGGATGAGAAAAACTGGCCTGTACCAGGGGTGGTTTAGATTGGATATCAGGAAAAAAATCTTGACTGAAAGGGTGGTCAGGCATTGGAATAGGCTGACTACCTATTCCAATAAGGACTACCTTCCTAAAGGGAAGTAGTGGAATCACCATCCCTGGAAGTATTGAWAAGTTGTGTGGGTGTGGCACTTGTGGATATGGTTTGTTGGTGAACTTGGTAGTACTGGGTTAACATTTGCACTCAATGGTCTTAGAGGTCTTTTCCAACTTTTAGGAGTCTGAGAATTTGCTGTTCATGACAATGGTGTGGTATACATAAAGGGGGATCAGTCTGCCTAGGGAGTGAAGTACTAAATTTTCTTCTAAAAAATCTATTTCAAAGGTCAGAACTGSATGCATATTTACCAGGTTGAATGCAGAAAAAAAATTATTTAYAATTTCTTTGCTTTTCACCTCAAAAAGCTATCCCTTCCTCTTTGTGTCCTGTCTTTAAATATAAAACGAGGTAAAGTTTTTTACTGCTCTGAACTAACAGAACTTGGTTACATCAAGTAAGGATGCAAAGGATTTTCCATGAAACTTCACCTTTCTCCCAAGCACAAATGCTGATATTCATAGTGTATGTTTTCAGGTATATCACATTTTGCATAGACTCATACAAGTTCCTCTTGATGTCACTGCTTCCTAACCAGGTAAATTCATTAATTGGGGTGCTGTTATCTTTAGAAAGTTGTGTTGTATTTTACATCAGTTTTGTTAATACTGTTTTTTATATATTAGTTCCTGTCTTTGCAGTCCTTTTATCAAGATTTCTTTGTAATGGATTCAAGCATGCTTAAGCATTCCAGTAAACAGCATACTCCTTTGGCCCTTTCTGCACACTGCTCAGGTGGCTCATCCCTGCTGTCAGGGCTACCCTTTGGCAAATTTCTGCTTACTTTTGTTTAACTCAGGTTGACAAAAGTAATTTTATTTCCAGGGTCTTTGGCAGTGCTAGTGACAGCAATGGCTTATATAGAGATACCTTAGCCTGTTCCTGAAACAGAGTTAGTGTGTTGTATTCAAGGCCAYAGCACTACCCCAGCTTGTGATTAAGTGCTTAGTGAGTTCCATTTCCTTATAAGAACATGTGTAAGAACCCAAGAATGTAAGCCACAAGTGAACTAAGCATTAATCTGTCAGCAGCTTAAGTGTGTTTGGGATAGTGCAATGGAAATATGTGGTATAGTGATACGGTGTTTGTTCTCTGGGAAGCACTTAAGAGCAGATGGAACCTGTAAAACAGATTGATTTGTGAAAGTGTGCAGCTTCTATCAGATTTGCTTGATGCTTACTTGTTTTAACCCAAATAAACACAGGCCACATGTGCTTGAATTTTCAGTGAGGTGCTGGTAGCTGCATGTGGGGAACCCAACATTACTAGGTGCACAGAAACTGATCAGGAGGGGAATTCTGTTCAAAAGTCACACTTCTCCCCTAAAATAATGAGATGAGTAAAAATTACCAGATCGTTGAGGTTGTATCTTAAGAACCTGAAAAAAAAAGATTAGGGATTCTACAACAACATTAAGGAYACAATGCTGGAGACTCATTACAGCTCAATGGAAAATTAAGCCTATAGCTGGCATGTCTTAAAATTCTAGTATAAATCAATAGCATCTATAAAAATGAGGTATGGTTGTATGGAAATTGCATAAAAATCTGTAACATTTTTWAATTAAATTTTGAGTAACATACGGATCTGTTGAAGCATATTGTAAAACTGCAGACAATAGTTATGGTTGTAAGTTGAATTCCAATAGGGTATGTGTGTAAGGAAGACATTATATTTGTATCCTTWAAGGTGACTTTCTGCTCTCTGCCACTTGCTAGCCTGAAGAAATAATAAATCTTACACCAAGATCTGGATGACTCTTACATTTGTGCAAAGYTTCACCCCTACTTGAAGGATACTGAGTTGTGTGCCATTATGGCAGTGACAATTTAGKTTTTCTCTTTTGAAATTTGCACCAAGCTGAACATTGGCATCAAATTTGCAGATAACCTACATTGACATTTATCCTCTTGTTTTATACAGAACTTAATCATTTTAATAAGTGAATCAAGAGAAAGGCTAGATTTTCAGGAGCTTGGTTTTTTTTTTTTTTAATTGTTTTGAAAGCAAGCATATCAATGTGCCTTCCAAAATTAAAAAGAGGATATGGATTTCTACCATCTTGCCTTCTGTGTAGTGCAGAATTTCTGTACCTGTAGCACAGATCTCGTTTCAGCTGATTGCAGAAATTTGCCTGGGGTGAACAGAGTAAGAAATAATATTAAAAATGTGTCTCTGGAAATATAATTCTAYGCTTGTGAATTGTGTCTGCTGCAGTCTTCAGTTAACTTTATAACTACACTTTTTAAGTTCTTCAGGGTACAGTATATAATATTCTATTAAGCTAATTTGCATGGGATGTTGGCAGGACGCATTCTTAGCATGATTTTGACAGGCTCGATAAACGTCATACCTCTTTAAACCTAAGCGAAYCTAGGCTATGCAAAATACGGCAAAACATATAGCTGCACAAAAAAACGCAGACCCAAAGCCTCAGTTGTTCCCAGCAATAGTGTGTTGTGCGTATTCTTTCCACCCAGAGCACTGGAGAGAAGAAAGGCAAGGTTCAGGGACATGCCATGAAAGAAAGATTGCCATACATTGTCCTGGTAAGAGCTTGGTCATGCAGCAACCACTTAGAAATTAAAGCCATTCCAGTCCCAGTGAGGCTTCTGTGATTGTGCTATCTTTGTTTGTACCTTTGCTTGTTAGTGCTACCTAGCAACTTGCATAAAGACAGAGATGTCAAGTGTATGAGGTTCCTACAAGTCAGTAGAAAGTGAGAGGTTACAGTGCCTATAAAGAGTAGTTGTTTAAGCTTATGTTTGAATATACTAGTAGACACGAAAATGTTCACATAGCAAAAAGCAGTTTTAATGTCCTGGTGGAGAGGAAAAAGCTCCACACCTGTCTTTTTATGGTAGCATAAAATGACCATGAGTCCCAAGGAGCTGGGTGCATTTAGGTGCTGAAAGATGTCATTCTGCTGCTCACCTCAGTGGTGCAGCTGTAGGCAGAAGCTAAACCTCTCTCACCCTCATCCAGGAAAGAGAGAAGGTACAAAGGATGTGAAAAAGAGTCATAAATAGCAGCCAATATATTTATTTTTCTGAGGCACATATTTCTCTTAGAAATTATGTCACCAGAGCTCAACATGCATAGTGGTCTGTGATATTRCATCTCAATTAATGCTTTAGATTAACAGAATTTACACAGTATTAGTTAAAACATTTGCTTTTCTGCCTGTTTTTTTGTGCTATGGAATTGTGGATTTACTTATTTGTGTTTTATTTTTCATTGGTGGAGAGAAAATAAATACCGTGGTAAAAATGGGTAAAATTTTAAAACCAAGGAAAATCTTGAATCATGGCTACAGYAGTCATTGCATACACAGCAGTTCTTCCATTATGTGGGAGAAAAAGTCATTGCATACACAGCAGTTCTTAGTGCACTGCCTGGACGAGGTTGAGAGATTTTTGTTGAGTCTGCATTCTTTCATACATCAAAGTCAACACAGCCTTTGGCTGATGTTCGTGGAAAAAGTTCAAAGCCATCAGGTGGAATAGTTGGTGCTTTTGTAGTTATTGGCGGAGTTCTCTTGGCTTCCTGAAGGCTTGAGTTTCATCTCTTGTGCTGGTTCTAGATCTGTCAGCTGGAGATGCCTCATGGATGAGTCATATAGAAGTGTCCCCAGTGTTTTCAGAGCTGTCAAGTTTCACATGCTGGGTAGGAAACTTGGTCTTCTGATCATCTCCCTGGATGAGTGGCTGGTGCTTGTCTTCTCTGTGTCTGTCACATCTGACATAAAGTATCCCTGGGAAAAGTCAGCTGGAATAATTTATTTCTAGATTATTCATTATCCAGGAGCAAAGCTGCAACAGGTCTTCCTCTCTTACATGCCTGGAAGTGTAGTCAGTCACACCCTCATGCACTTGTCATCCAGTGCATGAATCTCATGTGTGAGGTTCCTGTAGTGTGTTTCTCTTCCTCAGATCTTTATGGCAAAGTGCACTTTCATAAATTCAAGATCTGACTCCTTTCACATATGTAATTTTTAAATTAGCAAACTTCTCTGTAAGAGAGCTGTACTTATGACTTTTGTTCACRGCAGGAGTTTTTGCTCAATATGTTGACAGATGTTTCTATTTCTCCCTGAGTGCAATGAATCTGCTCTTTAATTTTAGCATAGCCACATTTTGCAAATGTACTTTATTTTCAGTAGTTGAAGATACCTGCTTTTCACAGCCTGATGGAGATTACAAATTATTTTATCATGTAACCTGGAAAAGCAGTTATTTAAAAAGCAGAGAAGATTTTGTGAGCCATCACAAATGCTCTTCACTGTGTAATGCACCTTCTTATGCTAGACAAAAGAATTTTGGATAATGAGAAAAAAGAACCCAACATTATTAAAYTTTTWTGTTGTTGTTGTTTTTTACCTTTAACTCAACATCAGTGACAAAAAAATTCTGAGTGAGAGTTCATGGAAATAAAAAGTAAATTTACAATTAAAAATTTTGAAGTTATCCAACTACAATACATTCCTCCTGAAAAGCACATGGTGCAGGGTGTGCTCGTGTCACAAAATCTATGGTAGTCCTTAATAATCAGGTATTTATGTACTAAACATTTCTCAGAAACTTTTTTTGCATGGGGATTATATTGGGCCAGAAGCATCCTAAGATTGTGTTTCCATTGTTGTKAAGATTGATACTTGCAAAACTGCCTCCTTCTACTTTACTCCTTCACAGTTTTTGAGTTTCAGTTACTTCAGGACAGTGACTTTTTATTTCAAAATATTTTTTARAAACAGACAAAGAGAGGTCRGTGGGGGACCAGAGGTAATGGCACTATTTAACTTGGAGTGGTAGATAAATGAATGCAATGTGTAGTTAGTGAGAATAAATCCAGCCTCTGACTGATGTGCTGGTAATATGTTGTTTGTGGTAGTTTTGGGGATGGCTTATCTCAGTCTGAAGGAGCAAGCATATGATTTATGTCCTGCTTTGTTTCTATAGCATTTTTATGTCCTTTCTTTGTTTCTATATCTTTGTTTCTATGTTTTCAATAGCTGCCACCATTGTTCCTTCTCTAGTGTGAAAATATTTCCAGTTTTGTACATGGTCTGCCTTCTGTSTCACTGCATGTTGCCCTGTTTTGTCCCTAACACGAACCTTTGCCCTTGYRCAGCTATCACTGACCTTTAAGTTTCTGCTGATACAAATCATACCAGACCACAGTCAAGTGATGCTTATGTAAGATTTATTCAGTCTTCTGTGTCTAATAAGAATATTATGTTATTTCAGAAAAAAAAAAAATAGACGTACTTTTAAGAATGTTGTCTGKTTTATTGTCCTCCTGAAGACAGCTTGCTAACAACAGTCACTCAGGAGATCTGTTTTTCTTCTTTATATTTAAATGTTTGCCTTTTGTAAGCCACAGATTTTCCTGAAGTGTTACCCGTTAATGTACGAGCATACGGAAAAGTTGGCTACAGACATGTGCAATGAACATATTGGAAATTTGCATTTTGTGGACTCCTCAAATCACAAKGATTTCACAGACTAGCTCAGTATGCTCTTTGTAGCCTGTCACTGCTTATTAATACACAGGTACTTTGTAATAGCTATGAGCAACACTGGGGTAACTTCTGCCTGTAAAAAGCTCCAGGTAGTGGCATGTCAGCTCTAAAGGAAAAAATACCACCATGCCAGTGCTCAACAATTGGCTTGTTCACTGGCCTTCAGAGCTAGGTGAGCTATTTTTCCATTAGGTTTTTGCCTCTGACTGACTGACTTTTCATGCTGGTTCACTGAATGACAGCTATACTGCAGTCTTTATGCAGTGCATGTTACACATCAGAGAATTCACKGGAATTCTCTAGAATTTTATATGGGCATAATGGATTTTATAGTACAGAAACCAGAGTTTCCCAGGAGTGGAGTATTTATGACATTTCTCCTGCRTGCATTCCATCATTTCTGTCTCAGGGCAAAGCTCACACTGTGTTCCTTACCTTGAGAAACGAACTATTGGTATCTTTATCTGCTGTTATCTCGGTGGTTTAGATTACCAGAACATCTTTGAGATTTCTACTTCAGTGCCAGTTTTAATGATAATTGACCGATGGATTCAGAAATTACTAGAGACGAACAGATGATGCTCCATAAATCTTGTTATCAGGCTGAAAAAGGGATTTTTTTTCCTTAGCTGTCCCAAAAGATAAAGCCAGCAGGTCAGGGAAGGACAGGTTAACAGTAAGATAAAGTGTGACCAGGCCATCGGTTTTTTCCAGCCTTAGATGGTCTGAGTCTGGCTAGTGGTGTGTGTGAGTGACAGGTCACCAATTCCTACACAATCCAGGCATTATCCAGGAACTGTGACAAGGAGGAGTTTTAATGAGGGATTTGTTGAAATCTATCAGAGCAGTTTTATGGATGCATATGGGAAGCTTCTTCCAGGTATGAAGGGCAGATGGAGCTGCAGTGGGGAAAAATTGAAAGTTTAAACATGGTGGAGGGTTTTCTGCCATTAGTGTAACTGAGCAGGGACAACTGATGTTGTCAGTTTGTTACGTTGCTTTAGCTAATCAGTCTATTTACTGCAGAGGAGCAACAACTTCTTTTTACAAAGGCAGTTTTGGTAGCTGCCGAATCTCTGTGAGTTACTTTCTTTCCCATATGGCATTGCACTCACATTGCCCTATCTCTCGTAACACAAATACTGCCTTCCTATTTCCCCACATTCCTCCTCATCTCAGGACACCTTCCCACCCCTGCCAACTCTGCTACAGGCATGTTTTTCCTTCTTCAAATGCCATTCTTTTTTTCTTAGAAGACAAGCTACAAATGACAAGCAGCAGCTCAGGATTTTCCTGCCTGCCTCCTGTGTTTTCCCACAAATACTATCACCACTTCCACTACTCAGAAGGTACTCATCTTTGGATGCTTTCTCAACATTTAAAATTGGGATTTTAAGATAGGACCCTTGCATAACCCAAAGTAATCCTCAAGGGGATTGCTACACTAGGATAAACCACCATCTTGCATTTTGTAGTTCCCAGGAATGATTTTTCAGGATCTGAATTTGTGCCACTCCCACACAACAGGATTCAGCTCAGAGGTCACTGGCCTCCATCAGTATTATTAAAATTGGGCCTGAACAGAGCAAATTATTAACTGAGAGCTGAGAAAGGAAAGAATAACAACAAATTTATGTCCCAAAATTACTTCCTCCTTTGCCTTCAGAACAGCCTTGAGCATATGTGCAGCTTTCACAGATTTATTTTTAGTGGAGTTCTTTAAATGAGTGTATTTTAGAATATTTTAAAATATTTTACTCTGTGATTGTATTGTGCACCTTTAAAATGCGAAGCTCAGTTTTCATCCCTCAGGTAAAAATATTTGCTGCCTACRGCTGAGCACTGAGGCACTTCCAGCCAAATGCTGGTGTTAAAAAATTTAGATAATTCTTTTACAAGTTTCTGCACAAGCACAAAGTCATCTTGGAATCCTTACTAATGGCTTTAATTATGAGAACCAAGCTTAAACTTTACTAATTCACACATATGACTGGAATATGCATGCTATGAATATTTATTATAGTAGAATTCAAGTTGTCATTRACTGTGAAACAAAATCAAGGACCTGATAAATTCAGTTAAAATGCAGACAAGTATGTTCCACTTCATTGCAAAGTACAGGATATTTTGTGCTGCTTCTAGCACTCTTCTGAAATGAGGAGGAAAAAAAAGAAGCACACACRTTTCCAGATGCTGTTTACATGGTCAAATACTTTAAAATATTTGAAAAGGGTTCTTTTTTTCTATCTGTAGGGTTTTTTTTAACCATATGGTCTAACTTGCTGCATGGTCCAGTTTACAGATCTAGTTTACCTCTCTTCTGTGTCCCCAGTGCTAGTACTTCACACTTCCTGAGTAATTGCTGACTTCCCAGAGGTGCCCAAAATATTCCATCCAAGCTATTCACTCTGAAACAGAGAAAAGAAAGGAAAAGTGTTATGTGATGTGTTTGTGCTGGATCCTCTCTGTTTCTTGCTGAAGAATGAGTTAAGGGGTATGTGGGTGGGTGCATGGGTGGTGTATTTTTGTAATTTCTTCTCCTTTATCCCMAATTTCCTCAGCAACTTCAGAGTACAAAAGTGTGTCATCACTGATAGTTTCTTTTACTACAGGAGACAGAAAACTAGTCCTCCTTCCAGTAAGTCCTGTGAAAAAAGGATGAAGGCCCCAGAAACTTAACTTTTCCTTTGTCCAATGAAAAGCTTGCCTCTGTCACATGAAGTCCTCCCTCCCTAAACTGTCATTTCTGCAACCGAGGTGTCAGAGGATCTTTTTCATCTTCTAAGCTTGGAGAGAGCTATGTCCTATGCTCAGGCAGTGCAGGAAAGAGAAAAATAATCAGCTCAATAGAGCTTGGCTGCTCTGTTCCAAATGGACAAATGAGCCCTTTGGCACCTGTTTAGAGGGAAATAAAACTGAGAGGGCATCGTCCAAATGTCATTAATTTCTGTGGGGTTTGGAAGTGCTTGTCAGAAYCTAGACTTTCACTGTGGCCCTAGCATTCTCTACACAAAGCAATCTGCAGGCTATCATGAACTAGAAGAGCTGTTTCAAGAAAGACCTTTTTTWTGAGGGTAGTTTTACCTTTGTTGCCCCTCTCAGCAATACCTTCCCTAGGTTCCTTATATCTTGAAAAAAAGACACAAAAAAAAATCACTTTAATAAGCTGAGTGTAGAAAAGGATTTAAATACTATAGCTATGTAGTCTGTGAATTTTCCACTTGTACTAGGAGTCCTGTCGATTCTATGTAAATTTCCCTTTTATTTACATTTAAGAGGACCAGCAACTCCCATGGAACTACCCTTTCTGGTTACCATTTACATTACTGGGCAAACTCCCCATGGGATGGTGCAACAAATGCTCCCCCAGTGCTGCTGTTGAGTTGCTGCAGTTGTGTGGTCGATGGAGGGTTAAACATGTTCCTTTGCACTACGTGCTTTCTTATGAGTTTTCGGAGGTTTTCCAATAGAGCTATTTTCTTTTCAGCCCTTTCATCTATTTGTTGTGTATGCCCACATGACCTCCTGAAAAATACACACTCTTTTATTTGCAGAGCCTATTATCAGCCTTGTCTTTAGCCTCATGATAAAGGTCAAGTAGATTAGTTAGGGAGGCTCTTGCCTTTCTAAATCCACATTGGTTATCTCCTTTTAGATAATTACTATCCRTGTATTTCTCTAATGTGCCCCAGGGTATAGTTTCCATTCCTTGCATACTGCAAGGTTAAATTCATCTACTTTTGACACATTTTACTGGGTTTCAGCCCTGCTAACTGGTTTAATACCAGTGCTTTTGTGATTAGTCATCCTGGACAGTGGAAATAGAGCAAGTGCTCCAGAAGWATATTATCTTCCAATGCAAATTCTCTAAGAAACACTCGTGCTGCATCAGCTAATGTTTCTGACTTTTCATGTAAGTTTTTCAGCTATCCATGCTCTAGTCTCTTCCTCCAATGCTGTATTCCCTATGCAAATTCATTCTGTTCATGGAAAACCTGTGGGAATAAAGGAGCACAACAGTAAGAATGYGATGACTAATATTAACCTCCCTGTAACCTCCAGTCAGATTTTAAAATGCCACTGGAACATCAAGGCTTTCCAGGTACTTATTGTAAAAAATATTCTGATGTTAAAAAGCATACATTTCACACTTGTCATTAAAAAAAGAGAGATCATGTTAGATTTCTTTCATTTTGTTCTTTTTCACCATGGTAATAGTTGCAAGAGAAACTRGAGGGCTTTAAACATATAAGTGCAAGATGTCACTCAAAATTACTTATTTCCAGTGACTATTCCTTATCTCTGCATTATCAATTTAGATAACTCTATTTTAATAGGTGCTTTATCCATAGTTACCATGGGCTATTTTCCATAGATTTCATACTGCTCTTCATTGAAACAGGATGTTTAAAATGCTGGATAGTATAATATAGAATAAGGAATATGGGGAAAAAAWTTCAAGATCCTTTCCCCTGAAAGAATCCTTTCAATCCTTTCAATCCTTTCTTTCCTCTGAAAGTTGGTAATGAAAATACCTTGTTCTGCCTCATTTAGACTTTCAGTACCATATTAATTCCTGATGTGACAACAAAGTGAGAGCATTTTGATATTTCAGTTTTGACAGTACTGTGTCTTTAGAGGCCAAATGTTGTTTTTTGAGATTTATCTTTCCAGCAAAGCAGCAGTAGGGGTTTATCACAATGAGTATCACTCGTTCTTCTGATCATTTGTATCACTATTTAATTAATCCTTTAAAAATAGAAATAATAATAATAATAATAATAATAATAATAATAATAATAATAATAATAATAATAATAATAATAAAATTTCCACATTACTATGCCTGATGCACATTTACCAAAGACAACATTTTGGTATCAAAAATTTCCTCATTCAGACCTCATTCAGAGGTATATTTACATTTGTAACGTTCATTTGTAGACAATGCATGTGTTCTGTTGTCAAACATATTATCATGGTGAAGAGCACAGAGCTTTGCACATACATTTTCCTTACATCCACTTTCTAGGAGCATGGGTAGACAAAACAATWTCTCCCTAACACACACTTCCTGTTCTTGCTAATTCCTCAGTGCTATATTTTAACCATAATAGAATATATTGAATTAAATAATTCTGCCATACTTTGATACTTAGGAAGCTCTGCTGTGCTGGAGGTCAGCATGAGCAAAAGCCATTGAGAACCAAATGAAGACATGCTGGTGTGCCCATTTCCCCATAACTCTAAACAGAGACTGTTTTTTAATGTAAGTTGGTTTTCAGGTATGAGAAGATTTAAGAATTACACAGACATTGCCAGTCAATAATGTCAATTTTTCTGCTGTACAGATGCCATTGTATGGATGAGGGGTGTGGTATAAAACCCAGTCTAGACTGCACTGYACCCAGCTTAATTTTTTCATTAGCTATATAGCCATTTAATGAAATTCTTCAAAACGCTGAAATGTTTTTATTCATAAGAGTTCCTCTATATATGTAATATTCTTTGCAACTCCTGAATGATTACATCTCTGTAGAAGAAAATGAGGTAAATGTTGCAAAATACAAAATATTTTTCAAATGGTAGAGCTCTGACCTTATGAAACAAAGATGTAACCTTGAGTCAGACAGCCAAGAGCTTTTTAGCAGTTTAATGTAGCAGAACTCAACCAAAGGGGCAAATTTTTGCATTACTTTGCTATTGATATGAATGCTGCAGCTGCGTTTGTCTATCCATATTCATTATTGCTAGTGYTCCTCCTGGATTATGACTGATCAAAAGAATTTGAAACTGCATTTTGAGGGTTTTGTTTCTACTTTTTTTGCTTTGGTGGAAACAGACAGGAATAATACTCAAGGCATCTATTATTGCTTTCCACAATTTGCTGGAAATGGCAAAAGGTATTAAAAAAGGAAGGCAAACATACCTCATGGTATTCAACTGACTGATAATTAATGTGCCGTTAAATTTTTCATGGTGTAGATCGTGTTTGTTTTCTAAAGAAATTAGAGACTGGGTCTTTGAGGATTGCACTTGTAGTCTCTAGAYATTTATTATTACAGCATTTAGTAAACGTGCTCATTGATGAAGTTTGCACATCCAGCAAGGAGGAGGTTTATAGAATAGGTGCCTTCTCTCTTTGGAAGTGTGTTGCTCCTTTAGAAATGCACTGTACTGAAGCTTTCCATATTTATCAAAGGTTACTAAATGACAAGMAAAATCAATCATCCTGTATCCTAATTTCAATGTGAAGAATCAAAATGGAGCACAAATTGTGCCGCAGTTAGGAGTCTGAGCCAACATGACAGAAAACCGAGCTCATAAGGTGGTCTTGAATTATTAATGCTGAGGAATATTCAGCAGAGGSAGTTGGTATTCTGAATTTCTCAAGGAGTCCTTGACTGTGCACTGCCTATACTGAGAAACTGGGRAGATTAAGCTTTCTGTCCTGGTATCTGAAGTTGAATGACTGTGAGTTGTCAGCATGAATACATTTTTGGGATAAATCCTACACTTGCTGTCGTGTGAGTTGTCTGAAGCCATGTTCAAGTGTAGTTATTGATCTGATTATTTGTTAACTCTTTAGAACCAACAGCAGAAAGCTCTGGAAAGGATTTGGACACATGATTAAAGCCCACACAAGTCAACTAAGTGGATGCCTAAGCACTTACTTTAAATGCTTGCCTGAATAGCGACAGCATTAGGGCTCAAATGCTCAGAAGGTKCAGGGCAGTGTCACCACAAAGACATTAAGTGACCTCAGAACACAGGCTGAAAGATAAATGGACAGAATRTAACATTTCCCAAAATAATCCAGTGACAATGGATGCTAGGGAATTCTTAGGGTGGGAAAAGGTACAAATTCTGCTTTCTTTAGGTCGTGCAGAATATGTTTCTCAATAGAATTTTAAATGAGGCAGTGGTGATATTTYGGCAATATGGCATGAAGTGAAAAATCAAGAGATGCAGAGAAAAATGCCCAGAAATAGAATTGGAAAAAAATAAACCATTTTCTTAAATCTGGTATCATTGACAGATCAGATAGGATCTTATAGGAGAAATTCCAACAGAATATAAAGCCGGAATTCTGTATGCTTTCAGAGCAAATTTCACACATGAAGTATCTGACTTTTCTCTAATTATGAACACATTTATTCCAATAGTTTTTTCTCTGTTTCATAATTTAGCAAGGATCCAAGCAGATGAATACTTGTCAAAATGTTTCATGTCTCAAATAAAAAAATAATAAAATTCTGGAGGTAAGTGGAGGTTCCAGATTTCAGGATCTTCCTTAGAAATGACAAMTAATGCAGAAATGTAAAGGAATGGAGAACCTGTAATTACTAAGAATCCATGAATCCTAAGTAATTGCTCATCAGGGATTAAATTCCACATAGTCCACATATAATTAAATTTAATAATGCATTTTAAGTCTTATGTGAACAAAACAAGTAATCGAAGGCTTGTAGATTTTGTGAGCTTTGTGCACTTTTTGTTGTTGCCTGCATTTCCTGACAAAGAAATGAATTTTATGGAGTGCAACTAAAAGCTCTTCCTTTAAAAGAGCAAGACAGAGAAACAATCTTTTTCTCTCTAAGAGAAARAGAATACCATCCATCTTCCCCTTAAGAGCAGCTTAAATGAGAAAATTTAGTACCTTACCCACTGTTTCCTGCACTTGCTTTGTGCTTGTAACCACTTTGTTTTGCTGTGAGAAAGGGAAGAGACAAATACAATTGAGGTGACAATGTCTGCAAATTTAGATCTTGATTTGCTAACAACCTCCTTAATGTTCAGATTTCAGCTATCTTGACAGGTATATTCATAGGGGATGAAATTCACATGCAGACAGCCCCAGGCTTATGCACCATATAAATCCTGTCTAAGCCTTTAAAATGTGCTTTAAGTGGGCCTAATTGATGTACAGGACCTGTATTGGCCCTTATACACGTGGGAGAACGGCTTTCAGTTTTCAGGCTTGAAATAATAAACTRTTGTACTTCTCCTTTTATTCCTTTTGATCTGCTTCCATTTTTCTAGTAAACTGCTTCCCTGCTGCCTTCTGTTTAAAAACAAGCAGAGTGGAATATTTGAGATCACGATATGTATATTAGATACAAACACAAATTAAATGTATATTGGAAAGGTCAGTGTTCAATAAAAATTCAAATCAGATTTTTGGAACAATAAGGCACTACGTGATCTGCGCAGTATGCACATGGGGACTGTGCAGAAAATCCACTAAACACGATTATGGGGAAGTGCACATTTTGTAAAGGACAGAATTCATCACATCCCTTAAGAATTCTTGAGGCATGGGTGGAGATTAGAATTACTATAGCAACTGATTATGTGTTTGCTGGTAGGTTAGTATTTGCTACTATATTAAGCACAATATGCCATTTCTGACTAATACTTCATAATTTATAGTTATTGTACCATCAATTTTGGATCAAAATGCAGCACAACCAGTTTATTAACCTAATAATGCAAAATACAGCCTTGTATCTAGTTTGCCTCTTGCCCCATTTTGTCTGGCATCTTACAGAATAATTTTCTTTTCCTCAAGATTAGCCAATTTCCTATCTACCWCTTGTTTGTTTGGAACAAGTCATAGAAAAACCATCCAATTTTGTTCTGAGAGGACAATTACATGAGCATCATAGGATTTTATCTTTACATATGTTTTGGGACAATGTTCACARGAGAGAAGGGCTTTTGTTTTTTAAGCATACCATTTTTGTTTGACCAAAGCTTCTGCCTCAAGGGTTAATAACCCAAATAGATTTTAGAGTGCTTTAATTAATCTTTTCAAACATCTGTATTTTTCTCAATTTACTGCACTGCAGTCTTGCCCAGTTTGCTTTGGAAATGAATCAACATAAATATGAAATAACTCTGTGTTAGTTTTCAATAACAGAATCTGAAACATGGCTGAAGTGATTATTTTAAAATCACATCATTGATGAATTCAAATTAACCTTGAAGTCTATAGGTAGATAAGCTAACTCTAGTATTATGCAGAAGAATTATGTCTACCAAWAATTGCATTTATTTCCAAACTCCTTCTGCAAATCCGTGTGCTTGCCCCCATATTATAAATGCTGAAAATTTGAAAATGTAATTTGAGAACTGTTTCATATTGCAGTCATAATTTCTCATCAAGTGTGATAGTCTCATGTACACTGGCAAGTACAGAGCTGAGCTTTGGCCAAGCAGTCTTTCTTCAAAGTATGTATAAATCGTCTTCAACCCGTTTTGAGGTGTTGAATCTCTGTATACAAGGTAGAGAGAAAAAAGAAGAGGTGAGTGAAGACAAAACAAGGTATTCCTGTACTCTCCAGTGCAGTAATCTCTCAATTTATGGCTTTTCTGTTGAGGGGAAGATAGCCTTGTTCAGTGGTTGTTTCTGCTGTAAGTATTTCTTCACATGAAACTGGCTTGAACTGTTATGTCTTGTGTGTTGTATAATATTATATGACATACTGTATGAAATTACTTTATCTGCATTCTATCACGTAGGAATCAAAAAAATGGTGGCATGGGTATATTTAATCTGTCTGGGCTCATCTTTTAGGCAATTTGCATATCTATACACATTCATTTTAAATCTACTTATGTCATRATGTAAATAATTTTACTACTCAGTAGTATTCATGCTGTCAGTGTACATCCATGCACAGCAAAATTTCCCTCTTGGCTCATCTCTATTAATAAACAAATGTCACAAAGAAGTTAATACTCTGCAGTTTTATAGAAACTACTGTATCGTGCCTCAAACCAGCATTGACAAAAGGTATACATTTTGCAAACTAATTTGCATGGTTATTTGTACTTTATAGTAGCTTATAACAACTTGTAAGAACTTTTTATGTGAAGGTTCAACTCTCAACAGGTGTCCCTGATAGGGGACAATATAAATAACTAAATATCCAGGACTCTGATAAGGTGTATCACAGTTTTTGCTCCAAAAGGGCCACTGAAAGCCAGTAAGAAATTAGTAGAGCCCTTCCTAAGAGCTGTCTTTCATGAAAAAGGGGAGGAAATAGACCAAGAACATTACTTAATCTGCCAGCATGAACAGAGAAAGGAAGAAAATACAGATCTGAGGGACAGCATAAAATCCTTCATGTTACAAAAGTTCGCTGTGCCATGATGTGCATTTGCAGGGTAATTCCAGGAAATATCTCCATTTTTCTGGGAGAGAAGCTGTCACCTAGCAGAGGCCTTTTTCTGTACTCTATTAAGATACATCTGGTCCAGCATGGAACAAAAACTCGAAGTGATAMAAAAATCCTCAGAATTGTTCCCATGAAAGCCAAGAGATAGCTAAGCTGTATTTCAGACAAATCACAAATTGACAATCAAATTCTGGTACTTTGCAAAATCAGAAGGAGCCATGACATTTTATTTTTGCTTGAGGCAAGTAAATGCCATTTGAGATTTTAATGACTGCCTCWTTCTATGGATTCACATTTAATAGCAAAGACTCAGTATGTGTTTTTTCCTGTGCCTCACAAAAGGGTATTGACAGATTTCTTCTCATGCCTGGCTCCTGCACCAATTTAGCAAGATGCCCTTTAGGCTGCAGAGATTAATGGACATATCGTAGATCAATGGGTGGTTTCCTGAGGCTTTATGCACAGTACACCACTGCATGCCTTAACATGTAATTTGTAGTGCATAAAGGGAGTTTACTTTGAAACAGCTGCTAGTGGTCTAGCAGTTGCTTCAAAGATGGTATCTTGCATGCTGCACATCCAAATGAGCAATCGGCCTACACAGGACTTACCACTTTGGTTATATGTAGGTAGAGAGGACCCTGGAGTGAAAAAAATATTTAAATTCTAATAAAAATATAGTAAGAGYTGGTTAGAGGGGGAAAAAGGCAGCTTGCTATGATAAAGAATACTGAAAGAAGAGAATATATGGGTAAGGATAATGAAACTGTGAAAGAAAGATGTAAAAACTAGAAGAGGAAAATGGGAAAACAGAAGAAAAGTATCTGAGAAGAGGGAGAAAAGGAAATTTCTTCTTTCTGTTTGAAGTAATGAGTTGTGAGACATACTGGAGTTCTGCCTCAAACACAGCTGGTGTATGTAATGGGAAACCAACAGTAAATATTATGGCAAAGAGCTTTAGCCAGCTAAGGGGTATAACCTGGARCATAGAATGAAATAGTCCAAGACCCACAGATTGATTACCCTGACAGCTCTGCTGCACTTGCACAGCAGCTCGCTGGAGCTCGGCCCCATGTGCTGGCCAGTGCTTGAGCTGGAAATGTGAACCTGGTCTCACTGCAGAGATTCTTTACTGGGAACTGTGGGCCAAGTCTCACAGAGTCATCTTTAGCTCAGTGGGACCCAACTAACATTTGACAGAAAAAAAAGCACATGACAAAGTCCACATATGGGTTTTTTGCTCTTTTCCCCTCCTCCATCCCCAYTCATCCATAAATCAATGTGGTAATTGCCTCCATACAGTCAACTGACAGAGAATGTGGTTGCTCACTCTTTTGTAATTTTGGTCTGTTACAAGCCATTTACTCATGTGCTTCAGGCATGATAGTGCAGTTGTAGCTCTTCTTTTGTGCCCATACTGCACTCAGGGAATGGGATGCGGGGTAAACAATTACCAGGATTCTTGTCAGAAGTGCTGCACCATGGGATATCTGCCCATGACCTCCATGGAAAGGATGTTRGACACAAAATGTCTGTGCCTCCACTGGTGCCTGAACAAGTGTCATCATAAGAACTGGACTAAAATGGTCTCTGTCAAGTAACTCCAAAGGATCTTCTCTGCAGCTTCCAGGGGTCGGGGCTTTTTGTTTTTTTTTTGTTGTTGTTGTTGTTTTTTTGGTTGTTTGGGGTTTTATTGTTTTGTTTGTTTGTTTGCTTGGATTTTAGTTTTGTTTGGTTTTGTTCTTCTGGTGGGCTCAAGGCCATATGCTTCAGTTTCATATTCAGCCACTGCATTTGTGGTCTGGCCCAGAGAGGTGGCTGCCCTTCCATGGCTCTTACCACAAAGGGCTGGAGTTCTCATRATTGGAGAGAAATCTTTCCAAAAGATCCATTATGTATTCTTATGCAGTTGGCACTAAGTGAAAAAAAAACCAGGTAATTCTTTGGGAACTGGGTTCCTATGTATATTGTGCCCTGTATTTTCAGTCTGGGAACTCTTTGTTTCTGTTTTTGTACAAGAGATTTATTCAGTAGGTCCCTCAATGCATTGCACTTTAGCTTAAATGAATTGTTCATCCCTTACCTTGCCTATAGAAATATATSCTCATCATGTGAAGACATGGACCTCTAATAACCTTATCTAGAAATGCAATCTAAAACCTCATACTGAGGAAATTTGATGCAAAGTACCTATTGGAGAGTATCTTTTATACTCTCATACATCTCTAAATATCCTTTAAGTGGCTGGGGCACCATAACTGTAGCTAGGTATAATTTTGAAAAACCTCTGAATGATTAGGGASAATAACATATAATTACAAAATGGTATATTGAGATCTTCCCTTTAAAAATTTCTACTCATGCCCATTCTGCCAAGGTACAAACATACCCATTAATCAAGGTGTACCACAAACCTGTCTTTCCTTGAAAAATGCTTGCTCAGTGAACATGCTACTTTCAATTACAGAGTTCAGGCATGCCTCGGCCATTTGAAGTATTGCACAGT
Source organism: Malurus melanocephalus (assembly GCF_030028575.1). NCBI lineage: Eukaryota > Metazoa > Chordata > Aves > Passeriformes > Maluridae > Malurus > Malurus melanocephalus. The sequence continues at coordinate 2,316,867 of NW_026623251.1, read as the reverse complement.
TTTCCACACTGAAAAGGCACTGTGGTGTTACCTGAAAAAAATCTCTCCTTTATATTCAGCTAGCATTTCAGGCAACACTTTGGAGCCTGGGAGAGGTTATTGCTCATGATTGCTGTTCATAAAGTTCATAGCTGGTCTCTCTTTTCTGTAAAGAATGCTATTTTCCCCCTCCTATTTCTTCCAGATTRTTTTATTTCCTAGGAAGCTCTGGAGCAATTTACATGCCTTTTGGGTCATGCATGAAATTTTCTAGCCAGCTGAACAACTGGATGGAAGTTACACGTTCTCCAGCTCAGATGGTCTTGTTTAGCTGTCACATATTAAGTCTGTAGCCTACCAAGGATGTAGCGWTCTTTTCGGAATGATTGCTAGTATTTTGAACTCCTACAGAATCTTCCTATTGAACTCTCAAAGCTCTTCACAAATATTATAGAATTTAGCCTTCATATCAGCCCACTGAATAAATAAATCAGTGTTCTCATTTTACAGATGGAAAAGTCGAGACATGAGGAGGAGCAAAGTTAGTTGTTTAAATGAGATATCTGACATCAGGTAATAGAGTTCCTGTTCAGACATGCTGGAAACAAGTTATGCATGAGATTGTCTCTAAAATTTGCAAATGCTAATTCAGCTGTTATTGATGCTATTATTTTTGACAACAAGAGTTGTATCCAACAAGATASACAAACTGAAATGGCAGCTGGTAAAGCGCAGGCCTGACAAATTTTGAAAGGTGACAACATGGTGGGAGAAAGAAAAAAAAAAGTGTAAGAGAGGTGAGCCTGTAAAGTGAATGTGTRGTCAAAAATGAGCAGGTGAACCATCCAGATATTTGATTAGTATCATTAGGTTTAACAGCTGTCCAGTCAAATCAGAAGTCTGTACACACTGAACTGTATCACATATCTGGTGTTGGAATGACAGAGAAACAGAGCATCTTGCTCATGTCAAAGTTGTGGGGCAAATTCCCTGGTCTCACTTTTTTCCATAACCCCATATCGGTACTAACAAGAAATTCTGTTGGAAAACATGGTGCCACCAAGGCAGTTAGCGCTGACAAGAAGGTGTTTACTCAGGGAACAACAATGRCACAAGATATCACAAAGCAAAAAGGATCTTGTTTATTGGATGCAGAATAAATTAGTTTCTGCATTAAAATAACTTCACARTTAGATATGGGCATGATACATTGCACATCCAAAGCAAAATGCTCAAAGGACATCCTCACATCAGAGGAGACAGTAACAATTGAAGAAAAAGATCCATASTACTCTAGATGGAGGAACTAGAGGGCCATCGCATCAAAGATTTAGGGCAAGCTATGAAGGGAGAAAAAATTGAAAGGAACGGAAACTGCTGTCAAAAAAAMCCACACAAACCAGTGTAAATTTGCTTAAAACGGATCATACAAGACTATCTTTTTGATAAGACAATATAATCTAAATGCAGGAAAATAACATAGAGCTAAGATTCAATGAAGAATGGAATGGAGCATTACAGAGTTACCATGATTCTGGTAGGTCATTTGCACTAAAATTATAATGTAGATAAGAATCTGGCTAAGAAAGAGACAGGTTTGGGGAGGTATAAAAAAAAAAGGGGGGGGGGGGGGGGAGGGGATATTCCCTGGGTCTTTTCACAGTTCCTAGCTGGAAACTTATCTTCTTGAAATAGTAGACAGGGAAGATTTGATGATCACAGCATGGCTGTAACATGTCAAGTGAGGAAGGTGTAAGAAAATATGATCCTGACTTGGTTATCCATTTGCTTTTTGATCAGAAATCAATTGCAGGTTGAGGTACTAGGTTGATTATTCAACCAGTCTCCAAATGAGACAGTACAACTTCTTATTTGTTCTGAATGTGCCACTTGTTGGTTTTGTCTGATACTTTTGGGATATTAAGAAAGACATTTGCCTTTTCTGTGCTGAATATGATTTTTCTAAAACCAAATAATAATAATTATAATAATTTCCACAATAATTTCTTTTGCAGATTTGTCTTGGACTCATTTTTCACTCTTCAAATCAACTGCCACTATCTGCCACCCCTGTCTATCTCTTTCTACTTAACTCTTTTGAGAAGAAAAGATCAGAACGGCATACTATACCCAAGATGTAGGAGCAGGATGAATTTTAACAGCACTTCTCTCTTTTCTTTTCCTAAAAAGATCCTCATATTTGTTTTGCATTTCCGAGCATAATGTTCATAGAGCTAATGTTTTTTACAGAAATACCTATCCTAAAGCCATTTACCAAATTATACAGGGTATATCARTGCTACCAGCTCCATCCTGTGTTCTGCAGCTTGTGTACATCCATGCACACACTCAKCTGCCTTCTCCAAGGTCTGCTGACACCAGTAGTATTTAGATGAGTGTGGCTCAGATGATGGGAGACTTGTGTCATGGCAGAAGGAATCAATTAGAGGAAAGTCATACGTGACTTGCACAGAGATCCATCAGTGCTTTACATTTTCCTGTCACTCTGGTTCTATGGATGAAGAAGAAGAGAGATCTTCTATGCAAGGCCAGAGTCTAAACTTGCATTTCTTGTACCTGCAGTCTTGTATTCTCAGCTGTACGAGATAGGGAAGGTAGGTGAGTCGTTTTTCATACCATCAGCAGCTGGTCAGAAGTTCATTGCTGAAGGAGAAGGTGATGCCAAGATCTTTGTTACAAATTACAGTGTCTCTGGTATACATTTTCCTTCCTTTTTTACTTCTCTTCTCATGCATGTTCTTTTTAATAAGCTTTCCCTTTGTTCCTTTGCTGCATTTCCTACCCTTCTTGTGTTTTCTGGCATTCTCCCAATGTAATCTGTGTGGCTTTTAAAACCTTTTTTTAAATCCTTTGAACTAAACTGTTGATCTTAATCTCTTACTCTCGTGGTTATGCAAGGGTGAAGACAGTGTGTTCCTCTCTGCTGTCAGTCCATACTGCCATCTTTATGAAAATATTTTCCTGYTTTCATTCCAGATTGAGCATCCTTTATTTCCTTAACATCTCATAACAACAGAAGAGGAGAGAGCATTGAATTGGACAGTTCATACTGACAGAGTTAGCATTTTAAGTGGATAAGTGAGACAGATCAAGAGCCAAGATGAAAATTGCAGTTTTTCCCATTTTTTTWAAATTTTATTGAAGTTATCATTCAAATCTGGGCAGAGACAACATCTGGAACAATATTCATTTTAATGTGACATTAATTATCATCATAAGGAATAAGGCAGAATGATCAGCAGCCAGAGAGAAATAATTTCTGGGATGGATAACTAACATTTCTTGAGAATTCAGTCAATTAGGAAGTATGATTGTTTATTTGATCACATCAGCTAAATTACTGAAACAAATAGTAATGGAACAGTATGAGATGCAGATGTGATGAAAAATATTTTGAAGCATTATTTCACAGATTTAAATCTTGAACTGGTTCCAGAGACAGTTGTTCCACAGAAATAACAGGATGTTTCTTGAGTGACAACAGAACAGAACAAAAGAAACAGAAAATAAGTTGTCTGGCACAGAAGTTTCTTAACTATGGTTACTGTCTCTACTTTTTGTTTACAAAATACAGCAAGCCTTTTAAGCCTATAAAACCACATTTACTTTCATTTGGATTAAGAGCTGGACATAAGAACCAGACTCTGCATAAACCAAAAACCATCCTAGAGCRACAATGAGGTCTAGGTTTAATTTTCCCAGAGATTTTATCTATGTGGGCATTGGTGAAAATCTCAATACTGGGGATAACCAGGAGTTCTGCCAAAACAAAACAATTCAGAGAGAGAGCCCATGTAAATTAGATGGCAACAGTGTACAGCCAGGGTATATTTATAAGAGTACGGAGACTTCCAAATGAACTCTGATCCAAGGTGTTAGATCTACACATCTGTACTGATACTGCCCCAGCTGGCTCAGAAAATGATGCCAATTTTCTGCTGYTATTTGGTTAACCCAGAGGAAGTTTCTTAGGGATAATTAGTAATTTTGCATAGTAATCAGCGAAAGTAATTTCTTCTGCTTTTGTAAGAGACTTCCCAGCATTTCTTCTAATAGTATTTTCTCATTGCTGGCAAAGCATTTTTATAATGCTTTAGGGATGTGCACTAGTGGTTTCCTCCAGGAAAACCTCCCTGCTAGTGCTGAGGAGCTGAACCCAAAATCCAAGTGAGARAGATCAAATCTGGGAAAAAATAGAAAAGACTGATGCCAGAATTAAACTGTTCACTGATGCTTTGATCGTCTCCATGAGACACTGTGATGGGGAGATAAAATGGATAATAAACATTCCAGGGCTGCTGGAGTATATCAGGTCTGCCACATGTAAAGGACATAGTTTTCTACTCAAAAAATGCCATGGCTGCAGACAGTATAAGGGGAGTTGTGAAATACTGAACTGATTTCAACTTACCTGGTCATCCATGATAATAGGAAGTTGTTAAGAAAATAAAGAGAAGGAGAAAGAGAAAGAAAAACCAGGAAGAATAACAGGTTAAAGTAATTATTCCAAGAAAAAAATGCAATATTAACATGAAAGACGGGCCAGTATTCTTTTTGAAGGCTTTCACGAGGACCCTTAAAGATTTTACACAAGTTAATATAGATATATTGCCCTTAAAAATTTTAACATTCCAACCAAATTTCTAATACTTAGCATTCAAAATAGTCACCTAGTCCASTATCAATGACACATTCCCACTTTCTCCAGAAATAACTCAGTAGCTTTGTCCATTCCAGGCAAAAGTCTTGCAAAATGCTTAATAAAAAAAAAAAAAAAAAGAGAAAATTATGTATAAAGCTGCTTAAGATTACTTACTATAAATAGAGCATTTATTCTTAAGCACTACTTTAACCTCAATTTGCTGTGTTTGGAGCAGGAATTGCAAGGTGAAATTCTGTGCAGAAGACCAAACTGAACAGGACCTTTGACTTAAAGATCTGTAAATTCCTAAATTAATATAGTTGGTTTACCTGTCTTATATTCCTGGTGCGTGTGATTTCTTTCATGATTTTATACTTCTTAGCACAAATAAAAATTTGTCCTTAAATTTTTCCTAAAAATATTTCTCATAATTCCCATGTTTAGAACCCATTGATCATCCCAGCCAAAGAGTAAAAATAATATGTGAATTGTTTGACCAGTTTCACATCACTGACTAATAAAAAAACAAGTAACTGGACAACATAAAACCAATTCCTAGGCTTCAGTTCAGCTTGAACAGCTTTAATGACTGTACTCAAATACTGAGGAGTTCAGAAATCAASAATAAGTCAGAGAAAGAAGAGAAGGTTGAACTTACCTGTGGCTGTATTTGTGGTGTGCACTTTCATTATAAGGCTGATRCTGTCCTCTTTGCATTCTTCTTACCACCATTGCTGAGGCCCTGGAGCCTCTTAATCCTTTCTGTGTTTTTATGCTGTCATATTTACTTGCACTAAAAGGTACTGCAAACCAATTTACAGTTATGTATAACATCACTTTTTACATGTCACCTTGGTAAAGAAACTTGTAACATTTCCATTTCAAACCTTTATTTCAGGTTTTATAAATCCTCCTGCTCCTAATTATGTTAGGCTGAAGACAGCAGTATAAATGTCAGCCCYACAGACTGATTTGCAAGGCATGGTAGATATCTATTTTAAAATATGAGTCATCAGAAAAGGCAGTGATTTTGCATGGTCTCTTTTTTTAATACTAGGCTTTAATTCACAAGAGAATACAAAAGCTCTGACTCTTTACCCTGTAATTGGGAGACAAATTGACTGGAATTAATGGAAGTACATGATTAAGAAATAGAAGGAATTGGCTASATTTTGTCAAAGGTTGTGGTTTTTACACTTACATGAAACACAAGAGATTGCTTGGAGAGACTCAGAACTAATATATAGAATAAAGAAAGAAATACTTTTCTTTGTGAAGTATATGATTAGTGTCTGCTCTGGGGGTTAATCAAGGTAAACTTTTAAGACTGAATTACAAAAAGGAGCAMCCGATTTCATTAGAAGCAGCTACTCTTTTACAAAGTATGGGCTATTTCCTTGCTTAGTGAAAATTGGTATCCTTGTATTTTGTGAATGAAATGCAGGAGCTGCTGGTGCTTGGAACAGTGAAACACTAGTGCAAGCTACCTGAAGACTGGGAATTAACTTCTATTTGTGGGATGAATAGTAAGCATTGAATATGTGGTGCCTTCTTTGCCTCACTGGTCACTTATGAAGTCTCCCAGGCACATCTCAGAATAAGGGCTGCGCCAGGGATTATATGAGAGACTATGACCACTACAAATCCATCAGACCTGATGGCTTCCTCAGAAAAGTCACTCAGAGAGCTGGCCAGTGTGCTCACTATTGCCTTTGCAAGGCTGAGATGATCAGGGAGTTAACAGGCAAGTCAAGGTGTTATGGCTCAGGTGAGCAGGGACCCCAACAGGTAAAATCCTGGCTGGGTGAGAGGACACGGCTGCTGKGTTGGGATGGCAGTAACAGCAGGGGAAGCACAGGGGTCTGTCCTGGGACTCATCCTGTTTAACACCATTTTCAGTGGCCTGCAGGAGACAACAGGAGTTACCAAAGCACTTCTGTGGGGTTTGCAGATGACACCAAACTGGGGGGAACAGTTGATAGGCAGGCGGGCAGGCTGGAGGAACAGGCCAACATGGATGCTGTTGGGCATAGTRSAAACAAAGCTGTGCTGCCTCMTAAAAGCAGAGGATACAAAATGTAMAGCTTTCTCAGCCTCCTCCAGCTGTCTTGTTTACAGTGCAACTTTACTTGTTAGTTGTATTTTGTTTAATCTCTCTTTGCAAGTGATCTACTGGACACAGAACAGTGTCAAGGGCAAGGAAGCATCACTCCACAGAACTCWCTTTACTTCAGCTTTTAGTATGTTACAGTTCCCCTTCTTGTCCCTCACGCCCTCGTAAATCTCATAAAACCCTTTTCAGATTGAAATCCTACTCTTCCMAACCTGTAATGTGCTTTACAGCATGTATTTCTCTATAGTTATCTTAGTCTCTTGTTGGCAGTCTTTAGGTATCCGTTCCTTGGCTGGTAAATATCTTCCTTATTTTTAAATCTATCMATTTGGTTTTGTTCAGAGCAATGCACAGGGGTAATAAATTGGCTCAAAAGTGCCTGACACTGCTTARTTCTTTCTGTCACACCAGTGTTTGGTAATACTGAATTCTAGGGCTGTCTGGAAGAAGCCAGCAGCATTTTCCCCACTTGCACATCTCTCAGAAGAGCTGCAAACTGCCTGGATTTCTCTACTAAATTCATTCAATGGATGTCCTTCCATAAAAGGTGTTCCAATAGTTTCATAGATTTATTCCAGAATATGAAAATAAACAGTTGTTTCAAATTTTAAGACTTGCAAAATGGAACTATGTAGATGCATAAGATGAGAGCATAAATCAGCTCAGTAAAGCAGCTTTGTAAATATTTATGAGCACAGGGCTCTTCATTTCACACATTTTATTCCTTCTCTGTTCTCATCTTAAGTTTTCCCTTGCTTTAGTTTATGGCTGGTAGTTTGGGCTGAGTACTTGACATTGCTAAATTGCTGCCTRTTTTCCCTGGTCTTACTTATACCACAATCCTAGACCTTTAGTGACTGCAGGTGAATGTATGATCTATAGAAAAAACATGTTTGCATGGAGGGACATATTCTGAATTCTGATGGACCTACACTGTGGTGAAGTGTGGTGAAGTTTAGCAGGCACCCCATTGATGAGCTAAAGAACAACCTGGATTTTCCTGCTTGAGCTGCCACCCCTCATTTGTCTGTAGGCAAGGCAGGACCCACATTTCTTCTTTGTGTTGGTATCAGAATGGGGATGGTAATTCAGAAGAGTGAGGAAAGGAAGATTAAAAAGATGGTTGACAGGATGAAAGATAAAGGTGTGGAATCAAAGAGATGTGAAACGGCAGTGAAAGAACACTGACAAAAGAATCAGAGCTGTCAGGATATATCAGAAACAGTCTAATGGGGCCTACAAAGATCATATCTTTGTCTCCCTGGCACCTTCTCCTGTGGCCATGAGCCTTCCCCAGGTATCTTGGCATTTTGATGACCCAGAGGAGAGGAAATTACCTTCTTACTCCTTCCTGTGCAGCAGTCACATGATGGCAGAAGGATGACATCATACAGACATTTGCTTTTCGATTTTTACAAGGTTGTGCATGTGCTCATTATTTTCATTTGTGTCCTTACTAGTGCTGGAATTTCTATTACTCTTCACTAATTCACACCAGAATGTCTGTGTTTTCTCCCTATTTCGCTAATAGCAGATAGCATCATGTTGATATAATAACCAGAAACAAAATCTAAAAATAAACCTGCTGATAATTTCCTRGTGTTTCTTGGACCACACCCTTGAAGTTCCTGAGTGGTCAGTTTGGACTGAGATAAGTGCTATCATTTTTCTTCTCTCTTGTCTGCTGGCTCTTCAGCCTTTTTGAACTGCAGCCCACAAGGGGGCTGAGCAGGAGGTGCTTGTGGCAATTCAGGGTGGATTATTCTCACTGAGGAATTGGCTTCTGCTGCTTCATGARAGGCTTTGGCAGATCAAAAGCTGTTGCTGCTGCTGAGATCCTGCCAGGCATGCTTTCCATGTATTTCTGTATGTCTTCACTGCGTGGGATCAGTGAAATAGGGGAATTTGGGTATGAAAACATTTTTCATTCTGTTTACACATCTTAATTAGAAATTTATAGGGACAGCCAGATATGCTGCCATTTAAACAATTACTTGTATTTAATTGTGTTTGCATTTTCATTAGTGAAATATAACAGAGGAAGATAACATTAATTTGCATGCAGACTTATCAGAAGATTTCCACACATTGTATAAACTTACATCATTTAATGTACCAAGTACCGGCACAGGCTGGGCACTGACCGACTGAAAAGCAGCTCTGGGGAGAAGGAKTTGGGGGTCCTGGGGGATGACAAGCTGTCCATGAGCCAACAGTGCCCTTATGGCCAGGAGGGCCAATGGTGTCCTGTCATCGGGAAGAGTGTGGCAGCAGGCTGAGCGAGCTGATCCTGCCCCTCTACGCAGCCCTGGTGGGGCCACATCTGGAATACTGGAATACTGGAATACTGTATCCAGTTCTGGGCTCCTCAGGACAGGAAAGACAAGGAGCTGCTGGAGAGGGTCAGGTGGAGGCCAAAAAGATGAGGAGGGGTCTGAAACATCTCCTATGAGGAGAGACTGCTGGGCCTGTTCAGTCTGGAGAAGGGAATCCTGAGAAGGGATCTCATTAATGCAGATAAACCTCTCAAAGATGAATGCCAACAAGACAGTGCCAGACTCTTTTCAGTGGTGCCCARTGACAGGACAAGGACATGGCCATAAACTAAAACWTGAGGAAGAACTTTCCATGGWAGGTGGCAGAGCRCTGGAATAGGYCRCCCAAGGAAGCATGGATTCTCCATCTGGAGACATTCAAAACCCTCCTGGTTAAGYTCCTGTGTAACCTGCACTAGGTKACCCTGTCTTGASAGGACTGGATCATCTCCAGARGTCTCTTCCAACCCTAACTATTCTGTGMTTCTGCRATAGTCAAAAAATATATAAGGTCTTTTGCAGGTGACTTAACTTCCAAGYGTGTCCCTTCACTTCATGTTTCCTRGTGGCCAGTTCCAGGAAAGTTGCATCCATGGCTTTCTGCAGCCCCTAAGTTGCTCTTTCAAGGTTTCATGATCTCCACCTGCAGAACATGGGGTGAGGTGCAATCCACATATGATGACCAAGGGCCAGTGGAATTTGAAAATGTGGAGCACCCACCACGAAAGCATGAACATTTCAAGAGCATCCTGGGAGCAATTAATGAGGACACCAATCTCCATCTACTTCCTAGAAAAAAAAATACATTTTTCTGGGTTTTTTTAAACAGAACCTCTGTTTCTGTGAAATTAATTAAGAAAAGGGTATATCCTCATGCTAGCTGATGCTTTGTCTAGATCACCAAACCAAGTCTGAGATGTTTCCTTCAATGTGCAGAAACAGTTCTTTTCGTGCAGCAGGGAGCAGCAAACAAGTCCTCAGAAGCAATGACCGTGATGTTACATACCTGCTTTCACTGCAGTCCCACTCCTTCATCTTGGACCATCCAGGACTGGGTTCCCCGATGAAGCTTCCTCTTAAAATCATGCCTCTCCAGAGACCATGAGATTGTCAAGGACCTTTGTTTGCAGCAATGAGTATAGTAAATGCTATTGTATTATCCAACAGTAGCAAATTAAATAATTCCACCCCCGTCACTTTCTAACAGGATAATGTTAAAGGCATTCCTCTGGGATGGAGAGTAATAATTTGCTAATTCCCCTCACTATTTCATGCTTCTCAGTATTGCAGCTAATTTTCTCTGAGTACCTTRTTAACATTCAAAATGACTTTGCAGTCCCACCCTAATAGCTCTCTGCAGAGGCAGTGACTGTGAAGGTGAGAGCTGACAGTGACACATTTTYCTCCTTTTTCTTGCAGACTGTATTATCCTGGTTTCCATCCAYTGAGGGCTGTGCAGCTGATGAGAGTGGGCAAACTGCAGTACAGTCAAGGCATGTTTCCTCAGGCACTTGAAACTTTGAAACAGGTCAGTATGGTGAAATATTTTTTCTCTGTCCACCTCCCTTGCTTCCCCCAAAACTGCTGTGTGATTCCCCCTCATGCTTTTGGCTACTCCTCACCACTTCTTCTATCAGTGGGGCTTCCCCAGGCTGCAGCTGAGTGTGCTGATGGTCATTGTAGCTCAGCAATTCAGGCACTGACATTCTCCAGTATCAGTCACTGCTAATTACAGTTTGATGGCTCAGAGGTGCCTGGATGAAAAATTACTGTTAGATCTGAAAAGATAAAATTATCTCAGTGCTTCRTATGTTCCTTACTCCTATAGCAAAGTGATTCTGAGAGCACTGAAAGTACAAGAGTAAGAGCAAAGCTGCAGTTTCTATCTTCCTTATTCCGTATCAGATTCTGTGGTTTCAGGTTGGAGAACTTTGTCTTTAACATGTGTATTTTATTGTGAGCCACTCTTAAATCAACAGGCAGGCTTCTTGATCGTATTTCTTATCATTCATCATCTTTGATCTGTTTTTGTAGCTGTGCTTTGTAAGTTACATTTCAGCTTTTAGCCATCCTTCTTGTGCCTGAGCTGACTTTTAAACTCATTTCCTTGTACCTCAGGCTTTTRTTTGTCCTGCTGTTATATTGCTGTTAGTATCATCTTAAATATATTAAATAACYCCTTTCCACATTCAAGATGTCCTTAGGATGTAGACTCTTACTCACCTCCCATCTCAAGCCTTCAATTATTGCTGGGGTGCTCTGCTCCCCCTGGAAGTTGTGCTRCCTCCAGTTTCCCTCAAAAAGGTCTTACTCTTATTCTTGTGTGTTATTGATTATTGATTTTATTCTCAGGTCAGCTTGGCCTGAACACTTTACACGCTGCATGTGGTTCCCTGTCCCAGCTCTCCGCCCACCTCCAGCTCCTGACACAGCTTCCCATTGCCTCGGCTGGGTGCTGCCCACAGCCACCTGGCCCAGCTCCTTGCCTGGATCTGSTGGGCAGGAGTAGGCCAGTGCTGGCTCCACTGTCAGAAAGAAGTGAAKAATTTGGCTGTACATTCCCTTTGATTAATGTCCTTGCTATACTAAGAGCTGATCTTGTGGTGAAGAATTAAGGCAACTGCTCGGGATAGAAGGGGATGGGTGTCTGCGCTGGAGGTGGGGAGAGGGGCTTTTTCACTGCTGCCCAGATWCCCTATAAAGATAATGTTAATCATCACTCTCTAGGTAACTTGGCATTTTATACTTACCTTTTCTTCAACCCCCATATCTCTTTGGTTTAAACATCTGATTAATGATGCAAGCTGAATAACYGATGAGTTTCACATGTTGAAGTAATAAATTTGTATATAATATGATGCCAGTCCTGCTAAGTCATAACTTATTTAAGTTATAACTTAAATCTTCCCTTGATATATTGTACTAAAATTATAGCCAATTCTGATCATTGTAAAGCAGACAGAAGAGTAATCAATTCCATTTTTTATGCATTATTCAGAAGTATGTCATATATCTGTCATGTGCCAGGTAATCCRTTCTGCTCTTTCCCCCATAATAATTATAATTTCCAAACATTCAGACTTTCCTTTTTAGCRGTGGAGTGAGATTCCAGTCAGAAGAGCTTCTATTTTCATTGACACTGCCACAAKATATCAACAGGCATTCTTCTAATTGCATTTCTGATGTGATACTGCATTSGATTCAAYTGGAGTGARTTCCCCTAGAGACAACTGAATGCTRYTTGTCAGTGAGGGTGCACATTGCAGTGGGGATTTTTATGTTTTTAGTGAAGAAGTTGCCCCTCACAAGCCAGAATGCTACTCTATAATCCTTAGAAAACTAGGCAATGCCTAACATAGAAACTTTTTTTTTTTTTTTTTAAGCTGTGACCCCCACTTTCTCTGCAAAGGGACATTAAGATGCTGCTTGCCCTTCCTGTGTCTTACCTCAGGAAGCCATTAGTGCTCCTCAAGGACACAATAAGTGCTTTACAGCTGAGGTGGAGAATCCTCCCCTGGCTTTGCCTATTCCCTGTTTGGCCTCCTCTTTTCCAGCCATGTGTGAGACAAGGAGAGACTGAACTCCCACTCCCTGGGAGCACAGCTAAGAGGAGGAAAAGCTTTTCATCATCCTGTTTCTCCATATAACTTGTAAGCATGGACAGAACACTTTGGATGAGCTCTGCGACTGATTCACTTCCTTGCTGTCTGCACCGGAACAAATTAGAGGAAGATATAATTCCCAGTTTGTTGTGACTAAAGGATGTGATTCCTAATATTACTCAGATAATGTCCTAGAGTTATATGAGAACACAATTTGCCCCTTTGTGATTAGATGTGTCAACAGAGCATGCCACATGCTCAGAGCAGAAACTCGATTACCTTCTCTGCTTCATTACTCTTCTTAATGCACTCTGACACTGAATAGCAGCACCCTGTTGGAGCCCTCGTCAGACTAATTTCACTGTGGCATTAAGAAGAAGGATATGGAAGGTGCAGAGGAATTGGGATCTGAGTGAAATTCACCTCACATATAAATCCTGTTTAATCAGGCACAGCCTCAGAGCTGCTAAGGATTGACAGCTTCTCTGTAGCAGATACAGTCTGTTAAGACCAGGAGATCTTCACAYAGGGCTCTGCAGCCCAGCCCTCACTGCTGCTCTCTGTGCTGCCCGAAAATGAATCACTTCCTAACGACCTTGCTCTTAGAGCCCTGTGTGTTTAGCTCTCTGCACTGCACTCCAGAGAAGGCTTAAATAACATGGGGGGCGTCATGTTGCCCATTAGAAAGAAATCACCCCCTAAATGTATATTAGGSTCTGCAGAACCTTATTTGCTAAATTTTGAAATAGAAGTTTTACAGAGGGGCAGTACTCCTCTGGAATAAAACCTGAAGGAAGCCCTTGGTTTATTTTACAACCAACATATTGTTATAAATATATATATATATATATGTATCTATGAGAAAGATGCAATAGAGGACAAATGGAATTACAGCTCTGCAAAGCTTATGTCAGCAAAAGACGGGAACTGAATTCCAGTCTGAAAAACAATTTAAAGAGCCTGACATGGCATGGTCACAGGAGTACTTTCGTCCCCYATGAGGTGATGGACGTGGCCGCCTTGTCTCAGAAATGTTCGCAACAAGTACTATACAATTTCCCTTCTATGGTAATCCCTGTTGTGGAGGCAAAAAGCACAGGAATTGGGGTAAAATCCTTTCCATGTCTCGCAGCAGCAATGAAGAAATCCCTTCTCTAGGTGTTTGCTTCAAACTGAATTGTTTACCAGCTATCACTGACAGTAACTRTGATAGTTTTGGTATTCCTATGCCTGCTTTAACAACTTGTTCCCTTCAATCAAGTGAGATGGAAAACCACAGATACTCCCTCTGAAATACTAGCCTACACTTCCTGCTGCTCTGGCACATGGCCATTTGCTCCCTGCTTTCCCTGTGACAGAGCCATGCCATGCCATCCTGCATCCCACAGTTCCCCACCGCCATGGCCATGGGCATCCTGTCCCAAATACCTGCACTGTGCCTCATTTACATTTTGGAGCAGCAGCCGCACCTCTGATCTGATGGGCTTTGTGTTCTTCAGAAAGATGGTGTGAAGCTGATGGCACCATGGCCTGTGTTGCTGTTGARGCTTTTCATAATTATATTTGCTCTYTTARCTGAGAGGGAGARCACACAGAGCACATGAACCTGCTCAGCCTCAACTCTGCTGGTTAGCTGTGGGATTGAGGAGAGGAGGGAGTGGGCAGAGAGCCCATGTGTTCCTGCTTCTGTCCAGTAAAACAATTCCTTGCACTGGGGCTGAAACTAAGCCCAGCTTTGCACTGACTTGTGCCAAAACAGCCACATAACCTAATACCGGTTGAATTTAGGGATTACACAAGTCATGGCTGTTCTAACTGTGGTGCACCTGGTTCTGACTCGTACTGCAGTGTGTGACACAGTACATTGCATAAGAATTATTTCCTTCAAGGAAATAAAAGGATAAAGACTGAGTGCTTTTGTCTGTCATACAGAGGAAAGGAAAGAAGTAGAAAGGAAATGTTGGAGGTGAGAGAAAGTCAGCAAAGGTAGCATTAACTCAAAATTAAATTTGCAATTAAGGATTATTGCCTTTTGACAGAGGTATAACTATATGGACATCMTTGACTGTGCATTGGGGTGTCAGGGTCCAAGCCCATCACTATGAGCCTGACCTCTATCCTGTAGTGGGGCTGAAGATCCAGGTCAGCTGCCCCAGGACTGTCACTCAGATGTATCCAGATGCACAGCTTTTAGCATACATCATTCACAATAAATCCATCAGCTTTCTGGGACAGGGCATGCAAGCGCTGTGCACCAATGTGTCMGGATCCAGGGCCAATTCACACAGCCACTTTGCTCTAGGTTGATCCTGTCCCCTYCTAGCTAGCCTGGGTGCAGCTGCATGTTACAAAAAATTAATATTTCTGATTTTGTTCCACATTTCTTTGCCATTTCTAAAAGCAATGAAAGTATTTCCATTGTTCTTTTTAACTGAGTATATTTCATCATTAAGTAGTAGGGTATTGTGGTAGCTTAAAACATACTTGACTCATTATGAGAGCTCCTTGCTCACTATGATTTGTTTTGACTGCTGTTTCTACTTGTTCTTTCAATCTTGTGCTGCCTCCCTCTTTTAAGAATTAGTTAATTTGGAGCAAAAATAAACTGTGCTGGAATTTCCATATGCTTGCCAGTCTCTAGAATTTGGAAATAGGCTTTCATTCATTCCACAAAATACATATATTTATTTTTATCCATCCAATTTAAATGAGGCCCCTTCCTCAAAATTTCTTGTCCCAAACATACTTTTTCTGCAATCCAAAGCCGATTTAGCTGAATTTTGTCAGCTGACTAGACAAGGAACCCGTTGAAATGCAGGTTGCGTTTTTGCAATTCTTCAGTTTGGGATGACAAAAAATCTRTGATATTTTCTCCAGCCAGTACATTACTAGCTCCCTTGTTCTATCTTCAGAAGTGCTGAGCAACTTCCATCTGGTACTTCCCTCCTTGCAGGAGGAATTTAATAGAAGGAAGAAGCAGAAATGCCATATGAAAAGTGATGATCTGAACATGAGCTGGGCAAAGAGCATTTCAAACATATCTGTGGCAGGAAAGCAGCAACACTACASGCAGTATCAGTAAGCGTAAATTAGCCTAGCAGTAGATGACAAACACACAGAGAAAATAATCCCTGGGAAAAGCAGCAAAGACCCATTCCCCTGCATGCTTTTTGAGAGGAAACTATCAATGTACTCATTTGTTTGATGCTATGTATAGTTCCTCCTGATAGAGTTGAGGTACTTTATTCCATGGTATTCCTATTTTTGCAGGACTTTACATCATGAACACCACAGTCATCTTTTAAATAATGTATCAAAAACCTTGGGTGCTGTAGTTGACCAATATTCATTTCTCAGTGCAAAAGTATCTCCCTCTGCTATTCCACACATCCAGCTGTGCAACATTTTGATGGGTTTTAACACCTAAGAATAAGTGTTGGTGCCTCCATCTTTTTCAGGGACAAATCCCCATCATTTTGGGATGCTTCMCTCCCATTTCAGCTATGCCATGCATTCCCCAGCCCCCAGCTGCCAGCCACTTGAGGACCARGACTTACATCCCATCGTGCTGCAGGGTCCAGCCCCTTTGTGTGGTCTGCACGATGACTAATGTGTCCCTTTCTGTTCTTTCCCCAAGGCCTATAATATTATGAAGGTGACCCATGGGAAAGATCATAGCCTGATGAAAATATTGATGGAGATAAAGGAAGAGTGTGAGGCCATGATGAGAATACAATGAAGATAATTTCTGGTATGAAAAACAAAATATTCAAGGACAAAAAAAAAGAAAAAAAAATTAATGTTTTTTATTTCATTGTGRAGCTTTTCAATGGTTTAAGTGTTGTTTCTTTAGGTCCTATTTGCCTTACTGAAAGGTTTAATAGTTATTAGTTTTGCTGTATGGTCTGAATTCAGTTGGCGTTTGGCAGAATTCCTGTAATTTTCAGAGGATTATTTTTTGTCATCAATCATCAGTCTTATTGACAATAGCTAATTATCAATTTATAACACCTAATTATTTGGTAGTAAGTATTGGGAAATGCATAGAGAGTCTTCATCAATTACAAAGTGATCTAATTCCATTGATATCAGCAGTCAATTTTTTGTGTCAGTTTATGCCAGCAATTAGGAATCTCTTGTCAGACCCATTAAAGTGAAGAGAGTATACTTTTTCCCTTTGCCTTGCCCTTTGGTATGATTTCCAAAAGCCTGATTCAGAGCATTTTGACATCAAATGAGTTTCCCAATGTTCTAAATGAGGTTTTCCTTCTCCCCAATATATCTACAGGGCTTTTTCTCTCTTCTTCTTGCATTTCATATGTTATAATATTGAGTACTAAAATGGATTGAATAAAAAATGTTATCAAAAGTGGAAATTGCTTACTCTGCTTTTTCCCCATTTTGCCGGCTTCAAGAGTTTCTCACTTCATACCAGTTTTACAAACAGATACTTGAACTTGTAAGCTCAGTTTCTAGACCTTTCTGAATCTGTGGGGTTTGAATGTCACATCCCCAAACAGAGAAGCCCAGACACCTACAGATGAATGCTGTCATCCCTGGGGAAGACAAGGATGTCTTGGGAAGCACAGGCACTCTATTTCCCCATGCTCATCAGCAGAGACTTGTTCTTGCCAGAGCTGTTGACTTCCATTTTTAACACAGAAACAAATATTAACAGAAGCCAAATATTTATGAGGGACATTGAAACCTAAATAATTTAAGGCCTTTGAAAGTATTGCTTCAGGTGTGTCACTCCTCCGACAATTTATTGCTGCTACTCCAGCCATGACTGTTACTTCATTAATCCACCGTTGTTGTAAATTCAGGCTTTTTTCACACCAGTAACTTGACACCATTAATTATTACAGGATGAGAACACATTTAAAAAGAAAATGAACACTTGGGTGTAATTTACAGCCACGGCACACGAATGCCAACKCTGAGGAAGATATCTCCTTTCAAGACGTTTGAATTTGTTCCAGTGTATGGAGCGTTCACTTGCCCAGCAGTAATGTGCAAGCAATAACCTCTGAAATGAGTGCATTTCTGGAGGACATAGCATGGCTTGCTGCCAGAGGCCAGGTCRTATCAGCCACCCAAGAAGTGCAGTAATCCTCACAGAAATTCACTGCTTGGTTGGCTCTTCCTGCTATTATAAAAAGGAAATTGTCTGGGGGAAAAGGTCAGACCTCCACATCTACTGGGAGTTCTGAGAAAGTACTGGTGGACAACCAGAAAATGTGACTGGCATCCAGTCTTCAAGAGCTATTCTCTGGTTTTAAATGGGCACATGCATATTGGAATTTATGTAATTTTCATGTAAAGATGATGCTTATGTTWTCTCATGATTATGTATCTAGCACTAGGATTTTCAGACGGAGGGCACTTTGGAATGTAAGGTAAGATGATGCATTAGTTTGTGCAGCAGATCCTGGGAGATGGCCTACCAGCTCTCATGACACATCTGCAGGTCTGAGCTGCAGCACTGTTTCCTGGCACTTATGGTATAAGGACACCTCAACACTCAGAGCTGGCAGCAGGGGRACAGGCAGAGTCACCTGATGTCATATGGGAACAGCCACTTTAGAGCAAGTTGAAGCACCCGCCTGTGCTGGGGCTTTCTCTCCAGCAGTGGTCTACTCCAAGGTCTAAGGAGGCACTTAGAGAAAAGGTACAGAGGAAGCAGTTCAATGGCAGCCTGCTGTCAAAATTTTTCAGGTGGTGGTATTAGTGGTAAGATAAAGATGCTTAAGTCAGAAAGAGGCAGACYGCAACATTATCAGTAATGCTGGCAAGTAGCTTACCTGCTGGTAGCTTACCACAGGTTGGAGGATTTTCCAGTGCCTTTTGAAAAGCAATGGTAATTTGAGTTCACCTCAAATTCTAGGAATGCATTTTGAGTTATTTTTGTTTTGACATTCTCCTTTCAATTAGTTGAGGAAAAACAATGTTAGGTTTCACTCGGAGCAGAATGGCACTATGTGTTTGGAAGAAAAGCAGTAGCAGTACACAGGAGAAAACCAAGGGGAATTATACAGTTTTGCTAAGAATAACTGATTACAGTTGAACAAAACATTTGTCTTAAACAAAAAAAATATAAAGCTTCCTAAACTCTGTTATTTCTTTAAGCATGGCATAACTCTCTCTATCCATGTCCCTTCAGGGTGCTGACCTGGTGTTGGAACTAAAAACTCTCCAGGCCCCTGGCAAACAAATTATTATGCAGTTCATAGTAGAGGTGGTAGAATGTAAAAAAAAAAAAAAAAAAAAAGCAGTGAGGGGAAAATGCAGTAAATTAATTTTTTAGAGCTTTAACCTCCTTGAGTCTGTCAACCTGTGTGTGAAGTCCATTACATGTGGGTTTATGCCAAGAAAACTCTCGGCCTTTTTTCTGCTTCTGATTTTACCCTTGTTCTCTGATAGCTAGGTTTTGTTAGGGAGCTTTTCTTAGACTTATTTTTTTTACAAAGAATGTTTATGAAATACAGAGGCTGTTTTCCCACACAGTACATTTCAAATGGTCCCTGGCCACTGCAAAGCTCAATGAGGAGAGTTCCATTTTTCACAGAGGTTATGCCAATTATGAGGATTTTTTTCCCCCTGAATCAGAATTAAACCTCCCATAAGACAAGGAGAAGAAGGAAGGTCTTATAAATATGGACATGGAGTTCTGGCTTTTCTTCTTTGCTGCACAAGGAACTGCATCTGACCTTGGGCAAATCAGACAGGGTTAGAGACATCCATACTTGAGGTTTTTTATTTCTGATCCTTGGAAGACAGTTACTCACTGAAAGAAAAGAAGAAAGGAAAAGGAAAAGGAAAAGGAAAAGGAAAAGGAAAAGGAAAAGGAAAAGGAAAAGGAAAAGGAAAAGGAAAAGGAAAAGGAAAAGGAAAAGGAAAAGGAAAAGGAAAAGGAAAAGGAAAAGGAAAAAGAGAGGAAACTGGCTATGACACTCTCCATAACGCTGCCTCACTACAGTACTATCTATGAATGTTTAAAGAACCTATATGTATTCACTTAGCCTATTATTGGTAGGACAGCATAAGAGAGAAATATTTGGCCAGCCTAGCTGTTGGGGAAGAGCAGCAAAAGAGCTGGTTGCCGTGATAATTTACAAACATGAATGCTGYCCCACATGAACATGTCCAGATTGGTATCAGAGCAGTAGCAACATGGCAGTGTCTGTGTCACAGCCCTGCCAATGCTGGCTGTGGGTGGCATGGGTGGGGATGGCATCACCACAGTTGTGATAATTGCAGGTATTACCCTGTGAGAATTCCACCACCACCGAGTGCTAAACACGGGCAGAGATCTGTGAGCTTCCCCTTTCTGTGCTGTGCCTCCTCCAAACAAACAGAGCTTTGTTTCCACCCATGGAGCTTCAACATCTAAAGAACATCTTCAACAACATCTAAAGAATATAAAAAAAAATTCTAAGCAATGCTTTTGTTCATTTCAGACTGTTGTGGTTTGAACTTGACCAAAAGCCAAAAGCACTGCACCCACGAGGTTCCCTCCCCCCGCCACCAGAGAGGCAGAAGGGAGAGCAAAAGCCCAATTTACACCAAAAATTTATGGCTTTAAGATAATGTAATATAATTGAGAGAAAGATACATATATGYTCCAGAGAATGGTCAGATAGGCTGAATAACTTAAGTTGCAAAATAGATTTATTACTAAAACTACTAAGAAAACTACCACATCAGGGAGGGGAACAGAGATAGGGAAAAATTTACAAGGAAAAGAAAATACACCTGTTATTCTTTCTGGGAACCTGGCTCTCTTCCAAGTCGTCCCTCCCCACCCCCTATGCCTTCCTGTACACAAAGGAGGGGGCAGGGATGAAAGTTTTTACATAGATCAAACKAATCGTTACTGTTATTGTCCAGCATCATAGGAGAGGAGTTCTTACAGCTCCAAGCTGTGGAGGTTCTTTTCCCAAGAAACAGTCAGTGTATAACTGCTGATGGCATGGGATTCTTTTCTTTACCTCGTGGGAGAAAGGAAAACAGTCCTCCAAGGTTGCTCTCTCAAATCTSCTGGCAGAACACAGCTTCTTCTAAGCATCAACTCGCTTCAGACGTGAGGGGGGCCAAGCCTCCCCTCCCCCTTTTTTGGCTCATAATCCAGTCCTCAAAGGCCAGGTTTTTCTCAGAGCAAGGTCGCTCTCTTTTTCTATACAGGTCTCCCATTGAAGAAATAGTCCTTTCGAGAGCAGCTTGTTTTYTCCATGTTCGAGCACCACAGCAACAGTACCTATCTTCTCTTTACTGTGATCTTGGGTCTCCATTTTTTTTTCTTACATCTCCTCACCCTCCTCCTCCTCTGTCTTTCCCTGGTGCATGATGCTAACAACCTAAAGACTAAATGGCAGCTGCACTCCATCTTGTTTTGAATTCTTCTTAAGTACAAGACCATACATCATCACAGAGGTGTAAGCAGCCTGTGCAATTGGCCCAGGCCTGACCAGCAGCCTGTCCATCAACCTCAGAGCCACAATGGATTAGTTCTAAAACACAGGGGATAGGGCTCCCTTTGCTGGAGAAGAAGGAGAAARCTTCTAGAACTTTGTCAAAGGAGCCGTCTTTGTGGTTTCTTGGTCCCATCCCCCCACCACCAAAAACTGGACCGAGTAAAACCAGGACACAGACCAAAGCCAGGTTAGAGTTCCTCTTTTCTCTTTTATTCTTTTTCAGATGACTCTTTTTCAGATTTTCTCTTTCCTATCAATGTACTTTTTCCCAAACCTTTTTTTTTTAATTTCTGATTTTACAAATTTACATAGACTGAAAATGCATTTGTTATGGCTGTTTTGCAAAATGCACCCTACAAGAACATCCAAATGTGAATTTTCCTGTCCCTAAGCAAAAGGAGTGCACYTTACCTGAAAGTCTGTGGTCTGCAATTCTTGCCATTTAGCACAGTGATTTCTGTTTATCCCCACGGTAGGGATGTGTAAGCCAGGCCTGTGTGATCCCCCTTAGTACTTCCTGGGGAAAGCTCCATGTTTTTATTTGCTCTGCACTTGTGATCAACGTGGACAAATCAATTCTAATTCCATCGTTTTTTAGACCTTTTTGTAGGTTTTAATAAGAACCTTAGAGATTCCCTCCCCTCCAAATAAAAGAATAACTCAGGCCTAGTAATTAGGCTTCATACAGTCACTGCTCACACCGAGGAACCTAACAGGTTTTTTATAGTTCCCAGGAGACCAATTAACCTTCTTTTAAATATATCTCCATACAGCCACCGAGACAGGCACACACAGAAAGGCATACACACACAAGCTTGGCAGCAGTCTCAGAGGYTACAGCTCCTTGTTAACCAAATTCTGATGGGGCTCATGGCAGGAGGCAGGGCTGTAGCATCCTGCCCGAGTCCATTTTAACTCTAAAGATGTTAAATCAGGACAGAGCACCATCTCTTCTGATTTCCTTGCCCCCAAGGACAGGAGAGAGAGAATAATCACACAGCCTCTTCTATGCCTTAAGTTCCCCACCATCTCAGGCTCATGCAGGCAGCACTTGCTGATCCTTTACCTGGAGCTAAGGAGCGGTTCCCCCATCCTGTTTCAGCTAAGGGCTGGTTTATAGAGCTGACGAGACCAGAGAAAAGAGCAGTGATTTCTTCCTCTGCCCCTCCAATTCAGCAGCTCTGATTCTGAGTCCCAGAGGCTCCCAATAGGAAGGTGGCAATTTTATATACATCTTGAAGGAAAACTGCACTTTAAATCACAGGTGATCCCTCTTGACAATTCCAGTTGACTTTCAGAGCAGGAGCCAGGAGACAGTAATAGAGGAGGGCATCTGATGAGAAAATTAGCAGAGCGCCACTCTTCCCTTCCCCCAGGCTCTGCTCTGAGCACTTCTTCCTATTTACTTTTAATGAAGCTCCTTTTAATGAAGTATTTCTTGTGCTGTCTTCCTGTTACTGTCTCTCCTTGTGGTGCAAAGAATCCCATGATAWAACAGGTAGAGAAGAGGTCTGGTCTGATCCTCCTGTGCTGTCCCTGTCCCTTGCTGAGCTGGGGACATCCAGGTGATGTTTTATGAAGCCATGGAACTGCCATCCCTCTGCTCCACTGCAGGAGCCCACAGGGAAAGATGGAAAGGCTGTTGTGGTCTTTGGACAGAATTTCAGGCATCACACTGCTGCGGGGAGGAATTGCTCTSCACACCTATGGCAGTAGCCATACAGCTGAGGGACAGCCAGTGGTCTGGGAAGTGGAGTGTCAAAGATCACAGGGTCACGGGGTAAGCTGAGCTGGAAGGGACCCTCCAGAATCACCGAGTCCAACTCCTGGCCCTGCAAAGCACCATCCCCAGGAGTCACACTGTGTGCCTGAGAGTATCACTGCTGGGGGTTTGCCTCTGCTTTTCCTATTTCCCCTTTGTGTGCTTCAGTCTCCTTGTGGAAGTCATGCCAAGCTYTGGGGAGAGTCTTCAGTGAGGCACTGGTAATGTCTGGATTTCTGTTCTCTCTCATGTCATTAATRTTGTGTACCCAGCTTGTGCCATGTGTAGGATTGTGTTTGGAATACAATTACTGGGTAGCGATGTTCCCCACATGCAAACAGAAATGATGATTGAGGGAAATTCTTATCATGGGTTGGGAATGTTAATTTCTGAACATTTGCAGCTGAATGCATCAGTAAATAATGGTATTTTTAAAGGTCAGAGTAATGAGGATACACAAAGACTACTTATCATTACCAAATGTTTTCTGTGGGGACTGTTACATAATTTGTGAAAAATAAACAAAAGTCTGATTTTGTGTTTTCTGAAAAGACCAGAGGAATGCTGATCCCAAGTCTGTGAAGGGGCAGCCTGCCAGCAMGCAGGCAAGGATGCTGCCTTATTTATGGCTGGCAAATGGAAAAATGGATAAAAATCCCTCAGATAGGCATTGTCCAAATTCATTTCATTGGGAYCCCAAAGCACTTTATGCAATCCATGTAATGTAACTGATACACCCAGGCCACAAAACTCTGTTTTACCATTAAAATCTAAAGCCTTGGCAAAACATGTCCTTCCAAGATAGGGGAGAAGCTCCACAATAGGCCAACATTTCCTCTGCTRTGAAAGAGCCCATCGAAGTCTGCTTCTAAGTCACATGAAATGATGGTTATTGGTTRTTGGCAGTGAAGAGCTTGACCTGCTCATGAATTGGAGAAAGTCTGATTTGCTCTGTTGGTGTTTACAGAGCTGCAGGGTCGACACAAGTTTAGAGCTCTGCAGCCCTGCACATTTGCTCAAACCGAGCCCGTGGTGCAGATGGGCTTTAWCCTGGTGTCTTTCCTCTTGACCGAGGCCTGTCAGGCAGGCATGGAGCTGGGCAGGTATCCCAGCTCAGASCAGAGCCAAATGAGAAGCTCAGGGAGGCAAAGACAGGGATTTTATTGCTGCCTGATGTGGCGCCTTCAGCAGCACCATTCCTCTCCAGGTGGGGAATGCAGCAATGTGCCAAAGCCAACTCCAGAGCTTATTGCATTTTCCTGTGCACAGGACAAAGGAGCCTTGGGATGTTGTTTGGGGCTGTCTACCTCACACCACAATATGAGCACTTGGAGAGCCTCAGGGAGCTTGCCTTTTCCCTGCTCCTCCCTGCAGAGAAASCAGCAGAAACCAGAGAAACCTTCCTCACTKCCCACTTTGTGTCCTGCTCTGCCCCTGGTGCATCCTCTTGAAGCTGTGGAGGTTTTACCCTTGTAAAAAGGTGTCAGGTGTCCAACTCCTGTTGCAGGGGGAGGAGGGAGGGATCAGGGAACAAAAAGCTTTCTAAAAAATACCAAACACAGTAAGTTCAAAAGGGGCATGGAAATGTTTATCTTTCTGCTTCGCTTTTGGCAAGCATCAGAGACCAGCAGTAAAGCAGGACAAGTCCTCAGCTCCTCCATCGACTTGGGATCATGGGAGCTATTCTGGGCCCGCTGCTCTCGGTACCGGCTGAGCCCGGCTCAGTGGGGTTACAGCGATTCAGGCTCAGCTGCCACTGCCGCTGTGTGGAGCAGGGCTTTTCCACCTTGGGATACCCATGGAGGGGCTTTGCAAAAGGCAGCCAAGCAAAAACAATCTTGTTATCACTAGGCCTGAATGCCCTCCACAGCTGCCATCTGCAACTCCCCTGATAAAGCCTGTGCAGTTCACCCGATGAAAATGGTGAAACCCTGAGGTGCCTCAGGCCAGCAGACGGTCCCAGGCAGAGGGAGTCAGGTTTGGCACCAATGTCCCCATGTCAGCCTTCATCCAGCCCTGCTGTACACCTCAGGCACTATGTGAATTTTCTCACAGTGAGCGAGCCAGGTGCTGGCCAAGCAGCATAGTCCTGCAGCCAAGAAAAGCTTCCAGGATGTGGCCAGGTGTAGGATTCCTTAGTGAAATGYGTTTAGAGCTTTCCCTCTGAAACATAGGTTTAATTGAAAGTTATCTCACTATGCAGTTAAAAAAAAAATAGTCCTACTCCATCTTGTCTAGGGAAGAATTTCTAGGGTCATAGAATTTAGAGCTCAAAGGTTTACAATCCCAACAAGATAAGGCAGGGTAACAGCCTCCCACACTTTATGGTGTGAGCTTATGAAGAGGTCAAAATGGCTTAGCATGAGGGTCAGTTTTACTCAAAGTCCCTGTTTGTGGAGAGGAAATAACATCCTAAATCTTCATAGCTGGCTTTGACATAGCTATTAGATTATAGGGGTTTGGATTGTTTGGTTTTCTCTCCTAGCCTCARTGGGTTTTGTGTTTCCAGTGACAACAAAATGAATCCCAAAATGAAAGGGTACTTCTGCCACAGGCCTCTGGCCAGCTGGTGCCATTGCACRTCCTGTGCCTTTGTAGGGCCAAGTGAGGAATGATCATCCTCTCTGCAACTCATCTGGTATCACTGGTCTTAAATTGCTGAGGCATCTATGCGAGCCCACCTGCCTCCATGAACCTGGACTGGTTCTGCCATCCCCTTGGCCTCCTCCTGCTCCTACCTCTCTGTGGCATAATGCTGCTTTGTCCATGCTCCAGCAGCACTGGCCTCTGGAGTAGAAATCTGTAGTCACGTTGCTCTGGGATGTGTCAAGGAGCTGTGCACAGGCAGCACCACTGTCCTGGTGTCTGAGTGATGCAGAGTGGTGAAAATGGCCAGCTCAGAACAGCCTTTCAAGCTCCTTAATAAGAAATTACAGATAGTTTGCAACGACCTCCTAGGGAAACTTGGTGCCTTAGATGATAACTACACTCATCTACCAYAAAGAACTGCAGCTTGAGCCATCATATGTTGCAAATATATGCAAAAATTGGGAAAGCAAGCTATTAACAGGACATAAAATCAAGCCAGGAATTGTTCAGAGGAGCAATAAATAAATATTTCAGAAAATGAGTCACAAGGGCCTGGGTGATTTCACTGAGTGGAGATACCAGTCCAAGAACAACTTTTTCCCACTATTTCAGTGTACTGGAAGAATTTCAGTGCCCTGGCTACAACCCCCTCACAGATTTCAGATGCAAAGCCCTYTTGCTAGGCTACAGGTTTATTTAGTGTGCACACAATGTTTGTGACTGACCTGCTCTGTAGATCACTTTGTGCCACCACAATGCTGATGGCCAAGCAAGCTGGAATGAGCACTCCYATTGTCTTGGCCTTGAGAGCAGAAAGAAGTGTTCAAGGGATGCGAAGTCTGCCGTGTCCCAGCTTAGGGGCTGTCCAGAAGCTTTTCTGTGGATTTCACAGCATCTTAATGATTTTACGCATAACCTTCAGAAATGTTTTTTGAGCCTCTGAAAACTAAAGGCAGGCGTGAGCCTGAGGGGCCACACGAATCACCAGCCGCAGGCCAGGAGCCAGCTGTTACCTCGCTCATTATTCCAGTAATTGCCATGCCTTCCATTGTCCTAGGAAATTAGGAGAAAATGCTGTTTACAGTGTTTTGTTTGGCTCCCTCAGTGCAGCTCGCTGGGTGCTGTGAGGTTTCCATCAAATATGGTTTAGCAGCACACAGCTTGCTCTTAAATAAAACCAGGCAGCTGCTGTGACTCTCCAGAGTCATGTCCATGGGCACCCAGGGAAAGCATGGACAGGGAGCGAGCTGAGCCCCTCTGCAGGGATGGGCCCCAAAAGGCAGCGTGAGTGGGAGCCCTGCTGCTCTTTCAAGGCCACCAGAAGCTCATTTCAACTAAGCTCCAAGGGCTGGGCTGGGTGGCACAGAGCATCCCGTGGCACCGGTGCGGAGTCTGCAAAGCTCAGCCCAGTGAGAGAAGTGGCTTTCGTGCTGCCCCTCCTTCTTTATTGTAACTTCAGTGAGCCATTCACCTTTTGACAAACTCAATATAGGAAAACGTCAGGGTGTTCTCCCGTCTCCCTGGTTTTCTCTCATTCAGGGAATGAAAATGAGCAGGGATGAGAAAGGGACAARCCCAGTGAGTGACAAAGGTCCCCCATTACTGTAGGTGTGAGACTTCCTCTCCACAGCAAGCCCCGAGTCCTGCACGCAATCCCGACGCGTCTGGCGGCACTTGGGCTCCTAGGAGACAGAGATGGAAATGTGGATATGTGCCAGACACACACAGCTGAATACATTTGGCTGTCACTGGGCTGGCATGAAACTCACAACCTGATGCAAAGCTTGGGTGCCAAACCTGTGCTGTAAATGTCCACAGAGGAGACACACATAAACATACATGAAAATGAATGCAGGTCTTTTCCCCAGACAAGCAGCCATTGAGATGGACCRTTTTTTTGCTGTCTAGGAGCTTTTCCCAAGTCAGCACTTGCCWGGATAGTTCTTGAGAGTGGACAGGACCTCCAAGCCACCTACTTGTTCCTGGAGGTTATGAAAGTGGTCTTTGAGCAGTGTAGAGCATTTGTGTGGCCACAGCCAGCGAAGCTTTGCTCAGTGGTTAAATAGCAGATGTCAGCCTCCAAAACTGCCAGATCGGCAACTGTCAGGACTACTAACTGTCATAAACCATAAAATCCACAGATGGCCTTTTCCAGAGGAGCTAAATATTAACTTTGTKTTCATCTCAGAGAGTGGGAACTGAATTTTCTAGCCTTCATCCCTCTTCAGCGTCTCCAGACAGATACTGCTGTCAGCCAAAATGAGAGCGAGCTGCTGCTTTGCAGAGGGACGTGGGAGAGGAACATGCCTTAACAACCTGATCTGGTTTTCCAGTAGCAGGAGAGCTTATTTGGGACCCCTTAAGGAAATGGGGTTGGTCAGGTTTCCACACTAAACCCTCTCCTGATTTTTAGTCTGGCAAGCTACTGGTTTTCAAGACAAAATTTGGTCATTGCTAGGACATTACTTTTCACAAGAGGTATCAACAGTTTGAAGCAGGCCTCATAAGCACACGAGCCTTCTGCCAGCTGTGAACACCTGTTCCCACTCTGTGAATGAAACCTTTCCTTGCTGTCTTGCCCCAATTCAGAGGTGTGTGGGATTGAGGTCTGTAAGGCTCCAGGTCTGACTGAGAGTGAATTGATTCTGTTTTCAGCTCATCTAGAGCTCCTCACCATCAGTTCTCTCTTAGACAAAGACTAGGACTTGCACTAACTCATTTTTCTGGTTTTGTCCCTGTAAGGCACTTCGGACTCGTTAATAGTGATGCAGCTGCATGATAACAGCAATGAAGATGTATTACCTCAAAAGTAGGCAATAAGCCTTTTAGCTCTTTAGAGCAAATCAGAACTATTCTGAACAGCCCACAGACAAAAGAAATGGCTGTTTATCTTCATTTACAGCTACTGTGGAGAGGCACAGCATGCAAATTCACTGGC
Source organism: Malurus melanocephalus (assembly GCF_030028575.1). NCBI lineage: Eukaryota > Metazoa > Chordata > Aves > Passeriformes > Maluridae > Malurus > Malurus melanocephalus. Next base: position 2,288,432 of record NW_026623251.1, on the reverse strand, counting down.
CCAGGGCAACAGCTAAGGTAGTACACAGCTTGCTGCTGTAAGAGGGGAAGGGAAGAGACTGTCTCTTCCCACCATCTTTGCCAGCCTTTGCCTCTGTAGCCACATCAATATTTTTCCTTTAAAAGAGCTGATCACTATTAATGACTACATTCCCTGCCACTGTGACTGCCAGATCTGCCACTCTGCTCTATAACAATATGGTAGAAAGGACCTTATTAAATTTTCACCAAACTGTTAACCAAATATTTAGTACCTAATACTCTGTCCTTCCTAAAGTAAAGAGTATGAGGAAATCATCTTCCAGCACATGAAGTATCTTAAAGACATTACGACATGATGTATCTTAAAGGACATTTTAAATTATTTCCTTTTCTTAAATCTTCCCTACATGAAATAAGATCTGCTGTTTTCTTCCAATGGGAAGGGCCCAGCATCCTTATCAGGGTTTACCCAGGTGTTGGTGGGTATGGGGGATTCRCCTGGAGAGCTCATTCACATCTTGTCCAACAAGTAAGGTGCTCTCTTAATTATCAACAGGGAACGTGAGCCGAAGGTAAGCAGATTTGTGCATACCACAGCAGCAGCTCAGGGGTCAGCTGAGCCTGCCACCACTGCCTCTCTCAGGGAGACAAATGTCCTGAGTAATGGACACAAGCTCTTTTTAATCACTCCCATGTTGTGTTATTTACCTGCATGGAGGCCAAGGGAAATGTGGCACAGGTGCTAAAGATGACAAAAAATTATACCTATGAATGCATCTTTTTTATTTGTTTGGTCTCAGATTTTTGGCTTGCTCACAGATGCAGAARAGCAATCCCTGTGTACATGCATAAACAGTTTAGGTAAAAGCCTGACCATTTCAGGTCTGTGACTCTGTTTTCTTTCCATTTCTGGACAGCATCAGGGGACAAGTTAATGGTGCTTTGCTTGTAATATTTCTGTCATTGGTATCAGATCCTTATTGTTTTCTGGTGAATTTGYTCCTCAGTAATATTTGCTTGATAGAACCCCTTAGTTCATTTTATTTTCAGGCTTGKTCTTGTGCACCCCCACTATTATAACAGCACATCCTCTTGTGGGTCAAAAGCATTCTCTGGTATGAAATGCCATGAAATGCTCTCATTCAAAGTGAAAGAGTCAGGAGGAGGCAGATATATTGGTAAGATAAAAGTAAACATTTAATGCCACTATAGTTTGATTTTCTTTTTCCAGACATCATATTTTTGACAATGTTTCACACCTCAGATACCACAAAAGGGATATTTTTTAGCCAGCAAACAATAAACTTTACAATTTTAATGGCAAAAGGTTCAATGCATTTGTTGACAAACTTGAAAATGGCTGTGACTCTCCACATTTTTAAACTTGTCCTCATGCTGTTCTTTCTTTTTTTCCCCCATAAAATTTAGTTGATAAAATATAKATATATTTATACTACTGATACATCCTTTTCTGGAATTACCCTCTGATGGGACCAGCATAAATTTTATATCCATCAGTTTCTCTCCTCCTTAGCCCTATTTTATATCACTGTAGTATACCACTGTATGAGAAAGAACATAGCCACGGACAGAGTGAAATGGATTTAGCAAACATACACTTCAATGCATAGCACTTAGATAAGCATTTCCAACCATGATGTGTAAATAAATTATAAAATACACGCAACTCTATAAAACAAGAACATCCTGAGTTTACAAATAAATTATATCCTTCATACATAGAATATGATGTGGATGTGGATGTTAGTAACCAGCAGTTTCAGCTATGGGAGGGAAAGAAGTAAAATGTAGAAAAGTTAGTATCTATGCATACATACAACATATATGTATGTGTGCTACGTGAAAACACACACATACATATACAATAGGGTGAATACATCCATATCTATAGCATATATAGAATATGTAATATAGCTGAAACTGCCTCAAGCACCAATTTATTACCATTATTATAAAGTTTGCTCAATACTTAAGTAGGACCACTCAAAGTAAGATGGTTTGGGTTGTGTTTTATTTCCTTTCCAGGACGGTTTGAAGGTAGTTTGAAATGAATGCTACTGAATGCTACTATTTCATTTTCAGCATCTCCATTCTTTGCAGAATCATCATGCTCTTTGTGAGCTTCAAAATGYTGCTTAAGTAAGCACGAGATTGCTGTTCATGAAATTGGTGGCAAAAGGGTGCTACATTTCCAAAGGAAATTTTTTTTTCAAAGGTTGCTTGAGAAGGAGAAAGAAGAAAAGATAAAGACAATAATAAAATGGTTTATTATTTCCAAGAGCAGGTATGGAAGCTCAGATAACCCTGGGATGAGTGCACAATAAACACAARAGAGGGAGACTGATTATTAACTTTGCATTGACAAATCATTCACAGTTTTGTTTGCTGTGTTATTTGGAAACMTCTTTCAAATCTTAGGGTAGCTGGCAACAGCCAGCCCTGTGTCTTCAAAAACTGCTGTGTGTTGCCAGTGCAAAAGCCTGTGGAGCTACAAAACAAAGACCAYGAGGACATCAGGATTAAGCAAGGTAGGCCACCATCTGTGGGTTTGAGGAAAAATGCCTCTCTGTATGGTCATCATCCACTCCTGTCAGTGTTTAATGGTACCAATGCAGAGAGCTGGGGCATCCCTGATGCTGTGCAACCATCCCTCCCATCCTATGAACTGGCATCAGAAATCACTCAGCCTTTGGCTTAGGAGAACTGAATTTGCTTMTGCAAGGCAGAAGCTTCAATTTACAATTTAAAATCTGTTAGGACTAGACAGAAAGCTTCACAGACCACCAAGAGTCCAGGCTCTCAGCTGATGTGGCTATGCCGTATGCCTCAAGCATATGCAGAAATTGTTGTGTTCAAGAGCTGAGATTGTAAAACACCTTGCCTCAAATTCACTACACTCTGAAATATAGAGTAGTTAATCAGGAATACTTTTATAGGCTTTAACATCAGGTGTGTGGGAACTACAGCGATTTGGCTATGTAACCTGAAGATCCTGGGTAAGAAAAGACTTTTCAAAGAAGCCCTTGAAAGAGTTTCAAGCATAAGTTTTCCCTGTAGTGTGGCATGAGTAGACTTCATCCAGGTGAGTGCAAGGAGAATGGTTTTGTAGGCACTCCTTGGAAGAGGAAAGGGGAGTGGTGGTGTTGCCATTTGTGAACAGCTATGCCATCTCCCCACAATGTGTCTCAGGCTTTGTGCAYGTGCATTTATCTCTGTGTGTACACCTTTTGTTTTTACGATTTTTAGCTCATAAAAAAAGATGCAACAAAACCACAGAAATTTGTAAAAGCTGATTTTTGTCAAAAAACCCAACATTCTTCAGAACTGTCATCACATTTGAATTCCATGGCACAGGTAATAATCCTTATTTTAAGACAAGTCTCATTATCAAATAATTGAGATAAATGGAAAAAGTGAAAAAATAAAACCCAGACTTCAAGACAGACTGAGTCTATCCTGTGAGCAAACATGGGATTTGGTGTGTATTATTCCCAGCATCACTCCCAGCTTTCAGCTTCTGTAATTGCCACATTTAGCGATGAAAGCAAAAAATGCCAGAGTGTATCTTTGATCCATTTTTTGTACATTTTCTGCAGCTCTCACTTAGCTTGCTTCATGTCAGAGGATCATGACATTGCTTGTTACCAGCYACTGTTTTACGGACCTGCAAGTTTCAGAAGCTAGGTTTTGTGGCAGTGGGTATTCCAAGACTGGATCGAAGACAKATCAGAACAGCCCTGTGTGTGGCTCTTAACAAAATGAGGGGGTGTCAAATGGGTAAGAGGAACATGTTTTTCTACCATATAACTAACACTAAATACCAAAACAAAAAAAAAAGGCAGGTGGACGAATTTTCCTCACCACTGGGTTTTCTCTGCTGTAACTCTTCCAATTCTTAATGCAGCTGTGCCTCAGTTTTATCAGAGCAGATGAGAAGGGACCAGTAAAGACCTAAGAAAGRAAAGTGTTTGTTTGCTTCCTTGTCTTTTGGTAAAGCAATACTTTGGATTACTTGGATCTGAACAAATTGACAAGGAATCATTTTGAGGTAAATGCAAGGCATGCATTGCAAAAGAAAGATGTGTGACAAATATACCACGAGTTAGGGCTCTCCCACTCCCTTCAGAGCACAAACTGACCCAGCACCAGGAGCCAGAGCAGCTTCTGCCCGCTGCAAGGGCTCACACAGACCTGAATCCACAGCACAGCCACAGTCACCAGCCTGAGGTTACACTCGAATTTGTGGCTATAAAGCAACTCCTGTCCCTTGTATGAATAAGGTTCATGTGTGCCAAGTGGAGCAGCACTCAGACAGAGCCCCCGGTGGGGATGTGGAGCAGTGCTGGTGTTCCACAGTCCGACAATGAAGAGCCATGATCTCCTGTCACACGTGCGAACAAAGAATTAACCTTCAAACCTAATTACATTAACACTGMTGTTTCCTGCTAAAGCTGTCCCAGGGAAGAAAGATTGATTTCTGAATGTGCAAATGATTAGGCATTATGCTAGGAATTACTTGAAGAATGGGACTTCCTGGATGACTTGCAGGAGAGTATGGGTCTTCTGTAAAATGCTGGCTACTGCAAACCAAGATCAATTTCATAATAAAGTCCTGATGCTTTGATTTATTTGTTTTGCAGATATTTGAACTATAATGATATTAATTCTGAAGTGGAAAGCTATTTTCAAGAAGAAAAAAAAAACATTCTATAGTTGTCAAATCTTCACTAATTTTTCATTCCTTTTTTTTGCATTAAGCCACCACAATTCTTAAAAACATAGTGGCAAATTCTGGAATGCAATGACGGAAAGTCAAGAAATGGAAGATGAGTATGGATTTTAGGGCATGAATACTAGTAGATAATGAGAGTGTTAATGGCTACTCTAATTAGGTCCTCAGAAAAAAAGGTATCTGTAAGTACCATGATTCTGCTCAAGGAGTACATAATYTTTTGTATGCAAAATTCATCCTTTATGTATATATAATCAGTTTGGTTTCAGGAATCCATTTTGGTCCMTCATGATAAACAGGGTGAACATATCCTCTTACTCTTGGAGATAATTGCTAGGTACACATGCTTTTTGCTATGCCTCCTAACCTGCAGAAATACCAAATTGAGAGTCAATGAATAATTGAGTTAATGATAGTGAAGAATATTACATGAAACAGGCATTTTACAATGGCTCTGAAATGTGTCCACTTGATTTACAGAAACATCACCCCTCCCGTGYAAGTCCCAGACTGTGTGCAGCCATTTCCTTGGCTCTGTGCAGCTGTACTCAGTCCATGSGGCTCTGCAGAGTATGGATGGCCTCCAAAGAACCAACACATAGCAAGTGCTACTGAAATTGTTAAAGAGAGAAGGAAGTCAGATAAATTGCATTGTTTGGYGGGATTTTCAGAGGATTTTTTGTTKKTTTTTTTTTTTTTTTTAATCTTGAGAGAGAAGGGGATATATCTTTAATATTTACTTGAAATATAACTTAGGAAATTGCTGCGGAACAGACTAGAAAGTGATTTTCACATAGGACCTTTTTTCTCCCTTCAAATAACTCTATAGATTTTAAGAAGAATCTTCTACAAAATCCAATGACCAGGGTAATAGAATGAATAACATTTGTTATTACAGGTTGTAGAGCACTAAAAGAAAAGAAAATTATACAAATGTGATTTCTACCCTTCAAAAAAACTTTTTTTTTCACCTAATCAGTAGAAAATCTACCACCATTATTTTCCACTGGGACTTTCTGCTTGAGATTGTAAGACAGCATTGATACGATGGTGCAGGTAAAAGAAGAGTTACACTTAAGTACAGCAGTTAATTGATGCATTTTGAGTATATTAAATGAGGGTCTTATTTCCTCCTAAGCAACAGGAGGGTAGCACAAGTGTATGTGAGAGGAGAGTTTTTGTGAATGTGCTCATTTCATTATAGAGGACTAAGAAACCTAATTCRACAAAAGAATTCTCTTCATTCTCATATGTAATTAAAATGCAGATTTTGCCTTTTTGTTTATGAAATACAAAGGATGTTCCTTCCCACATACTGTTTAGTGCATAAAGAGGCAAACTCATAGAATATGTGGATGCCCATGGAGGTGCAGACCCTTGTCCTTTTGATGTCAACATGAATTTTGCCACRGCTTCAGGTACTGAAGATTAGTAAAGCCAACATGCTTGAAGTGCTGTATCTGCTCATTTGCTTTATTTCCAGATGTGCTGAGCTAAGCAGAGCCTGCACKTCTCAGGCACATCTGGGAGTGTGGATACACTGGGCCAGGGATCAGAAGCTGACAAATGATGTTTTGCAGTGGTATATGTCATAAAGAGGCAAAGCTAAATTTTATCAGCCATAGTCTCAAGAAAGAAAGAAAGAATAAAGCACTCATTTTTTGACTGATAAACATGGGAACCCTTGGCCTAAAGGGTAATTTTCCAGCAAGTTATTAGCACCAGAAAAAAGGGTTAAGATAAAAGTACCTCCTCATTTATAACTCCAGCCCRTATGARGCAAAATTTACATGAAMAAGAAAACAAGTTATRGGGGTTGGTTCAAATTGAAAAGATATTTACTTCACAGAAATGTCACTTCYCTCTCATACATTGCAAAACCTACAGGCTTGGAAAATGACTGTATTCTCCAGCATATAAGAGAGTACAGAAGAGTATTTAAACAAACTTTACTCTCTGCTAGAAATGTTTGTGTCATTGGGGAAAGCTGAGTTTCTCTTTGAGTGGCCTTACTCTGGTAACAAGAAAAGACAGTTAACATTTATTCATATGTTGTACTGATTAGGAAATATTTCTACAAACACAAGTTACTTAGAAACAGCAAGWCTGAAATAGGAGAAAACACCAAGAGAAAAACAAGCTGTAAATACATTTCAAAAGTGTATTTGTTTTTTTTTTTCTTTTTCTTTTCTTGACTAGCACCATCTGTACACAATAAAGTATGAACATAAATGTTTGGATAACAAAGATTTGCAAGGCACTTAAACAGTTTTTCTGGATAGGTTTTTTTTTTTTTTTTTTTAATGAATCTCTCAATGGAAGTCCCACAACCACCTTTCCTCCTTCCTCAGCTAATGCAGGGAAAGAAGTGTCTTCTGCCAGCAGTTCTTATTTACAGATGTGTCCTTAAAAGGTTTCGCAAAGTGCTCTTTTAGGCTAAGAGTATCAACAACCTTCTACCTCCATTTTCCATGCTTTTAGTAGTTTTTTTAATACTACTCCTCTGGATAGTATAGCAAATCTCTCATACACACAGCTGAGACTTGACTCCAACCTTCATCCTCATTCTTTTGTCTTTGGGATGCTGTTTGGAAGGGAAAAGGAGGATGGCAGAGATGCACACTGAAATTCTTTTGAGGTTCATTTATACTTTATCGGCGTCTAGAGGTGATGTCRAAACAGGTGATCATCATGAGATGGGCCTTGCAGAAGTTGACACGGTTTTCCAAACGCTCAGTCACACATTCCAGGGCCTCCAGGTATTCAAGAGAATCCAGCTCAAATACCTGCTCCAGATCAACTGTGAGAAAGAAAATACACAGATAGGGAAAGCAGGCAAAACCCAGTGAAAGCTGGTGGGAGAGTCTGAGCTAATTCTATTCTTCAAACTCATCGGTACTGGATACAACATTATCTTTGGCTTGCCATTGTCATTAAAAGTTGCCTTTTCTTTTTAATATCTGTTAAAATGGCACAGCAGCTTGCCTGTAGTGAAAAATACTTTTAAGTTGCACTGGATGCTCTGCCATCCTCACCAGAGCTGCAGATGCCCTTGCTGTGCTCCAGCAAATGTTGAATGCTAAGCATGTACTGACTTCCTCACACATTCTGCTGATCAGAAAGAGCTTTAAATAGCTGCTCTCCTGGGAGGGCATTTCTTTTGTTGAATTCAGAACTTGAAATTAAAAATAAACCTCTAGGCTCCTTGTACTTCACACCTCTCCCTCTTCCATGTGAAGCTCACTAGACCACTCAAGCAAGGCAATGGAAGGCACAYACATCAATCATTCCAACACAGGTGCCCAGCAGCTTCCACGGAAGCCAAGTGTGAGAGACATTGTCTGAGCCAGCACTTCCCATCTTATCTGGTCCCTGAGGTCTGTGCAATCCTTCTGCATTTACCACACTGGAATCAGGAGCAAAGGCATCACACAGTGAGCGGAGAGCAATGCATAGCAAAGCCTCTGCTCTCTTTAAAACTAYCCTTTCTAACTCTCTTCCTTTATAGTGCTCCCAAAACCTATCCTGTGGTTGTTTTGGAGGATGTATCTCTCCGATGTCAGCTGAAGGCAGCTGTCAAAGGAAGAGTTAGGATGTTGTAAGGGAACACACCAGTTGACCTCTTTTTACCACCTGCAATTATCCTAAATAAACTTTTGCACACTGTGGTTTTTCTTCTAGAACTCTTTGATATGAACTTGTCTGCTTGGTAATACCAACAACTGTTGTATGACTACTGCAGTACTCTTTATGGTTTTTTCCTTAGAGCTGCTGAGGTCCTTCTTCATTTGAATGTGAATGCCCTTTAAGCTTTCTGAACTTTAYACATCTATAGTTATGAAAAATGGGACAAAATCATTTTTCATGTAAGCCCACTGCTGCCAAGGGACAAGTTTGCTCCATAGTGTTATTTTGTGGTAGAAGAGCAGATTTATAATATTGCTTATATGTTTGTGTGATCTGAGGCCAAAAAAAAATCTCATTTTCAGGAGCTGTGGACTGAAACGCGTGAACGTTAATCTACCAATGGCAATATCCACCACTAGAATGCTCTACCATTTCAACATTCTGCTCTCAGGCAAAAAGGATTGTTCAGTCCTACTGTCAACATTTAATAAGAATTATAGGAACTAGTTCTAGAAAGATAGTCAATCTAAAGATTGCCCTTGGTTCATTCTGAGTAGCTTACATCTCACATGTATCAGACATTTCTACGTCCCAAAGGAAACCTGTGATATCAGACAATAAAATTATGTCCTTACATTCACTGAGCCACTTATTAGGATCCAGCATCAGGTACTGCTTGGTCACCTCCAGTTCTCTCATTAACCACTCATACTTGGCCTTGACCTCAGCAATTCTCTGCTGGCGATGCTCCAGGATTTTCAGTTTGGCATTGAAACATATCACCTCCTGCCAGCCAGGGAAAAAAAGCAGGGAAGGAATAGGTGAAAAGGAGAAGAAATACCCAGATCCATTCAGTGGAATGATCTTCCAATCAGTAATACTAAAAATGAGCCATTTATTCTAGAAGTATATGAATCACTGCATGAAATCATCAATCATCTGCTTTAGTTTTACTGCTTTTGTTTGGTTTTCATGTTTTCCATTAGTGAGCTTTGGAGACTGTGCAATGGTAGTTAATAATAAACCATAATAATTAATAACAGGCAGCATCTTGAAATTAGATTAATTGTAGAAAAACATTTCTGTTTTTTTCACTACATTTTGGCTAAGAAAATCTAAACTATTGGGAGTAAGAAATCCACTGTTTGCTGTATTAAAAGCCTAAGTACACCCCTGTGCTTGGTGCATAAGTAATGCATTAGTCATATTTTAAAATAAAAGAACTGGTAGCAGTATCAAATTGGAAACATCCTTAAACAAAGGGAGCATGTTATGAAAAGCTCTAGCAAATCACAGTCATTAATAAAGAAGATATATTTTCTGTAAAGATCTGGGGCACAGTAACAGCATGAGGTGCAGTGCTGGAGACAGCGAGCCTGGCCTCGCATGGCTTCTGAGGGGTGCCAGCCACCAAGACTGTACAGTGAATGAAACCATGCTGAAGGCTGTGCTATGTGGAAGCAATTCCAGCAACAGAACTCTCCTCATCCAAGCCTGGGTGAGTGTCCCAACACTATTCCACATTCTACTCTGCAAACAAATCTGCTGTGTGTGTGGAGCGCAGCGGAAACCCTGCTCCAACAAGTTTCTCCACACATCACAAGCAGTCTCAACAAATGACAGGGGCTAGGAGGAAAAAGTGCCTTAAAATAATAAGAAAGGTTTATAAGCTTTCTTATAAGTTCCACTAAAATACTCAGCTTCAGACACTCTTCCCAATCTCATGTTTTAAGAGCTGACTTTTGCAATTTAGGCCCTCCAGGAGATGGCACGGATTGCACTCACCTTGCTGTCGCCACCTCGCCGTCGCTGGAGCCGCTCCACATCATCAATCTCATAGACTTTGATCTCAAAGGGCTCCCCCAGCCCCCTCTGCCCACTCCGCAGCGGCCCATCCACCCAGCGCACCCCGGGGCTGTTGGCAGGCTTCCTTGCTGGGGAAGCGGTGTCCAGGGACAAAGCTGGAATCACCCTCCGTCTCTGTGAGCCTGCGAATGCAGAAGGTGCCACTGCATGTTAGCACAGCTATTGCTTCTCCTTTCTACTGCAGAGAACTCTAAAATGATATATGTTGGGCCTTCTCAGGCAGAGAAGGAAATTGAAGGAAAATCCAGGGAGGCCATGGGAGCTGTAGCAGCAATGTGCAGGAAGTACATCCAAGCTTGGTGGCTGCTACCAGAGTTGCATTAACCCTGTTCCCTGTTCAATAGAMTATTCCTCTAAAACAGGAGGAATATTTTGTTGGGAGAAAGAACAAACACACACACAAAAAGAAAAACCACTGGTTACATTTCCTTGCTTGSTTTTGTACAATCAGAGCAATGGTTTGGTTTGAAAAAACCGAAACAAACCAAGAATTTTGTATCTGACACAGGGTCTTCCCCAGGAGACAGCAGGAATAAAAAGGATAGGAGAAGCCAAAAACAAAAGCTGGAGCCAGCAAGTTTGAATGAAACCATTAACTGACTCTCTTGGCTGCAAATACAAAAGGGATGCCAGCCAGCAGGGAAGAGATTCCGAATGATCATTCAGATTTTATTTTAAAAGCAAGATAAAATCATGTATAGAAATCTCCTGCATTACATTTGAATGTAAATAGTTTCAACATGTCTGTCAACTTTGTGCTTCAGTGAAAGCTAAAAAAAAACCAAAAAAATCTATTGATTGCCTAATTTTTGGATTTGCAAGTAACAACATACTGCCTAGTTTCATTCATGGAAGTCTGTTTCTGTGCTGACTTTGAGAACTATCACATTTTATCCCATGATTTCTGAGTACAACAGTCTGTGCTAGATACCAGTAGGCCTGTGTTAGAGACCAATAATTAACCTGTAAATTCTAGCTTTAAATTTATCTGGAAAGCTTTAAAATTATCTGGAAAGCCTCATCTACAGGGCTTTTACTTGGATGCATCTAAGATAACCCAACACAGGAAAAAGAGAGCACAGCCAGAGCTGATGGAGAGGGAGCTCTACAAGGCCCCTTTATACCAAACAATCTGAGATCTGGRCTGCCCATCCTGTGACACTTATCATACTTGTGTTTCTTGCTCAAACTGCAGCCCAGCAAAAAAACTCATACCAGAACAAATGAAGCCTTACAAATACCAGCAAGCAGGAGTTGTTTTAGTTCCGTGGTACCAGTCACTGGAAGACAATGTCAGCATTCCCTTACCTTGAATGCATTTCAGTTAATCTCTAGCTTAAACTGCCTGATCAAGAGAAGTGACAGATCTTGATAAAAGRAAAAGCAAGATCAGACCCATTACCATAGCCAAAAACTGACAAGAGATGCTGTTTGGGAAGACCCCAGCAAACTGCAGTGCTGAGACTGACTCTTGTCAGCAGTGCTAGAGAAAAGTGATCAAATGCTGAGAGCAGCTGCATACTTGAAGGGAGGTGAGGCGGCATGGTGGRCTATTCAATTTTGTTACACGCAGGGATAGATCCTGAAATAGGCTCAGCCCCTCCTGGGAAGCAAGAYCTCTGTTTGCTCAGATGGGAAGGACCCTGAGTATCATCCTAGTGTCACTCAAGATCAAAAGCATTCAGRCATTAAATATGTTTCTAAATACTTTTGAGGCTTTTGGGGATGATGTCTCACATGAGCAGTCTCTCAAATTTTGAGTATAAACACAACCTCTTTGCTGCTTGACAGATTTTAGAGCGAGCGATATCTACAAGCATCAGATCTGACCTTCTATTTAATGCACTCAGTGCAGTTAATTGTTTTCATTTTCTGACCCACATTCATGGTCACATCTCCTTTCCTGACATGCCTCCAGACTAGCTCTGGCATTTCAAGGAAGCAGCTGAACAGACTGGAAATTCCTTCTGCCTAGTCTCCGTGCATGGCTAGATTATGAGTAAGGTAGTGCCTTTTTCTGTGATGTTTGATTGCTTCCACTTWTCCTGACTGTGGCTGTTAACAGCACCTTCTTGTGTAATGAGGCACTTTTAAACTACCCCATTGGAAAAATTCTGTCTCCAGCCAGAGTCAAAGTCCAGGTCTGAGATTCTGGGAATGCAGGTAGATGGCTCCAATGTACCTTGCTGCAAGAACTGCATCAGACTCCTATTGTAGCAAGCAAAGCAAAACAGATTGCTGGGGTATGAAGCAGAGGGATGATGGTAATTGTTTTTGCAGTTTGTTCCTATTCATATCCATTTGGCTCAAAGGGAAGCAGAAGCCTGTGGTCTAGAAGGAGGGTTCCAACCTGAGGCKGTGTTTAATGGCTCTTAGCCCTTGGTAGGGAGCTGAGGCTGCAGCAGTGGCAGGAGACATTCACTCATTGTGGTTTTCCAGCCAGAGCTCGTGCCTGGGTTGCCTGTAGGTTATTACAACAGGACAGGCTGCACCTCTGGGTGCACTGGGGCAATGCAGAGGGGCAGAGCTGCCCCACAGCTGCCTCATCACCCTCTGCCAAGGGGCTCCTTTGGGACACGGGGATGACCTGCACAGGGCTTCCCCTGGGTACAACTGTGAGACGAACAGGAGAAAGAGAAAGGCCGATGATGTCTTTTCATCTGAGCCTTGAATACTAACTCAGCATGATTTATCTGAGTGCTTTGAGGAGAAATCAAAAGGAAAGATCTTCTTCCTCCTTCTGGTCAGGCAAAACTGGATCTAGTTTGTTCTAAACATGCACTGATTAACAGGCTGTTTATTTGCCCAGGTACAGAAAATAAGGGTGTCTTTTGACATGACACTCCTGCCACTGACCTCTCCATTTAGTCTCTGCTTTTTTTCCCAGTTTGCCTTAATTGGGATCAGTAAGGAGATACAGCCTAAGCAGAGCTTTGGGGTGAGTGTCACAAAGTGACAGYTTGCTCATCCACACAGACACAACACCTGAATTGTTAAAATAATTGCAGTTTTCCATTAATATAGAAAATGCCCAKCAGAAGTCCTGAATTTATTGGATGCACTTGATGGAACTGGGGTCTCATCGTTTTGACTGTAAACAAAATAACATGCTTTGTGGTAATCACAGCACACAACACCTGTATTCCCCATGCATGGCTTATGAAGAAAGTGAGCAGCCAGGGAGCTCAACAGGAGCAGCTCTCTCCCACCTCTGCCCCAACTCTGCAAACTGGCTGACCCTCCCACCATGTAAATAGGATTCAGTCCTCCATTCACAAAAAAAAAAAAATAATTACACCAAAAATTAATGTGAAAGAAATCCAGTAAGAGGAACTCAGGGTAAAATACCCTCAGTTAATTTATGACCGTGCACTACGTAAAGCAACATGCCATTTGCTAAATGCCCTGAAGGATGTTTTTCACTTAGTTTGTATTTATCCACTCTCAGAATAACCTCTCTTGAACCCAGCTAGAGCATGAATAATCAGGTTCAAGCTGAACTAACCATGAAAATACACAGGATACAAGATTTGCCTTTGAAACACATCTATTGCTCTACCTTAAGCTATAGGTTAAGGTTTGGCCAGGTTAAGTTTAAGATAAAGAGAGTAGCACAACAGTGAAATAATGCAGTGTGAAAGCAGATCTGACTGAAGAGTGGTACTGAAGCTACAATATATCTCAGCAAAGGTAAGCCCAGAGGAGCCTTAAAGTATGAGAAACATAGACCAAGGTATGTGAGTGTGACTTGAAGGATAAGAAGACACTGACGTCAGCAAAATTGCCAAACTGCATAAGGATGTGTGCTCATAAAAGTATGTGTTGAACAGGGCAAAAGCTCTAAAAGTCTGGTTTTGTTTAAGTACTGCATATTCTGGAGTGTTCCCCTTAGGCTGCTTTCCAAGCACACATTCCAGATTGAGCATCTTTTCTGTGAAAAAGGTAGAGGCAAAAACCGCAAATGCAAAATCTTAATGAAAAACAGTGTAATGCAGATCTCTACAAAGCAGGGTACATCCAAATGGGATGCAAAACAACTGCTGTCCTAGAAATTTCAAGGTGTTTCAAACAGAAAATGAAACTGTAACTTGATATATCATCCTTTCAGAAGTTTATAGTGTGTGCTCAAAGGTGGGATGTGGAGCCAAATCTATTCCCCACAGCTCGTAATGTTATGGGATGTAAAGTTGCCGTTCTGTACAGAACCTGTTCTTCAAGCATTTGGTTTCTCTCACCACACAGCAAACTACAAAAGCAACTACAAAAAMCAGCCCTGGCAAACTAGAGCAGCACTCCTAAGCTCACACTATTCCTTCTGTGGCTTCATTTCCAAGAAGTATTGTGCCTCCAATAGCAATAGCATCAATGTCAATTGTAGCATCCTGCTTTCCTTACCAGCAAAGATTATCTAGCCTGTTTCCCCTGCTGCTCCTCACTGTCTGACAACAGGGCTCCTGCTCTGTTTAAGTTGAAATTCTGATGCTGACTTTGCCTCTCATTCTTATTTCCTAGTGGGATCTGCCCTTATGGTCAATTGTCCATGACTGAACCAATTCCTCCCCATTCTGTGACCTCCTTTCTCCTGGTTTATTTTATAGTGCACTTTGCTGTGTGCAGAGCTCTTTGCTCCTCAGATTTTCATACAGTTTGCACAGTTCCCCTCCTGATTACTGAAGGCATTGCCAATGTTTTCAAGTGGAAGGTCCATCTGATGATGTGGGGACTTCACCAAATGTGTTCAGAGTGCCCATCTTGAGGTCAATACTCCAAGTACCAAAGCACCAAGGCAGAAAATCCAAAGAGCATTCACTCATCCTCACAACTCAGATTACACAGATTGCATAGAAAGGACYGTGTTGCACCCAAACACCTGGAAGAGGAAACACTGAGAGGATCCCTCATTCAGAAGAAAATTTTCTGTCCATCTCTCTGTAAAATAATACAGGCCATATTCTCTACTGATTGTTAGGCAGTCCCACTGTTGTGAATTGACAGGAAGTACAAGGACACTTGAGGCAAGAAATCACTGTATATTGGAATAAAGCAATCCTTGTTTACAATATTCCATCTCCACCTAYACTAGATATGTTGTGTCTGTACTGATGTAAGGAATATGCTGATGTACAGCCAACTTCCAATTTTTTTCTATCTACACAGTTCATTTCTTAATCTTGCTTTGTGAATTACTGTCTTATTTTAAAAGGAGATTTTCAGGGCAGTTTAGAACTGGTGAATGAACACTGCTGAAGCCAGATCAGAAAGCAGCCCTCCTGCGGTGTGGCAGGTTGACAAGTAATCTGGGACATGCTCCAGGGAAGATGCACATCACCCACTATTCCTAGAAAAAAATAACCAAACTCCCTTCTAAATATTTCTGTCTCTTCAGGCTGGGTTTTGATTTAACAGGTATTTGTGGCATTATTTAAGAAGCTGGTTATTATTACTATAGTGCTGGCTAAATTATGATTATTACAGCTAAAGAGCTGCTCCAGCCACTTGGACAGCAACGGCAGAAGCTGCAGGGGGAAGGGCTCTGAARCCAGAACATGAGCTCCCAACAGGACAGTGGTGGAGGCATTCCAGTGAGCTAATTCTGTGGCAGTGTCAGGAGCAGGTTTTATTTACACCCAGCCTAATGGTGTGCGACTCAGTCATGCATGTTACATGGAGCCTTCACCGTGCACAATAGCCTGCTGCCACTTCCTCTATTAAATCATTCCTATGTTCATGTGGCTGAAAGCTCAGTGCTGGCATGCAGTAGTCAAGCGTGTGAAAAATTATTACTCTGATCCCTTTCAACACAGATTTGCTGCATGAAATGGCCTGGCTTTGACCTGGGAAAATCAATGCTGTTGTTTTAATGAACAAAAAAAAAAAATTGGAGCTGAAGCCTGCACTTCCCCTCCCTCTACTCCCCCCAGGGCTGTCCAGTCAGCAAGTCACATGCATAAAGTGGTCACCTGCATGCAAACAGCATTTTCCCGTGTAATTCTAAACATTCTTTGTCATGGTATAATGCAAGATATCAATTAGCTACCATCACTTGTAAGCAAGTTAAAGTAGAAACTCTGGGGATGCCCTACAGCTTTCTGATACAAAGGGCAATTTTCAGCTCCCCACACTGAGCCTTAGGCAGTCTAAACATGAACCAAATTCCTTTTCACTTGGATTCCACAAGAAAAGCTCAGACTCTCTTTGTTGGTGTTTTGTTTCATCATTATCATTTTGGTCATGTTTCAAAATGTGATGCTTTGCAATATTGGTTGGAGACAGACTTTCATAATTTACAGGCCATAGATTCAGCCTCTGGCTTTATCTGCTGCTTTCATAGAAGGGGMTAAGTGTTTCCAGAGAGTAAATACGTTCAAGTATAGAGTTTTCAGGGCTTTCCAGGAACCACTAAATCTCCATCTTTGAAACCATTCCACCAGTGAAACCCAGAGCACCTTAGCATGAGAAAAAAGGAGCCTAATTGTAGATAATTAGTAATTTCTTAACAATCTGTCTTTATATTAAAGTGTTTAAAATCATGTAGTAATTTTCTCTTCTTTATTATTGAAAGTTAGTACTGAGAAAGAGCTGCAGGTAGTCATGAAACTTTACTATGAATGCCCACCAAAAGCTGCAGCGGGAATCTTTAATCATCTGCAGTCACATAGGTTCCCCATTCAAAGATGAAAACATGTGCRCAAATGCACACCCATACACCCAAATCCTATCCTGACAGAAGCAGGGTCCTGCAGATTCTGAGATATGCAACTCCAACTCAGTGCAGAGGTTTAGACATCAGGAATTCAACCTTTGGAAACCTTCATTTTTCCCGGTCTTGTTTCTTCTTGGCCTGACTTTCAACAGCATCCTTTAGTTTTTTGTTTTCGGATGTTCACTGATAGCTAACATTCAGGAAAAGGCTGAAGTGGCCTTGACTGACCCAAGCTGAAAGTGCTTTACTGGGAAGGACTTTATGCCCAAAGTTCCATGTCTTTGAGCTGCGTCCTTCTGTCTCACACCTTTTTCTCCTGCCACAGTSCTGGATCCGTTCCTGTGCAGGGGCCTGTGCACACCAGCTGAGAGGCAGTGGTTCCCCACCAGCATGTCATGGGTGCTGCTCASCTGCTGCTCCCCCAGGCCTGTGTGGGACATGGATCACTGCCCTGAGTGCTCCTTCCTGCTCAGATTCAACTCCAAAAAGCCCCAGCTAGAGAAATCAGAGACACAGTGGTCTGCAGAGGTCTGTCCCTTCCCAGCAGAGGACTGCAAGCAGTGACAGACTGCAGCCCATAGGTCTAATTCAATGTTACATGGGATGGGGACTCTATAAGGTGCTCAACCCTATTCCCATAGGGAACAGAAAAGAAAACAGCTTCAGGAAGATCTGCCTGGTCTCCATAAAGTCTTGTTTGTGATGAATGATCTCAGAACCCCTTCTGTTCTGGTGTTCCCAGGGAAGGAGGTTTCCTTACAGAGAGTACTGAAACACTGCATGGGACAGGAACCTGTAAATAGCATCTCTAGGGCAGGGCAGATAAAGGCAGAAACAACACATTTACACAGCAATGGCATGAAAATGCAAACAGGACTGGGCTTTACTGGGTAAACCTCATTAGAGCCTGGGCTCTCCCTTTGCTGTTAGCTCACAGTGTTTGGGTCTGCATAACAAACCAAACCTGCATCTCTGAAATCATCCAGTCATGCTTTGCACTGGGAATTATTTTAAAGCAATGCCCACATCCATCCAAACTAAACTCAGGAAAAAAATGCTGAAAATCAAGCCAGAAGAGCAAAAGGCAGGTAGATAATACTTCTGATCTAAGGACCCTGCTATTACTTTTTTCTTTTGTACCAGCATTATCTACTTTTCTGAGCTAGTAACAAGAGAACACAGAAATTACACGATTTGCCCAAGGTGATACAGCGAACCAGCAGCACACCGGAGAATACAACACACATCTTGCAAGTCCTCATTTTCTGCCCTGCTTGCCTCCCTCTCATATCTGTTGCACCCCTGGGATACAAATACAGCTTTGGTAAAACTAAATTTCAGCCAGAATGCATGTGTTGATCACATCCGGGGGTATATATTACAAAAGCACCCTTATTGCCTTCCCATGGAGCAGGGCTGGACCACTGCACTTGGAATTTCTGAGGAATTAAAAAATAATGTATAACTGCTGCTACTTACAACTGTACAAACTATGCCCTAACACTTCAATGCCCTGCTCAAGACAGCACTGCCCACCTAACACAGAGGAGACTGGAGCCAGAGACAGAAATATGGCTGAGGTACCAATTATTTCTTATAGGGAAAGGCTAATGGAGTGAGCAAAGAAATCAAAGTACAGCGTAGTTGTACAGATGATTGCAGGTAGAGAGAGAAGAATGGCCTGCCACAAAAAGAAAATAACAAATGAAACTCTGTGTTCCACTGCTCAGCAACGGCAGAGGAGGATATATGGCAAAGTCATACATTGTGGTTGAGGTTAGCAGTCAAGGGTGCCTGTAATTTAGCCCCGGATTTGGCTCTCGCTTGGCTGAGGGCATCAGGCAAGTCAGTAACACTCTCAACCTTCATTTCTCCGTCTGGAAAATGGAGTCTGGAAYAATACTTACACCACAGGGTGGATTAAAGAGCCAATCCAAAGCTTTGAAATGCACAGCCATAGATCAGGGCTAAATAGCTTTGTTTCTGCCACAAACACTTTGGGCCAATATATGCTGACGTGATGTTACAGAACCAATGTTAGATGTTAGAAAAATGGGAATTTTGATTAGGTTAGCTTTGGGGAAAGGCTCTTGTGCTTCTTGAGGTAAACACATGATTTTCCAAAAGGTACCAGAATGCAAGATGAAAATATTTTTCATTATTACCATTTTCTTCTATTTTTGTAAATACACAGTTTTGTAYTGTGCTGTCTATGAACTGTACAGGTACCCAGACAGGGCCTGAAATTTAACCTCAGGCTAAAAGTGAAAGGATAYGAACTAGGTTTATCCTTCAAAAGCTGTCAATGTTGGTCTGATGTTTCATGTATGACATTCAGGGCAGAGGCACCTACACAWACAAATAATGCACTTAAGAGCACTGAAAGACAAGATCTTAATCTCAAGAAAAAATTATGCCTTTCCAATGTGTCAGAACTTCAAAAGTAATTGTGAGATCTGCTGGTGATTCTCTTAAAGATTCTTTATAGTTCCTTTTACAGGGGCCTTGGGCTGATTCATGTTGATCGTGTCTGACARCTAGCATTTCTGTTAATAATAATCATAAATAAAGTGGACAAGGTTGCCTGACCTGAAATGAGCATATCTATAGTGCCATATCCATTACAGCACAGTGGATCTGTGACCGCAAATCAGGAAAGGTSCAATGGTCTTGACACTTTGTATTAAAATAATATCTGTCTTTTAGGATCTCGGAACCTTTGTGTGCTATCTTTTTCATTAAAAAGTATTCCTTAAGAGTTAACATTCACACTGTAAGAAATGAGATGTTACAGAGGATGAAAGATTGCAAAACTTTGCATTTTTTCATTATACAATAAAAAYGCATTTGTGAACAGCTCTATTCTCCCTTATATCTTAACTCCTCTTTCATGTTCTCTTGCATTGAAGTAATAATCCTGGTTTTATGCCATCATAAATCCGCTGACATGTGAAAAATTACACCATCATCCAACACATCAAAATAGAATTATGATTTCACTGCTGCAGGACCAAATGCAAACAGGAGCTGGGTTATATGAAAGTGAAGTCTGATTAATTTCTGGGCAGTGGTTTTTTGATAAAGATAGGGACAGTGGGAAAGACTGAGTTTTTTTAATTTCCATAAAACCTCTGGTTGCACTTACACACAAGTCATTCCAAACACTACAGGAATTACTTGCTGATATAGGGGATCACTCTCAAAAGTGAAGCACCAGAGATGATTGATACACTGAGAATCCACATAAGGTGACATGTTGAATTAAGAGAGAAGCTTTGGAAATTACTTTAAGGGAGGTCATTGTGCCAGGCTATGCTGAGTACACTGGGGCAGGCAATTTCCAAGGACACAGCCAGGCCTTTCACTGAAAACCCACCACCCCAGAGGTTCACGTCCAGCATCAGGCAGCATTGCTGAYGAAGGAGAGAGGAACTAACTCACACCAGAAATTAGAGTAAAGAGATGAATCTCTTGGCCAGCCCAAAAAAGTTGTATTTGGTGAAAAAGACAGGTCAAAGGTTACACTCTGATAAAAAAGCAGCAAAGCTAGGATCCCTCATGCTCCCTGCTAACGAGAGGTTCATACTTACACCCTCACTTGCTGATTTTGCGTACCTGCCCTGCATGACAATCCRGTGTCACTGTTCTGCCAGGTAGGCTCAAGGCCCCTTCTTTCCTGGTGTGTCCTCCAGACTGCTACAAGAGCAATCTTAAACCTGAGTCTCAAACAGATCTCTTCTTCACAACTCCCTTTTCATGACCACTGACACAATGTTAAGTCCTGCACRGGGGTTATCAAAAGCCAAACCTGAGACCCAAAATACAGCCCTGGTTTAAAATACAACACACACATCTGAAGCTCRTCTGTGATCAGAACACCACCAAGACAATGCCGTTGTCATTCATATCTCCAGCCTTGTCCAGGCTCCAAAGTGCTATCAAAGCAGAAAAGTGAAATGAAACAAGCTGTTTTGTGAGCATCAGAGTAAACAAATCCTGGTCTTCTTCATATACTTTGAGGATGAACTCTGGAGTCTGAAGAACYAGAGGCTCTGCCTGAAGCTTTTCTCAGAGTATTTTTATAAAATATCGGTGGCAGATTGGTCCTCTAGTATCTAATCTGATCCCTCAACTGCACAGCTGCCTATTTTTGCAGAACTTGATGCATTTTTCCATCTAAATGACCTGTGGAAAAAGTCCCTATTACATTGGCAGCTTCTCCACAAGATAAAACCCAGTTGTCAGTTTACACTCACAAATGCCATCTCTGTGRACAGCTTTGTTTTCCTTCTCTGCAGGACACAAACCATCCTTCTCTTTCTTGCAAGTTGTTATTAAGAAGTTTATATTTGAAAGGGGTTTTTAGAGGCAGAGCTCCTCAAAAAGACCAAAATCAATTTAGTACCATTCAAACTGAAAGGCTAGAAAAGAGGATTTCTCAGAGGATGCAAAGTTAACTTCAGAAAGATTATTCAGTAATTTGGTCTGGGCTTGCACCATGTAGAGTGATCACTTTCAGCTGCATCCTCTGAGCAGGTACAATCAGCCATGCATTTATGGATGTGGTTTTAATAGCAGTATCTATTGCATTCACATCTGTGCTGCACATGTTCTTTCTGCTACCACAGTCAAGAACACATAGAARGGGAGAGTTATGCCCCACTCAGTTTGTTCGCTAGAGATGAATTCCAGAGGTGAGTATTTCAGCAAGTGGAATGGCTGGTAAATTAGGAACACTATGAGAAAAACACATTTTGGACAGGCAGAGCTACTGTAGAATAAGTAGCTGCTGATATTCCATGTACCCGTGCCACCAGGTCCAATGTCAACATGATTTTTTTYAGAAGTAGGTTAGGCAAGACTTGCACCAGAGTTTGTGAAAACAGCACCCAGGAAAAATGTGAGGTGACCAGCTCATGAATGGTCCCCATCCCTGTTCTGTAACTTTATGAAACTCACTCTAGTGGAAGGTTGCAAGTGCACAGACCCTTGATATGATCCAGGAGGGTCTTGCTATCTAATTGAAAAGTCCTGATGCAGTGTGAAGCTACTGGGGATTATGTCTGAACAAAGATTAAGTCTTTCTGATCTATTCCATGATCACTAAAAAAGTTTCAGATTTGCRAGTGCTTCAGTGCAGTAGTTCTCATACGTTGTCCTTAACATTATCTGTTATTTGTTATCAATAAATTTCTGGGAAAAGGAGTCACAACTCAAAAGTTAAAAGGCACGAGTCTAAGATGCAGGATAAAATCTTTCAAGGGACACAGGCACATTTTTGTTCCATCTTCTTTCTGAGGGGGAAGAAGAAGCTCAGCAGTGGTTTCAGATGTAAGGTATCTTGCATCCACAGTACACAAGGAGCAGAAGTGGGCTCACAAAAGATACAGCTATTCAGCACGACTCTGGTCTTGGGCTGGTGAAACATATAAATATTAAGTCCAAAGTGCTTAAGAGTAAGTTACATTTCCAGCCTCACAAAGACATCTTTCTGGAATCAAACCAGAAGAATATATGTATAAATAAATACTTGAATGCAGCTGTCATTGGCAACACTAACCAGTTTTTGTCCATCTGAAGTAAACCTAAGTGGAAGAGGTCAGRGGGAGACTTCACTCCCATCACACATGGGATTTGTGAATGTTCCAAAATGAGAAAAGGCAGAGCATAGGACACTTAMCCTGTCCTTGCTCCTCAGCTAAGAGATGGAACTGGAGTTTAACCAGTTTGCCATAGGGCTAGCCCACCCACCACACACTGCTCTGCTCTGGTCCGCGTCCCCCTTTCTCAGCGCCGCGAGCTCACCTGCRTTTAATCGTTTCTTTGGGGTCTTGAGGCTGCGGCACCTGCTGCTGGCAGAGCTGCTGTTCTCGCTCATGGAGTCCTGCGCTGAGGAGGCGCTCCCGGTGGCCTCGCTGTCCCTCATCATGCTCTCGTAGCCGCTGCTGCCGCCACTGTGGTAGAAGAGGGCRGTTTTCCCCATGGCGGGGGGCAGCTCCCCGCTCAGGACACTGCTGTTGTCACTCCCGTGGCCACTGCTGCAGCGGTGAGGCTTCCGAGGAGGGGTGATTTTGCTGTAGGGTGAGGGCAACACGTGGACAGCTGGCTTCTCCTCTCCAGGAAGGGCCCCACGCTCCTCTGTCTCCGTGCTACCCCGCAGCCCCACACCTCTGGCACTGGCGCTCCCTTGGAGCAGCTCCGAGATCCGCCCATTGACAGCCCGAAGGGGCAGCTTGGAAGCAAGGCTGGAGCCCCGGCTTCTGCTGAGGGACTGCATTGACCACGACATGTTCTTCCCGCTCGGGGGCAAGCTGGAGCTCTGCCCCATCGACTGAGGCAGAGACTTGGTGGAGAAGCTGAGCGTTTTGGTGGCAGAGGCAGAGAGGCTGCGGGCCTTGGGACTGGCCAGCAGGAGCTTGCTGACCGCGGAGATCTTGGACTGGCTGGCTTTTGGGGAGGCGCCTGCCGACTGCGAGAGGCCCGAGTTGGTGGGCGAGGACATGGCACTGCGGCTCAGGCTCCTTCCAGCCCTAGGCATGGTGGTGTCTCTGCCAGGGCTCATTTTGGAGCTCACAGAGGACAGACTTCCTGCTCTTTCCAGTGATAAACACTCGTAGTGGCTTCCTGTGGACCTCCCTAAAGAGTTGGTCCTACTAGCGAGCTGCTCCAGCTTGGCACTGAAGAGCTTGCTGCTGCTGTTGTTGATGCTGCTGTCARTGCCAGGGCCTTTTTGCCTGGCATTTTGCTCCTCGGGGAAGCTGGCCAGGAAGGACACAGGCTGGCTGGAGGGACTGCTCGTGGTGCTGCTGGCTGCACTGTGCTGGGGGCTGGCTCTGTTCTTCTGATCCAAGCTTGACTTTCTCACAGGTGGCAGAGGGGGGTTCCCTTTGGGACGAGTGAGGATGCAGTGTTTGGGAGAGGCCATTTTCTTGTCAAGACTAGCCTTAGAAAACTGAGGGAGGGCAGGAGAACTGACTCCACTGCTCTCAGAAGGAGTAAGATGGAGATGACTGTCAGATTCCTCCACCTTGTCTGCCTTTGGGAGCCCTCGAGGGAGGCTACAATTCTTCAAGCCATCACTGGAATGAACAGGGCTTTGGGTTGCAGAGSTGGATGTTGCCACCTCACATCCATCCACAATCCTTTTCAGACTGTCCGATCCCGGGGAGATAGAGGTGTCCCCGCTGCTGGTGCTAAACCTGTCTGCCGAGGACGGCTTCATGCTGTGCTCAGGCTTGGCTGAAACTGCAGCTGTGTCAAGCCTTGGCCCGTCACTGCTCCCAGAGCTGTCCTTTTTGACATCTTCTTCTCTCTTCAGCCAAGGGTCTTCAAATTTGATAAACTTCTTAGCAATTGATTCTTTCCCGTCATGGGAATGAGCAGCCTTTGGGTCTGCAGTTACTGCCGGCACAGCATCATCAGTGTCCTGTGCTTTGAAGGAATTAACAGCAATACATGGATACACAGTAATGTTCGTCTTCATTGGGATGTAGCCTTCGCAGCTGCTAAGGCTTGCCGTGTTCTTGATTGTGACCGTAGTTTTCCCCAGAGCTGATATCTTACAGCCTTTGATGGGTGACACCTTGCCAAAAGCTTCCTCCCCCATTTCTGACAGTATGAGCATGTTGTCAGTCACCGCCTTCTGCTTGTCACCKACACAGATCATGCTGGCACTTTGTATGGTGCTTGCAAACTCAGAGACAGGGGGCTCTGCCATGGCTTCCCCGTGACCATAGCACGCCTGGGCTATGAAGCTGTGGCACGACTGCTCACCGTCACTCCCTGTGCTCATCTCACTCAGCCATGAGCTGATRGATGAGCGTCTGCTGCCGTCATCTTGGGGTTTGTCGTCCAGACTCAGCTTTGGAAGCGGAAGAAACTGTGTGATGCTGACTTCAGACACAGGAGCTGCACCGGAGTAACATTCCAGGTCTTCGGAGATGCTGCTGATAATACTGACCGGCCGAGAGCCAGAGGCCAAAGCCTGCACAGAGCAGTCACTGTTGAAGCTGATGATGCTGGTCGGGCGCCCATTGTCCAGGACACCACTAATGGTCAGCTCTTCCACCAGGGTGAACACCAGCTCGTCTTCTCCRTTCAGCTCCAATGGCTGCTGCACTGTCACCATGGTGGTGCTCAGAATCTCCTTCTTGGATTCTGGAGAAATGCTTTGTTGCTGGTCTTCATTGAGAACGGACTCTTCAAAATCCCCATTGCTGGACGAGACAGACTTTTTCATAACCTGWGGGCTCATGCCTACAGGTGGGGTCCGGATTTCTGGCTGTAGTAACGATTCACTGGATGTCATCGCAGCATCCTTACTCAGAGGAGCTGGAGGGGGAGTGGAGCTGGGCAGGACTCCTTTCTGGGTATAGACCTTGCACCTCTGGGAAGGAGAAGTTGGTGGCTTGTACTCAGATGTCTTCGAGAGGCTTGCAATGCCAAGCCGGGGTGAACCCATTGGCCGAGGTTTGCCTTCCACAAATCCACAGGTGTTGAGCCCTTCTCTGCTGCTCTGCAAGCTGGTGCTGTGTGCTAACTGAGAAGAGTTAAGCTCTTTACTAGAGCTGCCTGTCACACTCCTGGGAGAAGAAGGAGTTGAAAGATTGGTGAGAGCTCCTGAAGGAACAGGGGAGTGATTTCTCCTAGTTTTGCTGGGTGTTGTGTTTGTATTTTCCTTGGCATCTCTGTCAGGATGCTGACATTCTGCCACCGTATCTTCCTTATCAGACTCTGGTAAGTGGCTMAGCTCTGCCAGCTGGCTTGAGACAGTGCACTTGGACATCTGGTCTGAGCTAAACTGAGCAGGCATCTCTTCAAAGGGAAATTTGTCTGTCTCTTCACTGCCATCTATGCAATCCAGCCTCTCTTGGAGCTCTGCAAAGGTGTTGCACTTCAGGCAGTCTCTTTCAGATGTGCTGGGCCCCGATTCACTGACTTCCTCCAACCTGCCCTCATTTTTGGTCTTTTGCAGAGCAGGAACTATGGGAACAAAGTCAGGGGGCCCCTCATTATCCGTCAGTTCCTTGTCAGAAAGAGCAGTGCCATTGGGGCCAACGTAAATCACCGTGTCACACGACTGCTCGCTGCTGGATGAATAATCAGGATCACTTGATAAATGCAAAATTGGGAAGTCTGGGTCAACAGCATTTCTAGAATGGAAAGGCCTCAGCTGGGTTGGCCTGCGCATCCTGCCCTCCTCACAAGAGCTCTCTCCTCCGGAAGAACTCGATGTGTACTGCAATGTGAAAAAGAGAGAGTCCATGACATTTCAGCATTGTGGGCTGCTCCTTGCACAAACTGCATACACATTTTGACTATTCAATGACAACATCTGAGCTGGGAGACCTCTAAACTGAGGCACAGAGCTCTGAAGCTGCTGATCTATAGCCCTAGAGCAAGGACTGCTATGTTCAATGGAGAACTCAAAGCTCCAACTCTGTGAACCACTCAAAATCATGAGACTTAAAAAAAAAAAGTACTAAAAATATGGATTAGGATACCTCTTTTAATTGAGCCTGGCCAAAGAAATCAGCTATTTGGCAAAGGCTTTGTTGATTTTGTGTGTGTGTCTATGTTTGCATATTTGAAGAGGAACAAGAAAACTCATTACATATGACCCTGTTTGGTCATACTGCCAGTGTGTGGAATTGTATAGCACGCACTCAGAGGTCTCTGGAGACACAGTGCTCTGATCCTGTGTGGACTGAACCCTTCATTTATTTCCTTTCAATTAATGGACAAAAAAAGCTTGTCAATCTGTAGGTTGCCAATTTCAACTAAATGCACAAAATTCACTCATTCTGCCCAACACTGTAAGTTGCGCAGAAGCAACCAGAACTCTAAAACATGAAAATGGATATAGTCCGTCCTCACTCTACTTCTTGGAAAATCTATCACCCATATTTAGAAGCAGTAGGAGCAAAAGGGTCATCAGTGCTGGCATTGGGCACAATTGCTCTGCCTGTATTTTGTTCCTATGCTCTCTGAGAAGCATAGAGAAACAAATTCTTAATTAATCCTAATTTTCTTTAACTCTACAGCGGTTTCACTCCTTATTATTTCATTAGCATTAAGAGTATCATGGAAAATAAATGCTCCCTGACAGCTATATTATTAAACAAGGGCAGCTTACGAACCTGCTGCAGCAGATGTGTCTGAATTCACTCCGAAGCGAAAGCATTTACCCCTCCTTGTCTCTGATATTGCTCTCTGACCCTTGTCTAGGGCTGGGTACTTACAACCCAGACACTTTGGAATTGATTCCTGATTTTGTTACACGCTGCTATACCAAATTAAGGATCCTTCATGATCCTCCTTCCTCCCTCCTCCATCATTGTAAGAAGGGAGTTACACATCGTCTTACCTTAGTTTTCTTTTTCTTCATCCTGAGGACCCTTGAGGCAATCTGGATGGTGGAGAGCGTCTCGGCGTAGTTCCCTGCAGCGGCTGAAATGTGAGCTATCATTGTGGTGCGGCAGTTCATGTTCCCCAGGGATTCTCGGAGCAACATGGTCAGCTTGCTGTCTCTGCAAAATAAAATGAATTAAGGCTACATTAGCCAGCAAGGTTTCACATTAGCCATCATGATGTAACTTGGGTCTTGGCGAGATATTTTCTCCTCTTTTAGATGGAATCCTAATTATTTTCCTTCCTCAGATTTGCACTCTGTTGTGCAGCTGAGCATGCTGGAAGAACCTGCACTACAATTCGAACTTCTTTCTCTTTCCAGTTCCCCTTTTCTGTCTCCCTCTGTCTCAGTCCCCTCCGTTGTTACCTTGGCCAATAGAAAGATGCAGACCAACACTGGCGACCATTAAGGAGCCACAGCAGCAAACATCAAACTGCTGCTCTTTTGAAGTGCAGTGTGCAGACAAACCCTGGCCCAGCTCTAGAGGACAAAAGGGTAGTGGATTAGATTAGAGAACACAATTTTTTTGCTGCCTTCTAGGGCATTGGGTAACTTGATATAGATAACAGTTAAATCACTGAAGCAAATTTTGGATGATGCTGCTAAAATACAAACMAATCAACCCTTCAAACTTCACACAATTGTTCTTTCATATTAGATCTTTTCTTCCACTCAGGCAGAAATCAAATTTTCTCTTCTTGCCATTTACTCTATTGTTCAGCATCAGATAGCTTTTGAAATACTGATGTCTTCTTGTGGGGCTGTCTGTGACTGGACTGAGAATATGAATTTTAACAGAATAATGATGCATCTTTAATACTTCTGAGGTGATCGTCTAACCCTGTAGTCAGAAATGCACAATATATAATTTTTTAAGAGACCTTTAGCTCCGTGGTGTACAGGTCAGCTGGATGGTTAGCTGGGAAATGGCATTCTCTTGAACAGAGCCTGTACTAAAGGTTGTGGATGATGATTAAATACAGCTGGAAACAAAGACTGATATTTATCTGTCACTAAAGGAATTGTAATGTTGTAATGATGGTGATACCTTCAGTGCTGTGGATCAGATTTCTGGGGCTCACTGTTAAATATCTGTAAATTACCTATGGTGAGTGTGTGCCCTTGGCATTTCCAGCTCACAGGAACTCTGCAGGAAAGCTGCAACCACTGGGAATGGCAGATATGCTTACTGGGTGGGACTGATGGGCAAACACCAAAACTCGGACCTCACTTTTTGGTTGAATAAATAACAGCGTTTGGGCTGCATATTTTGATGCATCTACCAATAACTCTGGAGAGTTCTCATTTCCTGAGGTTTTTAGTACTTCCAGTGTTAGCTTGACTAGAAATACTGAAAGTAAAACATTTTTTTTTCAGGATTTCTGTTTCCATCTGCTCCAGACACACTGAAGACAGTCTGGTGTCTTAGAGAAGCAAACATTCATAAAGACTATACTGAGACAGCCTCACTCATTTCACTTGTGACCTAAGGCTGCTTTGAATCTACAGATCCAGGGTAATAGGCTGCTGTGTCTCAGGTCAGTGTCCCTCCTTTCTACAATGGAATAATTAGRATGTCAAATTTTGTACATCAGTTACTGCCACTCCATTGCAGRGAAACACGGAAATTATTAACATCTCCACAGAAATCAATAACAAGCCTTTCATTTGCCAGTGCTTATATCATAGCAAAACATGAGACAACAGGGGAAAGTGCAAAAGGATACATTCTAAATATGTTGGTCTCCTGAGAATGCATAACCCATGCAGCCAGCATCAGCACAGAGATGTTGCTCCCCTAGAGATATATGCATTAGGAATATAAAATAATCTGTGCCACCTGCCTTGTATTGAAAGGCCACTTGCAAGAAGAATAAGGACACTGAGGAAATACCTATTAATAATTCAAATGATTCTCTGACATGGATGGGAACTAAAAGGCAGGTTTGTTAAGGATCAAAGCATGAACCAAGCAGTAAAAAGCCCAGCTAGAATTGATTTCTAACTTCAGAGTTTGTTCATTCAGCACAGTCCACATCTTGACTCTCAATTTCATCTTCTACCCAGAAAAAATACCCAGCCTCRTGTCACTACTGGACACTGAAAAATAATAAAGAGGAAGAAAGGTACTAAGCACAGATTTTTGTCAATTCTGGACGTTGTCATAAGATAGGTTCAGCTGTTCAAGGTTCACTGACCTCTCGCAGTAACACCTACWATCTTCGGAAGGAAAGAAAGAAACTAAAAGAGAACATCAGACACAAAAATGTGTGGCTTAATTTTTAACTCTTTTATCCTCTTTAATTAAAATATTGGTAAAGTATTTTGGATGCCTCACCTAAATTTGCTTGACAGACAGTGTGAGACACAAAGCAGGTGCTTTGTTCTTCTGAGTGCTGCCTTAAAAAATGAAAGCCTATGAATTGTTTCATTAGGTCATTCATGCAAAAATTTGCAAAAAATGTAAAATTCCACATGAAAGCAGAAGTTTTATAAAGAGAATGTCTGCACTTCTGCACTGGAAGGGCTTTGAGAAAATAGACCTTTGCTGATCCTCTGCAAACTGAACTGAGACACAGGAAATTCTGAAGAAAGCCACAGAAGGTCTGCTGCTCCTAGGTGCACATTGCTCATTGTGTTAAGCAGAGGCTGGCCAGCAGAAGGTCCCAGATGTCTCATAGTAGTGGAGTGAAATGCATCAATGTCTTCATGGCAAATAAGAGAACTTCAGGAAAGTTAATGGTCTATTTCTATTCTGCTCCAAAAGCAATAAAAAATATGGGCCAGAGAAGCACAATGATACCATTTTATACACCTGTCTTCATTTTAAATGTATTTCTATCCCATCCACTAATGTTTTTATAGTTTAGGAAATTTACCCTAAACCATTATGATTATAGGGATATAAAACACAGAATAAAATGAAGGTCGTGTCAGGATACCACACTTCAGACTCCAAAGCCTGTATATCAGTAAATCAATTCTGCAGTCTTTTCAGTACTTAAAAGTCACTTTTTTAAACTACCTCACTTGGTCTAATAAAATACATTACCCTTATTTGTAGACCTTTTCTTGCATAGCTTCTTAGACAATYATGGCAACAGGAAAATGCTACTAGATATTATTCGTGCATATCCCACACAGGTAAAATCCAAAATAAAGTATGCAAAGATGTATCTCTGGAAAAGTCCAGAGGCAAGAGCCCTGTATGCAGGAAAATAAACCATAAAATATGTCTGCAGGTATGGTATAGAGGTGCAGACCGCCAGGCAGAAAGCTTCAGTTCATGCCATGGCGTAACAGCCCTCCATATGGAGAGCACCTCTCTCTTCCTCACTGTGCTCCCTTTCCTCTTCTGCTGCTTCCCCCCTCTCACATTACAACAGSTGATGAAGGATTTACCTGTTTTCCTGCCATTTTTGTGAATCTCTCAATAGGAACTCTAGCAGGTATTTAACTTCCCCAAGAGAGACGTATGGCAGTACTGCAGTAAGCAGTGTTCTCCTCTTCTGAGATTGCCATGCAGACTGGGATCAGTGTAAATTAGTCCTTTCACTTGCTCAGTAGCAAGGAAAGAYGTACATTTCATGCTCCTCTTATACATAGCTGTATTTCCCTTCCTCATGAATGATTAATTCTACT
The DNA here is from genome assembly GCF_030028575.1 of Malurus melanocephalus. Lineage (NCBI taxonomy): Eukaryota > Metazoa > Chordata > Aves > Passeriformes > Maluridae > Malurus > Malurus melanocephalus. The sequence goes on along the minus strand of NW_026623251.1, from coordinate 2,257,449 downwards.
CAGCTTCAAGCAACACAGAACCTTAAACTGAAGAATGAAGCATGTAATATCACGATACGATTCCTTGGACACTGCATGAATCCCAGTTGCCTGTACATYTAGTCAAAGTCTTTAATTTCGTGACTGGATACTATTTTTCCACTCTGAGCCCTGCCCAATCCCTGCACATAATAAACAGTGCTAACTGAACCATAAGTTATTAATCTTTCATTTAATCCTTGCCTTGCAAAGTATGGACTTAMACCTTATCTACTATTAGGACTATACAAACTCAGATCTGAATCCAGAATGACCAATTTCTTAAAAGGTTCTTCATTATCTTTTCTTTTCCCTGTGGAACTCATCAATGCTGTACCTGATGAATGCCTCTGAGATGAGGCATATAATCCTCTGATAATACCTGAAGCATTGAAGGCTTCTATAAGCATTGGTGTTTGGTRTGAAGCACAGATCTTTCAGAGTACTGATCATTACCCTTCATATTCAAAGCACAGCTACCTGACTTCTCTTGAACAGAAAATGGGGCAGCCAGTTCTCAATCTGAGTACCCAAAAAMCAGGAACATACAATTAGTGACCCATCTTAAAATTTTAGGAACACATCGGCAGAACTAGTCTGAAGGTGGTACCAGGTCCTTTCAGAACACCTCCCTTCTCTTCCAGAGTCCTCCATCCCATTCTCCATATGTTTATTGACAAGGACCAGATCGCTGTATAGTCCTGATTCATGTCTAAAGCAGGTCTTTTACCTGCCTTGAAAAAAGATTATATTTGGGGATGGAGGGAGAATCCTGAAAAACCAACACAATGTATAGCCCATTAATTTTGACATTTTCTGACCCTATAGCAATTGATTTCACAATCCATTATATATATTTTATGAAATTTCATGTGGATTTGTGGTTACACTTCAATGAGACATCAGCAAGMCTGGAACATTCCAGTGTTGCTGAACTAGCTGGCAGCAGCAGCCAGCTGCCACCTTTTGTCTGAACAAGCAGTAGAGAAGTAGAACATGACTCACAACTTACCATGGGGTTTGGGTAGGATTTACTGCCTGTGGAAAAACACTCAGGCTCAGGAGTAACACAATCCTTCCCTGTGCCATAGGGAAGCTGTGCTGTCATGTGTTCGTGTCCTTTTTGACATGCTCTTCCCTCATCAGACAATCCTACACACTTCTATCTGTGTCTGTCCTGGGTTTTTCTCATCTAACCCTTTTGCTTGCTCTTAYTCCCATACCATGACACTCCTCCTCAGCTCCTCCCCTAAACAGCCTGGCAGAGCTCCATTTCATGCTACAGTGGTCTCAGCAGCTACACCAGACTTTGCCATTCTCCAGCACCACTGCTAGACCCTCTTCCAGTATCAATCTGCTCTTTCCTCCCTCTTCCTCCCACTAACATCCTCACTCTCCCTGTCTAGCCTCCAAGGCCCCTCTCCCTTCCCAAGCTCCCCTACCAGCTGCTCACTGAGACCCATCAGAGGAACCCCATAATGTGGCCATAATTTGGCTGCTGTATCGTGTTGCCAGGTGAGGTGCAGACCAGGGCAARGGGGCAGAGAGCAGTCAGTGCCTTCCTGGATTTTCCTCTGCCAGGTCCTCCAGCTTTATGAGAATCTGTGTGAGCAATGCATTCAAAGTGAGCTGCACAGAAAAGAGGTAAATGGGAATTGCTTTTGTTTAGGCCTGCAAAATAGAATTCATGAATAGAAAATGAAGCAATAAAAATAAATATTGTGCTCAGGAAATTTGCAGGAATTTTCATTGCCCAGGATTTCACTCTATGTATGGAAGACACAAACACAGAATTGTTTCACAAAAAGAAGGCAGTACTGTAGAGGAAGATCCAGCTGAAATGTCGGAATAATGATTTTTCTGCAGAATCATTTACCCTATTGTATTATATGCTTTGTTTTGTTCCCCCCCCAACCCCTCATCTTAATAACAAATATTTTCTTTGTCTTCCCTTTCCTCTCACACCACTGCTATGAGGGTTTTGACTATTCAATGACAACAGCAGCACCACCAGAAATAGGAATAATAACATTCCACAAGGGAGACAATACAATAGTATAGCTATGTTTTAGGAAGTGCAAGACTGTGGGTTTGTGCYCTCTATTAATCATATACCTTAGTGTCTTCCTAGGCACTTGGCCAAAAGGAGAAAGTTGTCARCTCCCTCAAGGTGTTATTGTTACAGCATCAGATGATGTATGCCCTAAGGTGCCTTGTAATCTAATTATTTATAGAGCTATGTCAGAGGAAAAATCTCAGTAACTATGGCAGTAATTTTTGATCATGAAGTCTTAACTCTGCTCCTTWGAGCTGGTGCACTTCTTTATTCACAGTAATAAATGTTTACATAACAAAGGAACCAYATAAAGACTATATTTTGGTTTGGCTCTTACTGCACGGGAATAATCTTTATAAAGAACATTTTATAGCTCAAAAAGCACAAGCCCAGCAGCGGATGTTACAGGTGTGTAACAGCTGAGTTCACTGTGAACCAGTACAGTTCGTTTAGTGATGTCTTYCTTTTCTGTTAATAATTTTGATAGAGGGAGAGAGGAAATGGGAGCAATGTGTGTAGGCACATGTGAAATGAGGCCAGGTGGGGAGATAAAGCCCTCGGTGGTTCAACCATGTAAGCCTGGCTTTGTTAGCAGAACAAAACGAGGCAGTTGAAGAAAGATGGGTGAAGTGTTGGACCTTTAACCTGGGGAATTCTTCTCCTGGTGAAATGAGGCATTGGGGAGACAATGAACTTGTTCCAGGTGGAAGTTGACTCATCTGAAAGGGAAAATTAAGCAAAGGGGAAATTTCCACTGCCCCTGCAGTTATTTATCCTGTATGAGGTACACCACACAACACAGAACACTGTGCTCACTGCAAGGGGGAGCCAGCTGAAAGGACTGCACTGATGGGACACTGGTGAGGTTCGTGTGCTGGGAAAACTCCACATCTGGAAGGGATGTGACACTACAGCAGTCAAGAGTCCAGAGCAGGAGAAAGATGTTGCTGCAGCCAAGTTTGGGACTTATACTTAAATTGTACTATTACAAAATGCATATAAAATGTAGGGAGATTCCCCCTATAATTCCTGTGTCTGTGACAACACATGAGCATGTGGCAGATGCACAAAATAGCATCTTTTGCTTCTTTTCACTGAAGGCAGTAGAGAAAATCAATGACAGCAGGACAGAGTSCCATTGGTGAGGCTGCACCTCAAATGAGTTCAGTTTTGGGCCCYTCACTGCAAGAAAGACACTGAGGTGCTGGAGCATGTCCAGAGAAGGGCAATGGAGCTGGGGAAGGGTGTGGAGCACAGATATCATGAGAACTGGTTGAGGGAGCTGGGGTTGTTTAGTCTGGAGAAAACAAGGCTCAGGGGAGACCTCACTGTTTTCTACAACCACCTGAAAGGAGATTGTTGCAAGGTGGGGGTCAGCCTTTTCTCTCATGTGTTGGGAACWATCCCTCTCACCATAAAAAGGACTCATTCAAGAGCTCTAACTTTGGTATAAAAGTTGCTCCAAAGCTGATGAAACTTAACCAGTCCACCAAACAGACAAGAGTGCCCTGTTATTCAGAAATTACATAAAAGTTCCCCACTTTTTTAATGTCTTGCTGACTGATCTCACAACAGAAGTCTCTCACAGAAAAGCAGTTGCTATCACAAAACTCCACTTTTACCTTTACAAATTAAAGAGTGTCTGGTTTCTGACAGTGCCAGCCCAGCTCTAAATTGCACCACTGTATTGGCCCTGAAGACACACAGAAAGACACTCCCTCCATCTTCTCATTTCTGCCTTGTGCCAGCAGTGCAGCAGAAGTTACACAAGCTTCATTTAAATAATTCAATCGGCAAGAGAAAGAGGTTCCTCTCAGTCTTTGCCCCAGGTCTGTGAATTTTATACAGTTTGGTTCAGGTGTACTTTGAACTTTGGCAATACCAAACTGAAGGTGTATACCCTTGCTTTTAGCTCAGTATGTTACTCAAATGAGAGTTCAGATATCCAGATGTGGATTAAGGTCACAGCAAGTGCAAGTTTTGGGGTGGGTGAAGGGAGGTGGTTAAGAGCACACCTCTGCTGAGGWCCAATGATTATTTCAAAGAGAAGACTACACTGAAAATAGAAAGAAAGATCACTTTTCCTCTCTGTACTTAGAATCTCAGCACAGATCCAAACACCATTCAGCAGCCATTAAAAACATCCCAACAAAGCTCAAAGATAATCAAAAAAGAAAAGGATCCTAGTGGTCTGTCTCATTACCGTGCCAGTTCCTAATAAATTCTAGCTGAAAAACAGAAACTCAATTAATCCAGGGAGCTAATTAGGCTCAGCAATTCTGTGTTAGAGCTAAAGCCAGATTTCTCAAAATCAGCAATGCCATTTGTTAAGAAAACATGCTCAATAAGTAGACTGTGATTTACAGGAGCAAAAAAAAACCTCCAGTAAACCCCATAATGATTCTGATTTTAAATAATTTAGGGATTTTTCACTTGGCTAGGCTCTGTGCTAACTTTTACCAAGATACACTCATAAAGAGAAGAAAAATGCCTTCTTTCATCCCAGATCTGTCTTTCCTTGGCTCCCTTCCTTGGAAGTATTAATGCAACCACAAGTTTGGCTCACCTTATCTGTATGATTTAGTTGCTTTATATGAGAAGACAAGAATCGTAGCTGCTGGAAGAGCAGCTGGAGTGGCTTAGGAGACTGCCTGGCTCTCCTCCGGGCTGCCTGTGCCCTGACAGTGCTGCAGGAGCGCAGGGAAAGGGAAAGGCTGGAATGGAGCTGAACAGTGCCTGTGCCTATAGGGCAGTCATAGGGGAAAACACAGAGAAAGAAAAAGCACACGGAAACATTCCCTGACAATCTGCTGAGGACACGTTCCGGAAATCACCTTCACACCAGCCCGTCTGGTGGCCAATATCAGCAGGAGCAGAGCAGAGCCCCACCGAGGGCACTGCCACCATCAGCATGGACGGAGGGCACACTCGCTGCCTTCGGGGGGCCGAGCAGAGAAACTCCGCGCTCTGTGTTAAAAGCCAAGCAAAGGGCTTGTTTGTCGGAAACCCTTAGCGCCCTGTAGCTGAGCTGTCACATGGCTGGGGTCACACGTGCCGWGGGCCACCAGGGGTGACAGCGCCGGCAGCGAGGGCAGGGCAGCAGCCAGCTCAGCGCGAACCAGCGCCCGCCTGCCGGACCGGCCCGGCTGCAGCCTGCTGAACACCCCGTGGCACTTTGGAGCGGGGACAGGGAGGGGACAGCTGGCCGCCACACGGAGCCCTGCCGTGCTGCCCGACCGGAGCTGCCCAGTGCCGCACCCTGCGGGAGCGCCACACGGAGAAACMGAGCCCTGCCCTTGGCTGCGAGGAGCGCTGGGATTCATGTGCACCCAGGGGGGAATACCAGGGTTATTTCCTCGAACGTAAATTAATTTCAAATGTTTGTAATTGATAYATGAATATTCATGATCTTTTGGGAGGATTTCATAATTACTTCATTCTGCTTAGGCTCATTTGATCTGCAGTAGCGACAGCAGTAGTTTACACTCCTTCATCAAGATGCCAACAACTTGGCAGCATGACCTTCCCAGTTTCCTGTGCTGGAGAGCAGCTCTAGKTATTCTAATTGCAATCCCAAATGGAGTGGTACCTGAAAATAAATTGACTACTGTTCAGTTTTAGAAACCTCTCCACTTGGCACTGCTCCTAGTGTAAATAGATAGCATCTCCAGGAAACTGGGAAGGTCATTCAGCGAAATACTTCACATTCTGATGAGAAAGATTTTMTATGTCAACCTCCCAGAGCCCTCAGCCCACAGCGTTGTAGCAGAGGGCAGTGAAAGTGCACATACTCCCATGTAGAAAGAGAAAAAAAAAAGAAAAAAGAATGGAGGTTCTGGTTGTCATTAATGATATGGAAAWTACAGAATTCATCTATGCCACTCATTAGATATATTCCCAGAGAAAGTTAGGCTCAAGAGTTCATACTGCCTCTGCACCTGCACATAAGCTTGCCTTATCACCTTCAGCAATAAACTTCTAGCCTGTTGGCAAATTTGAAGAAAGTTTGAGAAAATAATATGCAAGGCTCAAAGATRCTTTAAGGATTAGCAAATAAATAAATTAGTAAATGCTGTAAGGATTAGCAGCTGGGTAGATACAAAGAAATTTTATTTGTGCTCCCACAGAAGCAAGACAAATGCCTTAAACTCCATCCTTGAACACACCAGAGAAAGCACACAGGTGAGAGAAACTCCCAAGCATAGGAAAACTTTTGGCGAGTATTTACACCTTTTTGGATGTCGGAGACAAATTGATAGAAACATTATGTTTTTGATGCTGATGCTCACAAAACTGTTCCTTTAAATTAACAGCCTCAAAAATATTGTACTTTATTATACTAGGTCCTGACTAAACTGCCAAAACCCAAAGCAAAACATTAAAGCAAAATATACAGTCAGAAGCCCCAAGTCAGGTTTCCATCTCTGGTAATCAATACCTTTTAAATTTCTTTTTAACATACAGCTCCAGAGTGGTTCACAGAGAAGCATGAAACTGCTAAAACCTGCTAAAAAAAAAGCAATCCCTGTCCATTGGCAAGGAAGATGGACTTTGACAGCAGCCAAGCGATCTGCTAACCCTGATGGGAATTACRCAGGTGAAGCAAGTTCCAAAAAGGAGGAATTTTTTATGTGTCATCTCCCATTTAACAGAGGACACACTGGTCTCAGTTGCTCGGCTCCACACCATGTACAAATTCAAACCCCTTGACTGCCATTTAGGAATCATGTATTGACACGTACAGGGAACATGCACAGATCCTAAACAACATGCATAACTGTCTTTCCAAAAATTGGGATAAGTAATAGGGGTAAGTATGGACTTAGCTGACTTGACACATTGTTTCTCTTTAGAGAAGAGTAAAAAAGCTGACTTGCTCCGTTACACCTATTTATTTAAAAACCTAGGACTAGAAAGCCAGTTGCACTTCAAGGTCTCAATTTACTTTACTAGTCAACATATAATTTTAGGGTCAAAGTAAGTTTTYTAGACACCTGCAATGATGCTTGCAGAATCTAATGATTCTGCAAATCCTTGGCCTCTATATTCACACTGCCAGCAGTCAGTATGGGTGGGGCGAGCTTGTTCGGAAGCAGAGAGACACCAAGAACTCCTTTCACACAAAAATGAATGGCAATCAGAGAGCCAAAACTTTCATCCACAGATGGGCTGAGCTACTCACACAACTGGCTGGTTTAGAGATGTGATGAGACAGGCTGAATGATAGCAGTCATGATGGTGACTTGCATGGCAAATAGATTACAGGTGAAAATTCCCTACCTTGCCTGTGTCTCAGTGAAGTCCACACACCAGCCCCAAAAAYTGGGATTTTATTAACTGAAATCCATGGCACTGTGGTCCAAACCCACCTGTCACTGAAATCTCCAGAAAAGCTCCCATAAGCTTCATCAGGGTCTGAATTCAGAGTTTTTACAGATTTAGTGACAGGATACATGAGACAAAGACTAAACCAGTCCCTTCTGACATCAAATACATGGCATTGAAATTAAACTGTGGAACCACAGGCAGATTTATGATAACAGCTTTGGCAGCACAGGACCAAATCCAGCAGCTGGTGCAGGGCAGTGGGAATTCTGACATCTATAAACACAGGCATAAGGAAACTAAATGTTTGATCCTTTTGTATCTCCCACACTCCATCATACGTCATTCACAAARGAGCCAAAATAAAACCTGGGGGACCCCAGGCTATGCAAGTGCTATGCATTGTAAGTAAAAGTAGCAAAATTGATATATAAATATTTTTAATTTATATATTTGCTATTTAAAACAACTGGATATAGGCTGTATCAAAACATTTATCTTCATCCATGCAGCAATTTAAAATATTAATGATGCACATGCATTTTTCATGCTATCTGAAGTTTCACTCCCCCTTTAAATGGATTCTTCTGTTTATTTTGTCCACTATAGTAACATTGATAAAACAAAATTTCCAACAGGCTCCACTTATTTCCAATTATTTCCAATTATTTCAGATACAGTAAAGGAACTCTTTACTTGCTGTTTAGCAATCGTTACATTTGTAATAACAAATGTTACTACAAGTGCTTGCAGTTTTACCTGGGATAACCAGAACATGCATTAGAGCTCAGTATTATATCTATTCTGCTCAGAAAAACAACTACAAATTTGAGTATTTTTATGTTCAGCTGCCTCTCCACAAGACTGGTAGACAGAACAGAGTTATGAGTGACAGAAAGCAATATACAATTTTAAAGTTTGTATGTTTGTAGTTTTAAATCACAAAACAACCTATCTTAAAGTTAGCTGCTCAAAATTCAAGAAGCACTAACACAAAATTTCAAAGGTAAGCTGAGCCAGTCTTTCATAAAAAGATCCTTTCAAACTTCAACTGTCTTTTAAAAGCCTCAAACTGGAATAATTTACAATGTGCCTGGAAGGTCCTACTYCTGTTTACAAAGCCTCTGCTGATACTCAGGAATTCCCACAGCTGAAAATAGTTGAGGCTTGAGTATTTTGGCAAAGTATTTCTTTTAGCCTTACACTCTATCCTTGGCATCTGCTGTTGRATTCAGACAGACAGGATGCTATAAGGACATTTGGCCTGAATCAGTGCGGCCGTTCTTACATTCTTAGAACTGGGTTATAAAGGTTTACAGCCTGACTCTGCAGCCTCCTTCCTGCGTCCCCTCTGCACGTCTGCTGTGACCTCCTAAGGACAGAGCAGAGTTCCTCAGCATCCAATCAGCCCAGTCTTGAGCAGTTCATCKGGAGACACAGAGGCCGGGAGGAAAGACAGTCATTCTGGTAAAGACAGCACATGGACAAGTGCCCCAGAGGGAGAAGGAGGAAATAGAAATGCATTGCTTGGTCCTGTGAGCCCCCACAGGTGATGCATGGGGTGAGAAGAAACTGAATTACTAGCTCCTGCCCCTACCCAGTACAGAGAACTGTATGATCCTGCTTAAATATTTAGAAAACSCATCCTTAAAAACATTATGGCTTCCTAGCACTGCCCACACACATTTCCATTTTAGAGTGGCATGCCAACTACTTTTCTATTTGCTCATGCTCTTTGGTTTCCATTGCTCTCAATCCCCAGGGATGGGATTGTTCCTGCCACATGTACAGACACATGCTCTCTATTCCTTAACTCTATTTGGGTATGCAAGCCAAATTCATTTAATCTTCTCTCATGTGAAAAACTCCCCTTGCCAGACTTTCTTGTACTTGTTTCTGTCTGAATTTCTCCCTCATCTATATGAGAGACCAGAACTGCACTCAGGAGAAGAATTGCTAACCCCTGGCACAACTATTGCTATTTTTCCACTGTCATTGCTAATGCCTTCTCAGATTTTGTTACCTTGTCACTGTTAGTTTAGYTATGCACACCTGTGATCATTTACCAGCATGCCTAAATCAGCACATAGCTCCATCCCCTTCCTAGCTGATGAGCTCCCAGATTGCATCAGGAATTATTAGCAGTCCATCAAGGCAAGCCCTCGCATTAGTGCCATTTGTATTGCTGGAGCCCTCAAGGTCCCACAGCTGCTCCCATCTGATGTTCTGATCTGCCTTTGTTCAGATGATGACTCTCAGCTTTGTGTAAGCAGTCACTGTGATTAGCATGCTCCTGCTTTTTGTGCCAAGTCTGCTGAAAATAACACCAAAACTGGTCCTTGAAGAACTTCCCTGGTGGCCTTCCCTCTAGTTTGGTAGCTCCCACTTCAATACCAGCTACAGTTGTCTCAGCAGTCTTCACTACTTGATCCATCTTACTGCTCCTTGTCCTCTTCAGCTTGGCTAATAAATTCTCAGGGGATATCAGTTCAGGCCTTTACTCAGATGTAGACAGATTAAATTTCTGTCACCTAGAGATTAGGTACCACATCTGCACAGAACAGAGGGCAAGAGTTGTATCCAGAAGGTTGTATCCAAATGTATCCCCATCTTGAAAGGACGGTTGAATTTAAATGCACAGACATCTGTTCCATATTTCCTGGTCTTGGGAGCAGTCAAGATATTTCAAGGATCACCATCTGAGAAGGCAATTCTTGTTGTCTGGATTTACTTCAAAGTGTGTTTTAACTCAGGGCTTCAGGATTTTTTCCTCTCACATCTGAATGCTAATACCGAATTATTGTTGTAGCAGGACTTTCTTAACATCTCAGTATTAAATTCGCAGCTATTGCACTAATAAAAATTGATCATTTAATTCACATGATTTAGCAGTGAACTCATTTGAAATCCTCTCTTTTCTCTACTCCTCCTCCTTCTCCTCCACACACTGATGAGCAAATCATTTAGAGAGAAGCTTGTCTGCTGACTGCATGAATTTTGCTCAGTAGGAAAATACATTCATGTAATTGCATTTCAAATGGTGAGGATCTGAATAAATGAACGAGTTGTTCTATGAACAGATGAAGTAATGAAGGCTAGTTTCTCTGAGTCTGTGTCCTGTGTTACTCTATTTTCCATGCTTTGGCTGTCCCCTCTTCTGCATAGTTCTACAACCCCACTTTGCTACATCCCACAGTCTGGAAGCACAACATTGCTCATGGCAGTCATTCCCACCGCCAGCTACTGAGGACAGGCAGGACATTTCCCCTATTAGCACTATGACAGTGATTAGAGCCACCTATTTATAGCAGTGAAAGGAATCTCAGCTCACAGATGTTGAGTTAGCCAGGCTYTAAGTCTTTCCTATCCAGTGGCTTAGATTATTGCTGCCTTATAATTTTTCAGATCCATGTTGTGATTTTATATCCAATTAATTCTGTGGGAGGACAATAGTTCTGAAATGAGCACAGGGTAAACAAAACCATTAAGATATGGACTGCTATGAGAGATCAAGTCATCATTACATTATAAATATTCTTCAGTAGTTCAGGTTTAAGGGGGGTTTTGTGTGTTGTATGACATATTAAATACATAGCAAATGGCTTAAAGTCCCTGTTCTGTTTTCAAAGGCACTACTGTACCAATTTAAAAAAAAAAAAAAAAAATTACCCAAAAGGGACCAGCGAAGTTTTGACAGCCCATGAACCTGCCCTCAGCACATTTGCATGGAGTGTAACTAAGAGGTGTATTTGACCCAAGCAGTTGTAATTAACCCTTAACTTGTCACATATAAAGAAAAGCTTTATTTTCATTTCAGTGATTTTGTTGCACTGTAATTCCAAGAAACACCAATTAGGTATCAAATGCAGACAACTTGCACTTAGCACTGATTAGGACTAGATATGAACTACAAACCTATTATATTACTATAGTGCAGCTGCTCATTACCAGTCTAGCTTTCCTAGCTATCTTTTCCACTAATTTTTATTTAGGGACCTACTGGCCAGCTCATCTGAAAATTATATGCTAATGATCCACAAAGAATTGAGAGCTCTAAATGGTAGCAGGGGAGAAAAAAAAATCATTYTGTTTGATCTCTTTATGTTATGATAGATGCCATTTAATCAATTAGCACAGCAGAACATATCGTTCCATTTCAGACCTGGCAAATACAAATGAAAACAGGCAAGGGTGAAGGATTCACACACCTCTAGGTCTCCTCCACGATGCAAAAGAGCATCATATGTGGTGTAAGAGAAGGTTTAGGGGCACAGCCACTGAGACAGCAGTCACAGCACGATTTCCTGTGGGTGTCCTGCAACAGGGGCTTGTCAAGGACGTCACTGCTGCTACAGAGGGGACCTGTCACAGCTGGGGTCACAGCATTGTGCACTGTGTCTTGTGGAGCTGTCAGGCATCCTGGGCTGCCTTCTGCCCCTGCAGAAGTTTTAACATGRGGGGCTGAGTCTCTGGAACATCCCAGAATCAGAAATGTGGCTTACAATTATGCCTGCCTCCTTCTCCCCTACCTGCTTGAGATTGTGTATTTGAGAAGTATTTGAGAAACTAAAGATATTGTTGCAGTGTCAACGAACACTTCACAGTTTTTTGCCAGAACTCTATGATAACTAWAAGTTATTTCAGAGATACATTGGAGAGGCAGGAGGAAAAGAACACTRTTTTTCATGATGTTACCACTTGTTAATGAGCAGAAAAGATTATAGGTGGAAAGATCACGCAGGAAGGATCACGCAGGAAAGTGTATCTGCTCCACATTCTGTTAAACTTGTATAAATTAAGGGCATCCTGGGATATAAAAGTCTCATATTTAATAACTAATATAAACAAATTGAGAGCAATGACAGAAAGATATGAAAAGGACAACATGATCATGTTTAGGGGCTGTCTCATCTCCTGCAATCTAAATGTGCTGGAGTTTCTTTTCAGAAGAATGTGATATTCACCCAATGRTACCAATGTCCAAATGAGTAAAAAATAGACATGATCACAATTAATGCCTAAAAACCCCCAAACTACGTCTCTAAAACAACCACTCAAACACATACATTGCTGGTCTACATTTGTGCAATTCAAAACTTGGATAATGGCAGAGCACATTATGCTAAGCATGTTCTCAACATTCAACTAACCCTGACCTCAAGACAATAAGCCTTTAATATGCCCAAAACTGGACTTTTTTTCCTAAATATGGCAGTAGAGATGTTTTCTTCCTGTTGAGGAAGAAGCAAGAATCCCTCATGACTGCCCTTCTTGGAACCTGCACAGCAAGAGGAGTGARGATCTGCCACTCTGCCCAGATTTTTAAATCTCCCAAAAGAATATTCTCTGCATAAATATGCAAAGGTTTTCAAATTTAAGTGCCAGAAATGCTTCAATGTGAACATAATCAGACCACAGGGTTGGKAGATGTTCCTTCACTATAATAAAGGAGCCAGAAGGAAAAAGCACTGTACAGACAGTCCTACTGCATACTATGAGGTTAATCAAGGAGAATTTACTCACGCATTCAGGAATTGCAAAAAGCAGTGAAAGATAATATGAGCAGCATATAACTTACCATATCATCATAGAACACTTACCTCTTTGTTAGACAAGCCCCTTTGTATTTATGACAATAATCATTGGTAGAAATTTTGATTTGGCTTCTGGCAGAATGAAAAAGTACTTTCAAATTATTCAGCCTTAAAAGGAGCTTATATGAAGCTTCAGTTAGAGGCACAATTAATGGATAATACACAGAGAAGAATACAGAATTCATTAGCTAATATGGGTTACAGATTAGATATTAGTAGGAAACATTTGGTATTTTGTATTTCTGAGAGACAAATTAAGGTGAAACAATACTCTGGTAACACTTACCATGAAGCATACAGYAATTGGTTTTATATCTRTAYGAACACAAAATTATTAAGAAAATTACTTGTGTTCTGAACTTAAGGTTAGTTCCAATAGAGAGATAACATAGCTGTTTAATGCATAAAATAGATGTGTAATTGCTAGCCAAAATGACTCTCATATACCCACACTGTTACTGTTAGAGTTGAATATTAGGTTACTATAATATCATACAGAGCAATATTCTTTATTCATAGCCCACAGCTAAATGCTCCCCGTTGAAAAGATCTGGTGTTTGGTTGTTGCTCTCTTCAGTTCCTTATTGTTCTCTGGCCTTCCATGGGAGGAATATGTTTAGAAACAGCACTTTTCCCTCCAATTAGGCATCAGAACAGCTATTAGTGTGATGCTCAGATTCCCTAGAAGAATCAGGTATTGCTCCAAGGAGAATCACCATTGATGGATGGAACCTGGCCAGTGGAATTAAAAAATTATTTCTACTATCTTTTCCATGGGTGTGATATAAAAACATTTTGAGAGAAACTATGAATTTTCTTGGGAGGAYGCAAAAGTCCATTCCAATTTTCACACTACACCTAACAGATGTGTTTGTGGTACCACCAGAGACCAGGTGAGTTCTGCTACAGTGTTACAGACGCATTATGTCCCTGCCTGGAGTATCCCTGACMCTGCTGAGAAGACAGGTGACAACCCCTGGGAGCATGTACATGCAGATTCTTCGTCACCATGAGGCTCCCTGCACTGAGATGAGCATGAGGAGGGTGGACATGGCACCTGCAAATGGACACAAAGGACTTCACCACTTGTGTACCCTACTTGATTTTCACATCCAGCACACATAGAAGGGATTCCAGGCAAAGAAGCTCACAAAGAACTGCGTCCTGGTTTCAGCCATGACAGACTGCAATCAAGAGTAGCACAAAACCAATAAAAGCCACTGATTATAATGCCATTGCACAGCACATAGACATCCAAAATGGCAGCAGTCACCTAACAAGCAAAAATCTGTTTCCAGCTTAACAGGCTTATTTTGTATTCTGTACGATGAAAAGATTCTAAAAGTTACCAAAGCACACCCTCACATTTTTTGTAAAACCCACTCCACAGTAAGCAGCCTCAACAAGCTGAGAAAAACAGGAGTGTGGCAACAGATTCTCTTTCACATGGATTTTTAGAGACAAATCTTATTCAGCTTTGATCCTCCATCAACCCCTCACCCCCCACCCATAGTTTGTACAACGGTGTAAACTACTACAGCTACAGCAGTTACTCTCAGTTTCCTCTGACATGAGAAGAATTGTCCTCCATCACACCAATAATGTCCACACATGAGAGAGACAACCAGGATTCAGGAGGTGCACATTGGCATGATCTGACTGGGAACACAGAGCGCCTAAAACACCCTCTCTCTGTTGCAAAAAGTGCAATTATTTCTCCAACACCATACCTTTGAAAGCATTTTTGTTTGCTATGCATACATGCCAACTGGGTAGCAGATCTGGATACTGCATCTAACTCTTGTCCTTCGCACAGGCATGTAACTTCAAAACACTTCACTAGGAGCTGTGAAAACTGTTATTTGCAAGAGAGAGGAAACACAGTCTAGGAACACAAAAGATTCTGCTGCGCTATTTCTAGCTGGAGGCAGGCATGAAAATTGTGTTCAATCCTTAAAAGACTGCTCCAAGGAGACCCAGGTCCCACTTGCACAGAGATGATGAGGTGCTTTTAGCAGCTCACCTCATAAGGGACTCCCCTCTTCTGTTCTCTGCTGTCTCTGAGCTGAGCATGTTTGTTTGTAACAGCACCCAAAACAGCCATCATCACCATCCTTCTGCACAGCTCTCTGCCTTCTGGTATTTCTTACAGCCTGGTCATTGATTTTCAAAGTGGTTTAGTTTTAAGTTTAGTTTTTTTTTAGTTTAGTGGTTTAGTTTTAGTTTTTTTAGTTTTTAAGTTTAGTTTTTTTAGTTTTAGTGGTTTAGTTTTAGTTTTAGTTTTTTTTTAGTTTAGATTTTCAAAGCGAGGTTTAGTTTCTGACCAAGAAAGAGCATGAACTAGGGAATAGGGAGAAAACAATTTTGTAAATTTGACCATCTCTCAAAAATAACCCATTGGAAAATAATTTTAAATTGTASTAAATTTAAATACAGCAGGTAGGACAGTTTTTCTGATGGGATGGTAAAGCGAAACAAAGCTATAAGAAAATACAGCTCAAACAGTTAAGTCTGCTGTTTGATATTAATTTTACTAAGTCTTGTCAGATATTTCTAGGAAGCATGTCACCTGGATGGCATTTATAAACAAAATGTTTTAAAAATTAAAATAATCTAACAAGTTCATCCTGCAGCATGAGAGAGGTAATTTTCATATTTCAGAAGATAGTTCTAACCAGGCTGCTTAAATCTAAAAAGTCAATGCATATTTTAGAAAATCCACTTCACATCTGTTCATTGTGTATAGACCTGGAGGCAACCACCAGCCAAAAACTTTGATCATACAGCAGAATCTGGTATCTGAAGAGCACAACAGTATTATCTTCATTGCTCTACTCTCAAACATGTTATGAAAACAAGAACTTCAATAAAAAAAACCATCTTGGAATAGCAATGCTATTCAAATACTCTTGAAGCAATAAGGCAAACCGGCTGAAGCATCCTCCACTTACAGCCACACAATTCTCTTAAAAGCTTCTGGGGCCTGTCACTCCATTGAGATGGTGATCTCAAATAGAGTCCAAGAAAATAAGGAGTTTGAAAAAAACATGTTCAACTATTTGCCCAGAAAATGTAAGCAAAAGTGACGTTTATGTTTAAGGTAAGGTCACACATACTATTTGTATACATTGAAGAGGAAAATAAAATAGGCCTGCTTGTGCCACTTCAGTACTCTCAGATCCCCATTTATGTTTGCTGTGTAAGCTTCTTGAGCTCGAATTTATCGTCATAGACCCATCGGCAACCAATGAATAGATGATTGTACTTTTGCAGATTTCACATTCACCAAATCCATCAATTATGTCCCTTGCAATTAAAAAAAAACTCAACATTAGGTAACACTTAACCACATATTGCCTCTTCCAACAAATAAGCTGTTAATCATCAAATACAGAACATGAAATATCCCTTAGCAAGGATTTGAGGATTATCTCATCTAATTAGATATAAGCATGTTTTCTAATCTGTGGGTTTAAGCCAAATCCCAATAAAAAGATTTCCATTGATTTACACTGAGTTTTGGATCAAGCACTGGGAGAACTTGATTTTGCAATTCAAAGAGAAAGAGACCTTAAAAAAATGTGTAACTAAATGATGAAGGAAGAAAAGTGGTTAAATGAGTTAAATCCTCTGGCACAGAAATGAACAAGACAGCCCATATCCCTGCTAGGGTAGGAACTTGAAAAAGACACCAAGACCCTCTGCATTTCTTTGATGTCATGCAAGMGTAACAATTCATCTAACCACTGGTTTTCAGGCTCCTAAAACCAGGGTTGATTCTAGTAGACATACTAGAACACATTTTATTGTTTATTTGTATAACCACCAGCCATGTGCAGACACTTGACGATAAATGATGAAGATAACTTATCAAAAGGAAGTACAGCTTCTACAATTTAAAAATGGTTCGAGCTTTAGACCCAGAGCTCTGCACTGAAATTGCCTAAGCCTASCCCTTAACCCATCTTAAACAGTTTATTATATAACTGTTAATGGACATTTGTTAGTTAGGAATTTCTTTTGCTTTTAAATCATTCTGCAAACTAAGTGTTCATTTCAGCTCTTGGGTAGTTATGCCACCGATTAATAGGAACCCCTTTAGCATGCTTTGGAGTTTATTTCCTCCAGATCATTACTTAAAAATAAGAAAYCATTCTGCCACTTTGTCTCACCAGAAACAATTCTCTCCTCCTGTGTGTATTCACATCCTTGAAACACTAGAGTAGTTGTCATCTGCACTCTCAGAGGTCTCCTTTTCCCTGCAAGCTATGAAGCTTTATTTCTGTCACAGTGCTCTTCCAAGTGAGCAACCCTTTCATTTCAGACCATTTGTAATTATTCTTGCTTCTCTTTTAAATTCTCTGCAGTCTGTAACCTTTTCTTAGCAATGAGGTGCACAGTTCCAAACAAGTGGCTATATCCTGGCAGATAAAAAGAAAAGCTATTTTCTTTGGTCCACAGCAGCAGAATGTCTTTTGCTCTGAGTCACAGTGGTTTTGTACAAGGAAAGAAGAATCAATAGGGAAATGAAAGTTAATTTAACATATCATATCCATATGCAACTATTCATGAAACTGGAGATAAACAAAAATGTGAAATAAGTCTAATAAAAATTATTACATGCTTTTTGATAATTTGCTGCATTGTACAAGAGCTAGTTATTCCAAGGATATGACTATTTAAAAATTGTTCAATTATACATGAAATGAATTATCACCACATTTCCATGAGAGAAAATATATTAATTTTCAATTAAGCCTGAACCGGTGGTAGAACAGGTGAGAATAAACTGCTGGATATCCTGACTGAAGGTTCAAAATGGCATTTTAATGAATTAAGTACAGATTAATTTTYGCATGAAATTACCACAATGGCCTATTTGGGTTCCACTCAAGCTATATTTCAGGAATAACTGCACACTCCTGGATTGCTGGTTCATTACCAGGCACGTCGGTGCTGGCCCGGGCCCAAAGCAGTGTCCTTCGATGATGCAGCTTCTTTTGCTCATAGGAAGGGCTATTTAAATGCAATTAGTAATTGCTATTAAGTCTGACTATAAACCACAAGCACTTCCCTTCTCATTTCACTTTGCAGTCCATCATTTTTTGCTTGTTACATTATCTATAAAGTACTAATTTGYTGAGTGGTTCAAAGAGCATTCAAAAAGATGGTTCATGAGGCCTGAGCCTTCTCACTTGAGTGCTTGTGCAGAATGGTTTGTCAGCTGAGCTCTGTTGTGAMACTGGTGCAACAGGAGCTCAGGCTCAGTGGATGCAACAAAACCACTTCCACCTGCGACACGCGTTCACAGACACCACTGCTGCAATTACTGTCACACTGCCAGACTGGCAGCACTGAGTGTAAAACCCAAAGCTGGGGAAGGGCAGCTCCACTGAAGCCTTCCTTCTGAGGATTTTGTCTACTATCTCTCTTAGCTTGGTGATGAAACACAATACTGAAAGATGTGWATAGATAAAGCTCAAATCTGCACTGTGAGCTGTACAAATTATCCTACTCTAAAGTGCAGTGTTGATGAACACTACAACAGCAGTTCCTGGAGCATGCAAATCCATCATTYGCATGCTCCTGAGCTGCAGATTAAATTACTGTAATAAAATGCAATAACTTTTCCTGCATTCACAGACTGTGCATCCCTGATTCYATCTATTTTATAAAGTTCCCTGGAATAAAGTAGGAAATTGCCAGAACTTCAACCAAGTAAACTGACAGAGAAAAACCGCAAAGGTGAAGCAAATTGCCAGATGCTCCAAGCTCTCATTACAAGCGTGCTGACAGTGTCTCAGTGCTCTTGAATGCGGCTGCATTGCCCTTTCCCAGTGACAAAGGGCACGGCCTTAAGGCCAGGTCCTTCTCTGGTGTAAAGTGGCATTGCTCCAATGGCTTCAATGCCTGTTACCTAAGGTTCTAGTCCACATGACCTGTCTGAAAACATCAAGGAAAAATTCTTTTGTTCCTGAGCAGATTGCRTTTTTGATAGCTAATTAGGAACTATTCCACATCCAACAAATATCCTTTGACCATGCTCCTACACTTGCCTACAATTGGATGATTCAGGGGTATTTCTTTGGCTTATTTCTCATATTGAATAGGCTCATTTCTTCCTCCTCATTTGCTTCCCAGTTTCTGTCTGTGGATTGTTGTCTCCTCAACACATAATGTCAGTGTCTCTCAGAGCTTCCCTATTCATTTTGGGCCATTTCCCAGCCCTGTGATTCTGTTTCAGCTGTATCCCATGTCCTCATTCCTCCCCCCCTCTTCTTCTGCTCTCACATTTCCTCAAGTAAAACAACAAAACAGTTTTTCATCCACTTCTAGTATATTCAAYGATAAATTAACAGAGAAAGATTGGAGATTCTGAAGGGCACACCAGATATTTTTTTCTGAGGCTTTCTGTGATCTTCATATCATATTCTTATTGAGGAGGTGCAGAAGTAAGGAATAGAAGACATAGAAGAAACAATGGAAAGTAAAAGTGAT
The DNA here is from genome assembly GCF_030028575.1 of Malurus melanocephalus. Classification (NCBI taxonomy): domain Eukaryota; kingdom Metazoa; phylum Chordata; class Aves; order Passeriformes; family Maluridae; genus Malurus; species Malurus melanocephalus. The sequence goes on along the minus strand of NW_026623251.1, from coordinate 2,237,958 downwards.
TGAAATTTCTCAATGAAAAACAAAACAAAAAATTATTCTAGGTTCAGGTGCTGATGAAGTAACYATTAAATAGATTGTTCATTTGCCATTTAGTTCAAATGTGTCATTAAATTATTAGACCTAATAAGCAGACATGGTCATATGAATCAACAGTTAGGATAACTTGTTAATTAATATAAGCTCATAAATAAGGATAAAAACTCCAGTACTAATTATTGTGCAAGAACTGTATTGTGAACCCGTTTTTAGCCAGACTTATCTCCTCCTGTAAATTTTCCATTAACATGTTTTCTGAGAAAAATAATATAACTCATGCTAAAATGCAAAGGCAAGACATAAATGTAAGATAGCTGGCATTCAGTTCTTCTCACACACAGCTGTTCACAAAGASGAAACAACTGCAGATAGATATACCCATCTAACTAAGATAAGAAACTTGAGTACTGGATCCACCCAAACCCCATTTTCATTTTTATTCCAAGAATTAACCAACCATTTAAGGAAAATATCTGATATACAGCTCAGTCTTTAGGCTAGTATACCACAATACTGTAATCCAACACTTCCCCTTTTCTCTTTAATTAAAAGCAATAATATTCTACCTTTGCCCAAAAAAACCCTCTGATTCAGCATGCCATTAGGGCTATTAATGTAAGTCATTAATTCTAAAGAAAGGGGAAAAATAGGGTAACAGAGTCCTAGCAACAGTGAAAAAGTATATAGCGCTTTTTGACAATGCTGAATGCCCTTTAAAAATCCTATTTGAATTTTTTCTAATTCAGTTTTATAAATGTGAATAAATAAATACTTAAATAAATTATTTTCCAAAGGTCATGCAGAAAGAAAGAATGGATTAACCCATGATTTAAGCACCAGATTAGATCTTAAAACATRGTGGCTCTGCCATGAAGCCTCTTGTGCAACCTTGAACCAGTCACTTAATATAATTTTATTTTCTGCAGATAGGATTGAATAAAGCAATACCAACCAGTAAGATCTGGGAGGAGCTGCAACCATATGACAGAGAAGCAGAAGTGCCAAGAATAAAATTCATGCTTTTAAGTCACACCCATCTATTTTACCGACAAGATTCCCTCCTTGGATAAGCATAAGCATGTAGTTCAAAATACAGGATGCCTCTAGAAACACCAGCACATTGGGATAGCACATTAAGAGAGAAGCCTATCAAATAAAACAAGCAACAATTTCTGGAAGAGAAATTCATACAGCCTTGCACTTTTCTAAACAGTTTTCTTATATTCTCACAGTCATTAAAATGCATAAAAATGATTATTTCCAAAACAGCATTACCACGAATTATCACCACACATGTTGCCTAGCAACTGGAGTAATTTTTGAATAGTGAGCTATATAAACCAGTATTTGGAGTTTGTGCAAATGGGTGTTCATTTGAGGGTTTAAAACACATTCATCTTGGAAATCAGAGGCAGATAATGCTGCACTAATGTGAAACTGAAATTCTCTTTAAACCATAAAATTACACTAACAATTACTGCAGCTTAGCAAAAGCCTTCTATAGCAGTTCTAAGCCCTACCATATTTGGTCGGGGCAGGAATTGACTCCTTTGCTCTTCCTTGGGCTTGTGAGTGCCCCTTTCCAATTTTTGTGAAGATATCTGACATTCTCCCGGAGAAAATAATTCTTCTGGGGGGAATTGCCCCTGTCTTCTGGGGGACTTGTTCATACCTCAAGAGCAAAAGGAACTGGTGACATAAAATAGCATTATATTCAAGTGAAATAAAAATTCTATTTTTATATAATACCCTGAGCTGGAAGAACTCAGTRGTTCATACCATGACAAAATTATGTGCTTACTAAAGTTCAAAATAGGTCTGGAAATAACAGTGACAAAGACGCTGAGATATTAGAGAGAGATTGTAAGTACATGTATAAAAAACATAAGGAGTCTGATCACTCCTTAGCTTCACGTATTTGGCCAGTTCAGGGATTCTCACCCATTCCTCAGACCCATGTGAAAGTTGACTTCAACACAAGACAAGATCCCCCAAACTATATCAAAACATATCATTTGAGAATTCCTACATTACTTTCTTAGTACTTCAATAGACAAGTTCCTGCTAAAGCTAGTATCAATCTATGTTATTATTCCCAAAAAATGGGAGTGTTTGGGGGGATGTTCCCAAGGGAGGAAGATTCCAACAGGAAGGTTTACAAGGCTTAGTCTTATGGGTAACAATAAAAGAAAAGCAACATGTGCTGGAAAACAGCATGTGTTTTTCATAGAGACTGCAGGTGGAGAGGCAAATTCATCCCTGGCACAAACACAAAGACCTCTGAAGGCAATGCAGTGGCACCTGCTTTTTCCCAGCTATGAATCTGAACATGCTTTTCCCGACAACTACTACCTGCGGAGATAAAGCTGGGTACAAAACTAAAGGGAATTTAAGAGCCCGCAGCCTCTCAGAGTTTAGGGAACCAAATTTCTGCAGTAAGGGAAAACCTGTGCATTGTGAGCTTCCAAGCTCCCAGGAAGCCACGCTGTGCCTACTGACAGACTGCCATAAAATACTTAATGGCTGTTTAATAGCTCAGATACAGAAAAGATGGTCCATTTTGTCTGCTGCTCTATGGAAATTTACTGAGACCACACACAATGTGCAGAGCTGTCACATAAGAAAACACTTCCATTGTTTTCCACTCAAAAGAGGCTGTTAACAAAATTGTAATTTTAYACTTAACAGTGAAAGAGAGCAACCCTAGAGAAAGGGATATTATCCCAGCTAGACAGGCTTGTCCCTGCTCTAAACAAGAGGTGCCACTGAGCACAWATCATCTCTGTCTGCAGGGTACTCAGCCTCTTCTACAATGCAGCACACACACCCACATGTCATTGCCACCGAGGAGCAGGACACACCTGGATCAGCTAATGCTGTCTGTGCTCATCCAGCCACCATCCTTTGCTCATTAATAGACCACAYATGGGAAAAAATGCTTTCTGGATTCTTCTCAGCAAGAAGAAAAGTTTGCTCCAAAATATGCCAGTATATTTTTCAAACTGTATTTTAAAAGTCCTCTTAGAAACAAGATATTGCCTCTGATTTACAGATGACCAACCACTTCTCTATGGTCTATAACATTTTCTTATAGGAAGAACTCTTATTAGGAGTGAATTCAAGAGGAGATTGTGTCCTGAAGAAAGTTTTCATTTTCTTTCAGCACTGATGAGAAAATATGCTGACATCTCTGGCTGTGTAAGTTTAGAAGGGCAATAGCTGGGAGTCACAGCAAAGAGATTGAACACACAGCAAGYAGAAGATGTGTTTGGTAATGCTTTTCTCTTGCTCAGGCGTTGCCAGGAAAGACAATTTTTGTATTTGGTAACTATTCYTTCTATGTTTAGTTCTAGCTTAGCAAGCATCACTCATATAATCTTTTGTATTCCTACTGGTGACTTTCTCTTCATCTCCAATAAAATTCAACAGGAAAGAAGACAGGTTTTTGATCAGCATTGCTCGAGTTACACTTTGTGAAGTGCAGAATTTAAGCCATTTTCACACTATGACTAGAGGCATGATCCATGAAACATTTAATGAATACTTTTACATAGAAATTTGGTTAGTCATTAACTGAATTCCAGCCTGACTGAGCTCCAGGAATAGGAATACTYCCAGAAAGCATAAGTCCAGACAACCAAATAATTTTTGAAAATAAAGTTTGGAAGAGCAATAGAATTATAAGCAATCTCAATTACTTTTTATTTTCCAAAATGAAGACAAAAACRAAGAAGAAATCCTGAATGAACATGTGAAAATAATAATGTTTGCAGCCTTTTAAATGCTAAAACTAGTAAAATGCTTGGACTGAAATATTACTTTGTGGATGACCTGGCTCATTCTCCAAATCATCCTGTTGTTCCTAACTCCCAGTGTCATACACCTGTCCTTCACAAATACACCTGACATTCACTGGCAGGTTGATTACAAGATGCTACTGGAAGTCATTCCATGATGCCAGATGMTTCTCCCTAGGTTCTAGGCTAGAGAAAAGTAATACCACCCACAAAACCAGAAACTTCTCAAAAGGAAGGCAGTGTGACCGCCTGGGCTGGGTAACGAATGTGAACTTGCTCTCAGACCTGCACACATGGGGCAAGGCAGAGATGAAGAGAAATGCACAAAGGCATATCCCCTGGGTGAGCAATTCCTCTCTTTTACCAGAAGCCAYCTGCAGCAGCAAAGGCCACTGGTCCACTGTGGCAAAGAGGGACTGCTTCTTTTTTTGCAAAGGAAAAGCTGACACTGAGATTCAAACCATGCAAAAATAAAATGCAAAGCAACCTTAGATMACAGAATCTCATGGCAAACACGCATGCTCATTGTGACATATACTCCCAAGAAAACAAATTACATACAATAGACAGCAAGATAATTTTCTCTACAGCGTTGCATTATGGCAGCAATGTTTTTCTCCTTGGAACAAATATGAAAGGCTCTCATGTGCTTTGAAACATTAAAAAAATCTTTGAACAATCACAGAAAACAAAACCCTTAAGTGCTGAACTTCAAAACTTAAGATATTTCAATCACCTGGGTCTTATTTCAGCAGGTTTCTTCATTTGAAACCATGTGTAAGGTCAGATCAGGTGTCACTAAACCTCAGGCAGCTTTTGCCGTAGCTCAAGAGGGCTGCACTGACCCCAGCAGACTGTTCTCCTCCTTTTCCAAATCTGCCTCAGGGCCGGACAGACAAACTGCTTTCAAGCATCCTTTCATTAGGCACCACCMAGTCCACCACTTACTTGTACGGGATGTGTTTGCTGCCATTGACAAGGGCGAGGATGACATTGCCCAGCGCTGGCAAGGACAGGCAGAGGCCGGAGCTTCCCTCGCGGTTTTTGCTGAGCACTTTGACGCAGCTGCCCAGGTCAATAAGGTGCAAGCGGCTGCGACCTCCAGACACTGCCACAAACAAAGAAAGCAGACAGTTAGAGTGTGCCTGCAGGAGCAGCTTCCCAGGAAAGCAAAAGGCTCACTGTGGTTTGTGAAGTGGAAATAATCCAGAAGCCTTCCCTAATTCATGTTAGCAGACATGGCTCTAGGGGTCCTGTTGAAGCACCGTCAGCCTGTATGACTGCACATTGCTGTACATTGCTCTCTGCTCCAGACTTGCTTAAAATTTGCTGAGTACCCACCCATTCCTGCGGGTTTAACTCTGTGAGAGTCACCAATGTGATGATATTTTTTTAAATAAAGCTTTATCAGCCTCTACCTGAGTTGGCTCTCTTTCTGTCTCTGTCACTACTGTTTCTCTGTCTGGAAAACTTCCAGCTGGGAWTTCCTTCTTAGTGAGCAAGGATACTTCTCTTATTTTTCCCATTCTGAATACTGTATCTTAAGAAGACCCTATGGCTTCTGTGGGATATTCAACTTTTCTTCAAGTCTATAGACTTCCACAGTACCATTTCAGCTAAGAAAAGGTTTGACATGCCATGGGTGATGGATTTGAAGTAGCACCTCTGTTCTARAAGCAGTTTCTGTAAAACTGGCAATAAAGCTTTACAGTTTTTCCTTGCTTACTCGGCATCAACACAGTACTTTCAGAGTGAAAAGATAATACCATTGAAACACCAAGATTAATATCCTTTGCTCCCTTTAAAAATCTATGGTTCCTTATGAATCCGGGATGGGAACTACGTAGATTTTACAGAAGTGCTTCTAGCTCTCTACTATCTCAAGACACTTTCCTAGCTGAGTTTTTGGCATCTAATCTTGGACCACTCCTCCCCTTCCTCAAGAGTTAGTTTGGAAGCAAGCTGTCGGAAAATGCAGTTTTATTTCTAGGATCTTAACTCAGAAAGTAAGAGCAATATATGAGAACACAAACACACCTTAAACAGCAGCAGAAATATTTTCACCTCTGTGTTAACCTCTATGCAAATAAATTCACTGCCATTTTGACACAGGATCTCAACTTGCACAACTGGTAAGAAAAAAGGGAGAGGATGAAAGAAAACAGAAGACCTACTCTGAAAGTGATTTATACCATGGGATTYAAATTACATTCCAAAAATGTGTCCAGTACCTCTGTCAACAATTGGTAAAATACAGTGATTTCTGCTGGTTTTATGTCCTCTTAATTCTCCAGCTATATCAGGTGTTAGGCAACACTGAACTATATGCATTCCTCTCACAAGAAAGTATCCACACACACTATGAGCTCCTGCCCTCACTGCAGAAAGTTAGGCTGCCTTGGGGAACCAGTAAGGCATCTGCACCTCTGTACTGATCATGAAGGACTATCCTCTTCCCACTACCATTAAAGATGGTAAGTAAGTCTTTAAGATGACTATCCTCAGAAGGCTGAAATTACYTTACTTGAGTGTCTCCCAATAATTTATTCAGGAAAACAAAGAAATGCATTTAGTTGCTACTGAAAATGACTGGGAGTGACTTTACTGAATCATATATAATAAATATTTCTGTTGCTAAGGCTACCACATGTCAGGGAAACAAAAGAAAATGGAAGAAATCACTACATTTCTTTCAAAAGCTTAGTTAAATTGTTTCCACATATACTCCTATTACACAGGCTGAGGAAATCCATAATAAAATACCTTGCTGGTTCTTTCTTTCTTATTTAATTTATGTGTTGAAGTAACATTTTTAAGACTGTAGATGCACTTGATTGATCTGAAAATGAAGTTATTTGTTAGGCAAGTTCTCCACTAATGTGCCTGGCTGCCATAGAGAAAAGAAGTGGAACATCCTAACACTTGTTTTTGTCTATGGTCACAGAGCCTTTGCAGAGCTGACAGCTGAAAAATGACTGAGTCAGTTCTGCCACAATGTCATTTATTTCAATGGTGCTAAGCCTGCTTCATGACATTCCTGGTAATGAATCTAACAAGGAGGTAAGTACAGTACCAATGCCTTATTCTAACAGTCATTTTTTACCAAATCACATGTTAGCCAGCCCTTTAATGTCTTATCCTTTAGAAGCTGTGTTTCTTTTTTTCCCCTGCCTTCCTATCTTTTTTTTTTTTTAAATCCTGTTACTGGAATCTATATATCTCTACTATCTTAATGTTTTTTTTCTGAGAAGTCCTTCATTACAGCAGGAGACAGTGATAATCACTAGGCGCCCTTTCTGAGCAGCTGGAATTCCCCCCTCATTCAATWATCAGTGGGATCTGACCCTGCCTCGCTTGTAAGGCCACTCAGATATGGGAACTTGAAGACAGGAGTATGGGATGGCCACRAGACAAAGACATAACTAGAGGCAGAGGGCAAAGCATGCCCTATTCTAATCCAATAGGACCACGTCTTCTTTTTCTGAAATAATAGCCACAAGAAAATAACATTATGTCTTTTATTAATGATATTTGGAAGTARTAGAAAAGGACTGTGTATACATGTACTTGAGTGTAGTAAAAAGTATGGGGCATTAAATAATTGCAATAATTATTCCCTCGGAATCAGCCATTTTATTCCTATAAACCAATCTGTTTGAGTATTCACTGTCTTCCTTTCCACCACAGGGTGGTTAATTAATAAACCTTTAGTTAATTGGGATTTCTGCCTGCCAATTGCACAGGGGTTATTACTTAAACACATGTAAGCCKCATTTCCATTTAGAGCAACTTTCTGGTTTTCTCTCTTATAAGTACAGTCTATGCAAATTTTCTTCATTTAGACATTAGACATTAATACTGCAGCGGTGATCACCCACTACACATCATGCCTTGCAATCTATTCCTTATTACCAATAACCCATGCAGAGCCAGGAGCTGAAACATATGCTGTTTCTGCAGAATTGCTTAAGCCCATGAATTTAAAGAAGCAGATGTCTCTGGTATCTTTCAAACAAACTTTTTTTTTCCTGTAAAAAAATTATTGTTTAAAAAAAAGAATTTTAATGTCAGAGATTTTTCAGAGGGGGTGCTTTTTATATTATACAAATCTTTTATTATTGGAATTTACTAAAAAAAACTCTCTCTGTATATCTGGAGTCATAAACCATTTGGGAGACTTCAAACAGAAGACAAATGTAACAAAAAAATAGAAAAATGGTGTGAGAGATTTGAAAATTATAGAAACATGTAAGTTTCTAGTTTGCCTAGACAGGGAAGTGCCTTTATCTCATTTAAAAGTGGGACATGGAAGACACAAGCCAGTGAAAGCATACATGGCAAAGAGAGGAAGCAAGCCTATCTGAAAAGTCCAGAGCTTTTACAAAGAACCAGGAGAGTCCTTTGCACAGCCRTAACTGGGCCAGCAAACAAAATATCACGTACGTCCCAGAAAGAGCATCGTTTATGGGTTGTGAGCATCAGCTGCCCAGTTTATGGATTGCCAGCTTCCACACATACTGCCTTATTTAGGTGAACAGTTAACATAAGAGTGGCATGGAATTCCGGTYACCATAATATTTTAATCCATGACCTCAATGATATCTCTAAAGATAATTATAAAGCCAATTTGAAAAGCACCTTTTTTTTTCAGGTACAGAGGCCCCCACAGGGCTGAGAGCTGCCAGCATCTCCATGACAGCAACTAAACTGACAAGTGATGGCCAAAATCCCCAAAGGCCATTAATGGCCTTTGCAGGGTCTGCACGAGGCACGTGGGCAGTCTGCTGCTCTGAATGGCCCCACCCCACACTGGGTGGAGATGGAGAACTCTGCTAATTTTCACACTAAAGAATATCGTTTGGAGGCCCAGCTTCCGGGCAGGCTTGAAGGAGACAGGGAGGAGCAAGAGGACTGAGCTTACTGCCGCCTTTGCCGCTCTTCTCCATGCGGTACTGGTAGATGTGCAGCGTGAAGAGCATGTGGGAGTTGCGGTGATCCTCCTCGTCACAGTCCCGCTGGCTGCTGCGCCGGGAGGCGATGGCGGCATCCAGGAAGAAGGCGGCCTTCTCTGCCGTGGGGGCGCGGAGCTCGCTCTGGTTCTGCAGCTGCAGTCAACACAAGGGAGAAATGGCGTTTACCCCACACAGATAAACACCACCAGGCAACTTCCCACAGTCGACACACTGTGTGGATGCACTGGCTCCTACTGGGACCGAGAAGGAGAAGCTGCTCAATGGAATGAGACCCTCCTGACACTGGCGGTGGCAGTAACAGCCCTCCAGGAGACATGTCAAGCCTAAACTCAACAGCTGGTGAAAAACAGCAGTGGCAGGGCTACGTGTCACCCTTCAGAAGGTKTTAGAAGGAAGCAGTCCACAGACAAATCTGGGAAAGAACAGCCCTGAAGTTTGTGTTCTGCCCCATGGCATATGAGGAGCAGCACAGAGGAGAAGAAGCCTTTTCCTCGCCCCTTCATACCCCAAGCTTAGGCACCTGCTCACAAGCCAGGGCAATCTGCTAAATGAAACAAGGCGGGCAATGTACACACATTCACATTTGCTGGAGATCRTTCCCTGTCACCAGCCTGCTCTTAACCCTCCAAAGTGGCAGACAGCATAGGAGGGCAGAAATTATTTACCCACTCTGACATTAGGAATGCACACATTCCATGGCACCTAGGATTAGTCTGTCTGTGGAAGGGACACATGACTGTGCAATTTGATGGYGCTAGTTTTGGCAGTACATAGAACTGGCCCACAGCCCATAGGATAGATTTGTTTTGTCTGGCATTAAAACAGAAAGGAGCTCCCCATTTGTGGGGTTTGTTCCCCTGCTATACAATATAGCTGGCAGTTAAGTTCTCCAAAAGACATCACTTCTGTTTTCTCTGTGACCACTAATCAGCCTGAGGAGAGATAAATCTGAGGCTGTGGGTGGGATGGGGTGACACAGCTGAAAGCTAAGTTCTCTCAGGAAACAGGGAGCGGGGCAGGAAGGAGTTAACAAGGCCAGCAGAAGGCAGGCCAGCCTGTGGGCTGATCTCACTAATATAAGCAACAAAAACATGTGCATACTTGGAAAAGTCCGGTGACAGACAGTATGACATATGGCGATCATTCATTTGCTGTACACACTGCTGACTCTGCATATCTGTATGGCTATAATATAATATCCTCCATTCATCTGAGGATTTGTGGAATGCAGGTACGACACATGACTCCAAAATGTCTTGTAAGCACACATAAAAAGGCTTTTTTCCTTGCAATTCAATTCAGTCTGTCACGCTGCAGAGATATACGGGTGTCTCACGGAGCTACCCCTTCTTCACTGATCTAAAATAATTCACTTTGTATACTGCTGTACTGTCTGTCTCTATACAAATATAAGCTACAATAATGGAACATTTACAATTATTTCTATTGTGCTTAAATACCTTAGTAAAGAATTAAGCTCTAAGGACATGGTGATTGTGACATAGTGATGTAACACATACAGCATACRTATGTGAATTCAGATCTTAACTGAGCCATCCATCAGCCCAGTGGGAACTGACCAGACTCTCATATTCACAAGACTGCACCCATTAGTGGATACCTATGGGTGAGATCTCTTGTGATACTGTATTTCATAAAAACACTGAAGACAGGAGTCAAGTGAGAATGAGARCCCTAACTGTTACTTAAAATCAACAACTTCACAGTCCTTAGGTAGAATGGAAAAGAATGGAAAATAGGACCSAAGTATACCTAAAAAACTTACACCACAAAGAGATAAGACACAAAATTTATTACTTGCAGTTTAAAATCTCAGTTTGTGACTTGTGTGGATGTGAGACATGATCTCTGGATATGTGGAGCTGCATATAGGGTACATGACCCTGTAGATCTGTTCCCTTTTCCCTCCATTCCCCATCCTGGAAAAGGCAGGGCTCGTCAGTTTCTCAATGGAAGCAGCCTTTGCCTTTCAGATTGAAAGAATGTATTCAAACTCTGTCACACTCATTTGCTCCCTCTTCATCTACTCATATAAAAAGCGAATTTACTCCCTCACAAACAGCAAAATGAAAGAACAGGTCTCTTCTCCCCTCAAACCAAGAGGGGGGAGGGGAATAGGGTTGCTGAGAATTTCTCATGGTTACCCAGAAAATATGTGAGCCAGTTACTCATTCCTGCTAAAACTCTGAACCTCAGAAGAGTTTGAATTTTTCTTGACTTGCCCAGCTCAGGAATTTACTTCTTGGCAGCAATTAATAAGTAGCAATTAATGCTTCCTACAACATTGCTAATGCAAACACTATAAATAATGTAGTTTATAAAGAAATAAACAGCCATATTAATGGCCTACAGCTATTTGTGCAATACTGTAAATATTTTAGCTTGTTGTTTTACAAAAGAGAGATCACACTTTTTTTCTTTCTTTTTTTTTTACAGAATGAGGTGAATTTTTGTTTGCACTGAATGTTTTCGCATTTTATTGCAAACACAAGCCCCTGCTCAATATTAGTTATACCAGAGGTACAAACATTTAGGTCAGGAGAGCAGATGGCCCTGCAGCTGCAGGTCATAAAGTCCTTGCATGTTTTAAAGTAAACACCTTCAAGTCTATAAACTTTATGCTCTGGGTAGTTCTTAAATTTGAGCCACCTCAATAGCTAAAAAAAAAMCTTCATGTTATTTGTTTCAGTGAAAATTGAATCTTGGATTCACCTGCATGCCACAAATGGGGTCTTCACAAAGGTAGACACCTGGGGACTGGCCATCTTGCAGGCTGCCTGTAGCCACCTCTGACAACAGGTCTCTCAGATTTTCTTCTTTCCCCCACACTTCCACTGCAGAAATCCGGACTGAGAAGCGCGCTCCTGTCTTCTCCTTGCGCTCATTAATCAACTTGAAGAGCCACGAGATGGCACAAGGAATTATGCCAAGGTTTTGCATGGAATCATCCTTCCCAATCATGGTGTATGACTTCCCTGTCAGGAATGGGGAGATRGAGAAAATAAAACATCATTCCCAGGACCTTCACAGCCTTCTGCCAAGAGATTATCCTGCACAGCTTCATGAAAACAGCTTCACTACAAGGACAGTCAGTAATGGGAAAATAAAGGCAGGTAGACAAACAGGACGTAGAAAATGCAGATGAAATCTTGAGCTACTTTCAAAAACCATTACCTCATGCTTCCTCTGACATCTCCCATTCCCAAGGCAGAGTGCTGCAGCCCCCCACCTTGCAACACTGCAGCTTCTGATGTGGGTGAATTGTGGAGGGAATTGAAGAGAGCAAGAGTGCCATGGTTTCTAAAAATCCCCACTTTAGACATTGTAAGTGTGGTATTCTTCCAATACCATTTTACTTCAAAGCACTAGATTATATTCCAAATGCTGGAGGTGGGATTGACATAAACCTGGTCCCAGAATCAKAGAGATATAACTTCATTCAGGAAAAAAAGCCCAAAACCAATCAGTTATATGTGATCGCTTGTTGCAGAAGTGGGTCCACAATGACTAATATTTCAGCAGGGTCAAAATCATTCCCTGGTTCTTTTTTTTTTTTTTTAATTTGACTCTATAATTATAGTTCTGGCTTGTCTTTGCTGTGAAAATCTGCTGATTAAGAACAGACACAGAACAGTATCCTACACTGCTTTAGGTGTCACTAAATATAATGCCTTTAGGTAAGTTTTTTAAAGCTCCTAAATTTATAAGCCCCATGATAAAGATATGCATCCTTTCAGAAAGTACCTGTGGCTTATTTACATTGTTTCATTTCTTATGTTAAATCTATGTAGAAAAAGACCAGTGAAAAAAATACTTCTATGCAAATGTCTGTGTCAGGGTCTGGGTATGTTCATGGTTTGCAGAATGATGGAGGTGCAGTTAACAAAGCAATTGCACAGGCTCWATTTGTGCTTCAGCAAAACCCTAGCAGGGAGGTCTCTCTAAGGGAAACGTAGCACATGTGAGGTTATGTGGTGGCTTCCTTTCCCATGTCATTTGCAGTCTGTATTTGGCAGGTCACAGGGGGTTAAAGATCTAAGAGCTCATCCTAGAGTTAACTCCTGCCTGGTCCAGAGGGGCCTTCTGGTGTAACTGGACCAGCAACTGCTCCATTCACTGTACCAGACCTGGCTGYATTTCAGCATTCTGCTCTCCAGGTTTTGTTGCCTATATTTGGGATAAAATCATGGTTTGATACAATTTGATCTTCTTTACCACCTGCAAAAGTGAATTAACCTTCTAAATTATATGAGTGCATCTGTGTTTTTTTTGAGACCATAAAGAATGGAGATCATTGTAACATGCAATAAAACCCTCTTCATTCAAAGACAGTACTTTCAAAACACAATTGGATAAGCACAAGAAAAACATATGATTACTCTTGAAATCCAGTTATTTCAAGAGAATAGTGTGCTAGTGATGACAATCCTCCTTTTTAATATCCTTCCATGAATATCTGAAATACTATTGAAGCATTTGCAAAGTGTGAGTTTTGATCCACAGGTAACATTCAGTTAACCATTACAATAAGATTTTTTGGAGACACAGTAAGAAGAGGTCAGTAATGAGTGACTTGTCTAACCAGGAAATAGAGAGCAAATCAAACTATTTGAGTGCCCAGTCACAGAACTTGGATAGTGTCATCAGAAGCAYCAAGAACCTGAGTGAATACTCACAGCCTTCACACAGCTTGCTGAAAGTGGTATTTGGGCAAACCCTCACCAGCACCAAGCACATTTGTAAAACTGTAGATTGCTGTTGGACCATTCATTAACAATTAGAGACAATGCAAGACAAAATTGCTACAGTACTGAAGAAAAGAAATGAAGCAACAATTCAGCAGTAACTTCTTTTTCAAAGAGTAAATGCTGTCCAACATTTACACAATAAGCAAAGTGTATAGATGTGTAAGGGAGAGTTGAAGGTGTAGTACTAGGTCATGCACAGTGCACTGCTTTCAAATACAATTAATATACACAGATAAATGAMAGTTTGTTTTCCTTAATCTARCARACTAACAATCCTGGGTTAAAAAGATTCATTTTGCTGCTTGAGTAGGAAATTTAGCAATACCAACCAAGCTTGGCATGACCAAAGCAGAAAACGCAGCCATCTGCCCCATTGACCACAGACTGGATCACCTCAGCCACAGTCCCAGCACATACTTCAGCCTGTCACAGATCGGGAAAAAAAAAAGAATTTAAAAAAGGGAAAGAAAGAAAATAAAAGCATTAGCAATAATGAGGAAAATCACTATTTTCACTGGAAAGTGGTAGTAATGTCCTCCATGCTCCAGATAGCATGTTGAGCCATCAAAAAATCTAATCCTCCTTGTCTCATTCATGTGACCTSTGCTGTTGATGGGAATGGCATTACTTGAGTAAGCACATGAAGCAGGACTTTTGTCCTGTGTCACATAAGTTTCATCTGCTAATACATCGACATCCTTTGTGGGGTTAAAAAAATACACATATTATAAGGGGATACAGTTGGTTTGTTAGAATTGCCCATTTAAGGGATTTTAAAGCACAGTTTTGAATAAAAAACAATCCAACACTGAGGAATTTTTACAGGCTCTATTATTTGCTCAATTATGGACTGAGTTCAATTCCACTAGCATGTGGGTAAGGAATGTAAGGGAACAAACAGCCTCTTTGGTATTAGCTTGGTGACCCAACATTGTTATGAGTCTTCTCAGCTTTTTGCAGCAGTAGACTCTATTCTGAAGACTGTASCAGTATTTCAAGAAGTACAGCACAGAAATTTACCCATGGCATTTGCAGATTTAAGGTTCAAGCAGGCTGAAAGGTCTACAGTGCTTCACAGCAGCTGCTTAACAACAGTGGATGAAAATCAGAATTCACAGTTTAGGGCTTGATGGGAAGTACTTGGCATTTGTCAATGCATCACTTAAATTCAGCCTAGCTCATGGCTATTTCTAGACTATCTCTGCAATAGAAAATAAAATGGGCCAAGAAAGGGACTGTTCACAGGCCAGCCCCTTGAACTGCATCCAGGCATTGGTCTGCGAGGTGCTAGCTGCTTGAACCAGAGATAGGTGAGGCACTGGCATAATGATATMATTATGGGACAGTACTTTAGATGGCTTTGTGTCCTAGCTTCGTGTAGTTTATGAATACAGAAACACCTTACTGGACTGTTTTCTAATTATMCTTTACAATGTTACTTTGCTCTTTTACCATCCTCATGACATTTGGGTAATATAGTTCATCAAATCAAAGTCTAATAAAAATAAGAAATCTGAATACATACATGAATAAAGACCTGTATATTAAAATCACCATCTTCTTAYTGTTAACTGTAAAATGGAAGACTGTAAAAATAACCCTTGACCTCCTAGTTAACAGAGGACTTGATATTGAGGATTTTCTTATTAGGCACCATAGCACAACTATTGAACACATAATTTTAGGAGAAACTATTTACACTAAACAATAAAGAAARCACACAATAATTGAGTTAAAATTTAATAAAATTATTTCATTATTGATGATGATGGCAAATTCAGCCCTGGTATAAGCTCACTGAAAGTACTACTGCTGCAGCAGAAATCAATTTGGCTGTGGTGCACAACTCTGCTTAGGTAACTCTTCCAATCATGCAGGGCCTACCTGTGATGCATCTTGGGGGAAAATGGCATCAAAAGCAAACATCTTGGGGGGAACCTGGCTGCCCCTCTTCTGGAAAGCATTCTGACCCCCACAGGCCAATGGGTCATACAGTGTGATTTGCTTCTTACGGGGGTCAACTTTCAAGAAAGAGCTGGACTCAGACGTGTCTCTSGCAAGCGTGGAAGAAATGCGCACCATGACTTTGACCTGTCAGCAGACACACAAAGAGATAAGCACATTTCATTAGTCTGTTACTTGCTCAACACTGGCATGTTGAATAAATTTTCCAACTCCACTTGACCAAATGGTATCTTCTTCTTGTAGAAAGTGTCTCAATGGAAGTCAGTGAACACACAGGAAGTATTAGGCAGAATTTGTCCTAAACTACAAAGTGAATGAAGCCGGAACCCTCAATCTACTTCAACAAGCAACTTGTGTATTGAGAATTACAATTATACACCATGATTATACATCGTGGTGTTTTATTATTGATGCTACTCAGGTACAAGGAGGAAGTATTACATCATCTTGTCTTACTCTCAATATAAATTGAAAATTAACCGTACCCCGGTGGCCCAATTAAGAAAGCTGAAAGATCATCTAGACTGCTAAGGTTTCAGAACTGCTGTGGTTTCTACAAAACTCCCTGATAAATAAGAGCACATTAAAGCCAGATCTATAATTCACACCTTTATGATTCCAATCCAGATGCAAAGATGAAGTGCACAGCTCTGAGAGCCATCATCAAAGAGTTGTGAAAAGAGTTCTGTTTTAATAGTCAGATTTTGGAATTACCATCAAGGGAGAGAATGTAATAAGTGATAAAAGATTTGTTAAAACATGTTAGCTCACAACTCATTAAATAKCTATGTAATAGGATGTTATTCCTGAGACAAAAATAAATCTTCATTGATTTAATGAGGTTATGTTGCATCCTTAGCTTAGCTGAGTTGGTAAGCAACTGAGATAGTAAGTAAAACTGATGACAATCAATCTGGCTTTGGTCTTCCCCATAAATTCACCACCTGCAGACACAAGGGCAAACATCCCCTCTCTGCCAGTTCTAAACACACCTGAACTCACTTTCTCCCAGAGCAGACTGGCTTTCACACCAACTAGACAGAACTTTTATCTTAATGCTCCTTAATCGTTTGTCTATTGTATCAAGCCCACCCACGTCTGGCATGCAAGTGACCACAAAGGGTCATGTCAGCATAGGGACAGGAGCACATCTGCTGTTGGAATGGCAGACACGTTCCAGGAGGAGATTGTAGCCCCAGAAGCTGGGCTGCATTTCCAGCTGGTCTCACTGAGACTGGTGTTCTTTGTAGGTCTCATTTCATGCTGGCCCAATCTCATCCCACACGCAGATAAATCAGCTGCTTTGACAAGGAAAATCTGTACAAATTCATTTTGGACACAACTCCTTTGAAGACAATAGAATGAGACCAGAGATTAATTGGTATTATTCCGTATTTCTGTGATGTCTACTCTGTATGTCAGTGCATCAAATCGAWAATTTTACTCCAGTACTTTAACCTGGCAAAACAAGTTATCATTAAATGATGAAATGGTCGCAAACCCACTCACACAATTTCAGTTTTACCCAAGTATCTGAGGAAAACAGGAAAAACATTGCTTGAGTGTGAATGGTTTCTCCTCCTGYTCAGCTGAGCTGTTTATGAAGCCTAATCTCCAGGTGAAAAAGTCACTACAATTTCTTGCCAAATGCATTCTTCTGGACCCAACCCTGAGCAGAATTGATTTCTTTTGAGGACAACAGCAGCCAACACCCCTGCTCTGTCCACATGGACTGGGAAAGGTTTGTTTATTCCAGCCCTAGGTCTCCTGAAAGCTCAGAAAGGAAGTTCTAGTCAAGTTAGCAGGGAAATAAGGGAGTAAAACTGTAAATCCTAGAGGAGCAAGAAAACAAAGGGCAGTATTTGTCTGGGGCTGTTTTCCTATTTTCAGCTTCACATGATTTTGGCATATTTTGGCAACATTTTGGCATACTTGCTGGGTCCCATATTTTTAAATAGATACAAATATCAAGAGCATTAGACTGATCTGTTGAAAAAAAAAATGTTATTCTTCAACTACTTTAAATAAAATACTTGCTCTGCTTTAGAAAACTCTTTCCATATAAGTTTATGTGTATTTTTGGCTGCTATAAAACCATGAACTTCAGATCCTTGATCTTTGTGTACAAAGGAGAGTTGACTGAATACCCTGGGCTATGTTTTTTGGGGTTTTGGAGAATGGACAGCGCGTGAAATTTAACAATCTTTCATATACCGTCAGTCTAAGAATTCTTTCTGCACTCAAACTGTAYGGGCATTCAGTTTTAACTTCAGCTACACCTTATTTGTTATGGTACAATATCACTGGCATGGGTTTGAATTTAAACCCGTTCACACAAAATCAGATTAATACCTGCCACTTCTTACTGAGGCAATACCACAAATCCTGCTAACTTCCAACAGCTATTGAAGGAATAGCTTCCAACAGTGATTGAAGCTAAGGAATCAGGTTCCTCATTCCCCAGAGTAAAATACCAATTTAACTGAAATCCTAAAAATTTACTAGCATCAGATAAACTGAATGAAACTCTATTAAAAAGAAAACAAAGAGCTCAACCCAGAAGTCCCAGGAACTGTCTAACAACATGTATTTTCTGATCATTTGGCTCCTCAACTCTGCTGAATATAGGCAATTCACAAGAAAAATACTGCTGTTGCTGTGAACCTTTGTATTTCCTGTGCATTGGGGATTTTTGTTTTGAGACCTAATGGTTCATAGAATCTCTGAATCACATGGGTTGGAAAAAACCTATAAGCTCTTGAGTTCAACTGTTAACCTATAACTGCCAAGTTCAGCACTCGGCCATGTCCCTAAGTGCCTTGAATAAGCACTACACAGAACCCTAGATTAATCCAGGCTGGAAAAGACCACATTCCTATGTGTTAGGGCAGGGGAATACCATATTGATAACATGTGGGTATCCTCATAGTTGAACCATTTCTTACTCATCATGAAGTAACCCCTGTGCCTCGGGACACCRTGTCATGGGTAATTCTGCTCACCCYCATWTASATCAGCCTCCAGGAGCTGTCTCCATCTAAGCCAGTTGTCTGAGCCCTTTGCAGGCAATAGAGAGTAGCAGGCATTTCTAGCACTTAATTTGCACGTTCTGTTTCATAACAGACGAATTCCACAAATACCTCTGGCTTTCTCGATGGAAGGCAAGATGCCTCTACAGGCATCTTTAATTTACCTGAGATGTAGGTGCCTACACTGCAGGCTGCCTAAAGTGATTCTTTTTGCTCTTAGCATAATAAAAATGTTCTTTCTGGGTAGTACAGTGCCCCATAGTCTGTACATACACACACACACACAAATCTGTGTGACAGTCTCCAGCAAAAACTACATGCCAGCAAAAACAAAGCCAGAAGCATGAGTGCGATGGACACAGAATACAAGTAGTGACCATGGTTTATTGGAACTCATCTGGTGATTTGTAGGCTCTTAAATATTCTTCCAGGCCAATTTCACACCAGTGCAACCCTTTCAAATTACTCCTGATTTACATTATGTTAATTGAGAAAACAATTCGATCCCATCTGTGCAGAATGTATGTCACTTACATGCCATGGGAGCTGTTTCTATGACAAAAACTCAATGGGCAGGCAAAATACAGGYAAACTTCARTYCTGAGAAACTCCCATTGGCATTCAGAACTACATGTGTAACAGTGGCGCAAGAAACTAGGCAGGCTAAAGCAGATTTTAAAACATCTGAGCCAGATACATCTTCTGAGAAGACAGGCAACGTTGTGGCCTGGGAATCAAGTTGAGATTGGGGATCTTGGACCCCTCCTGATGGCTGTGTCCAGATGCAGAATGACTGCTGAGCTCTCGGGGCAGTCTGTTTCACACCACACACCTGTACAGGAGTCACAGCTTACTTCACTGCAAGGCACWCTGAGACATTCAGCCACTGCTTGGCCTCAAAGGACTGGCAGCAGCCACTAGACCCACTCTCCATTATAAAACATTATTATGCTTGTAACCTAAACCCAGGGATTCAGGCAAAGCATTTCCCAACAGTGGTTATGACAAGAGTAAATCAACTGAGCTACAGCAGTGGAAATGATGGGAGACCATAGCCTCCTGCTCTACTGTTTCACAGTCCTTCATGCAATTTATAGCAGGGGGGGTAGCAGGGGAGGCTCAGAGTCTGTGCTGGCCCCTGAAAATCCACACCACAGTGGAGGCACCACAGGGATGAGCAAATGTAACTCAGCTAGCTATGGGGATATCACAGGAATTTACTGGACTTAAAAGACTTCAGCTCAATTTAAGGAACAGACAGGCTGAAGATCACTGTGCTGCTCTGGGGAACTCAGAAATACAGTATGGTTAATTTGAAACTAACTGAAGAGTGAAGTTTAGGAACTGTAATACTTTATGCTTGCAATTTATATTTAAATAAAGTATAAATTGAACTTCTCCTTAAACAGAAGAAAGCAGGTTTTCCGCTTCACTTCCTACGTGTCATTACTCCTTTAGTCCACTGCTATAGTTKTCCACTAATCTCTTGTAATTGAAGCGTCTCAGAGATACCACTTGCGATTAACGGGACCGCTCAGTCTGCCAGACATTCTTGTTTGAATTCCAATGACCAGGTCGTGGCAGTGCCCCGCCTTGGAGGTACCTCGGGCTGTTTCTATGGGGAAACATGAAAGCAATCTCCTGAGACTTGCACTCTGGGTAAAACAAACAACCTGGGCCTAATTTTGATCTAATTTTACACCCATTCAAATCTGGCTGAACTCAGCAAGAATTACTCTAGCTTAGGAGCAAAAAGAGAGAATTAAAGAAAAGGTCACTTTCTCTGCATTACTGCTGTGCCTTTTATAGGATATAATTTCACTTCTCAATTGTGCTCATGCTGGTAGCATTTTTTAATGAGTTTTCTCTTACGAGTTTCTCTTATGAGGATTTCAGTGGACAACTATTTAATCCAACAGCATCCCCATTTACTTCTCTGCATATCAGTTCCTGACTTCAAAGACATGATTTGTTCTTACATGAGTGCTACAGTCATTGAATTCCACAATATAACTCCAGATGTGTAATGCCACAAATAAAAGCAGAATCAGAGCTGTACTGTTCAGGCTTCCTCAACAGCTTTGGGGTTTTTTTAATATTTAGCTCTGTAATTTTTTTTTACATATATGTGTGTATTTCAATTATATAGACCATTTTTTAAAACATACATTTTCTGAATATATACAAAAATCTTTTTTTTTTAATAAACTTCTCTCTAAATGGTAATTAATGGCACTGATGGGTTCCATTGATGCCATTCAGTAGCATCAAGGGAAGACCTAGGGGAATTGCTGTAATGCACTGTACAAATAAGCATAAACCTTTTAATCAACTGTATGAAAATTTCAGTTGCCCAAACCAAATTTTTCTTTCTCCTTTTTATCTAATGCATCCTTATAAACACATCTACTAGTTCTCAAAGAAGGAGTATTTTAATTGAAAGGCTTTCCCCAGAAAAACTCAATTTGTGACCTGTCACGGACCTTTTRTTATGCTCATACTCTGTGGAGAAGGACAAAGGTTCAGCACACTCTGCAAAGTAGAACTGGTGCCAAAGGGAAAAAAAAAACAAGGAGAGCCCAGCCACTGACACTGCCATGTCTCCTGTGCCCACAGGGGTCTGTCTGCAGGACTGGCAGCAAAATGACCAGAGAAGGTGGGAGAGGTAAGCTGTGTCAAATCCCTGTCACACACCAATAGCTACAAACTCAGACTGGAATGAGGCAGCACAAGCAATCAGAGATCCACACTGGGAATATGATCACTTCCCTCTACTCTTGCCTGTAAGATTTCATTTGGGGTTCATTTATCTAATTACTGCAGGGACAGGGCTAGACAGCTGTTGCTTCAGGCACTGTGCTTGCCTTTATGAGCTGTTTTTCTCATCAATCATTTGAGCAGCTTCTGCTGGACGTGTCGTGGGTAGTGGTGGGAGGCAGGAGCTGCAGTGCAGTCTCAGGCGAGACCGGCCAGCCACGACTATTGAGCTGTTTCAGCACTCCATCAATGTAATGGCAACCACTGGCTGCAGGAACAGCCTTATTGGAGGTTAATGAAGAGTAGGTTTTGTAATTTCTCACTGTTGCAGTTGTAAATAATGGTGGGAAGAATGCATTTCTGCTGTTGCCAGCCACAAAGCACTACAGCACAGAAAAATCTCAGCCATCCTATACTCTTGTGCACAAACATGCTTTTGCAGAGTGGTTGTAAAGGCTGAAGCCTTCCTATGGTGCCCAGAGAACACAGAAACCACCTGTTAAGTATTTTAAAGGATTTTTCTTACAGATCATGAGACAATTAGCTGATCTTGCTAACATGAAATCTGGGAGGTCAAGATAAACAGACTGACCCAGAATGCAACGAATGCAGGATGGAATGAGTAGGCATTACTTTAATGGAAATATGGTCACATTTGGAAAAAAGCCACAAGCAAATAAACCTGGGTGAATTATRCCACTGCAAGATGGTGCAAACAGGCCTTGTTGTCCTCCCTTTCTGCTTTCACAAAGGTAACTCTCCTAGGCTTCAGGGCTTTTCTTTAGCACAAATTAGAAAACACACAGGCATAATCACTCTTGTTGCTGGAAATGGCTGTTGCTGATACTGATGCCTTGCAAAAGCAGTGAAAACCACTGAAAAAGCAATAACATTAAAGCATGCAGGTCTCCTCTTTTCTTACAACAGTTCCTCTGTTTCCATCTTGTGTAATTGCTAAAATTTTCTCAGCTCATCAACCCTAACCTGTACAGCAGTTAAAACTAATTTGCACTTGGAGAAATAATGGGAACTAGTGGCAGTGTACTGTACCCAAACACCAATCATGGTATTAAAAAAAATTGCACTTATCATGATTGCACACTTTTTCAGTTGCAACTTTAACAATKAATTCAGTAAAATCTGGTGTGAAGCATACTCAGGTCACAGGGCACAGCTCAGTGGCTTCCTATAACATTCGTGGCAGCAGTAGCTGTGAGTTTGTCACTATGGTTTAGTACAGCTGAAAGACAATGAAACCAGCATATACATCAGCCCAGACATTCAGCTGCCACATTACTACTTCAGCATTTACTAAGACCACTGCAACTTCCTTCTACTCTTAAAATTTTTTTACAAAAAGTTTAAAAAAAGAGGAYATGAGGATCATCCCATCATGGAAAACAGTCTCTTCTTAAGGCTTCCCACACACAGACTGGGATCCTGGCTTTCCATTTGCTTCCTTATGATCTCTTTAAGGTAAGTCTTGATTTCAGAACTGCATAACTGGGCAGCCTGCGTGTTGCCTCAAGCAGGAGGAGGATTTTTCCCAGCTTCTGACATTCTCCACATACCTACACCTATGATGGGACCAACAACAGCCTAACTCAGCCCATGTGCTGGGATGATTTTTTTTTKGGGKGGGGGGAATATCTTTAAACTCACTGACAGCAGCATTTTCATAAGAACAGAACAAGCAAAAACAGCTTTCATAATCCCAGCGTGAAGAGCATGGGATCAGCTGGCCAATCTTGTTTTCCCTGCAGTGGATCTGCTGGTATGTAAGCATGCACCCACTGCCTATTGACACAGTGAGTAGATGYTTACTTAAGAGTCCACACACTGCTGCAAAAATTGACTCTGCTTCCCCCACTAGGATAAAAATTTATTTCTCTATGCACAGTACAAGTACAGTTGACTGCCATTAATCTCAAGGTCTCATCTTTTCCATGGTACCTTTCAAAATCAAGCATATATTTTGCTTCAGTTCAGTGRCTGTCTACAGTAGAGTGCTTCCCTCCTTCCTCTTTTCCTGCCTAACACAACTTTTTCAAAAGTGTCTTTAGACACACAGTATCTATACAGTAAACTAAGCACCATAAAAAATGTTACCTGGCACAAAACTGAGAACCGGCAACTTTCCCTGTAATTCTCCTCCTCTGCTGTGGTTCGGCCATATCCAACAGTCTGCGAGATGCTCCCTTGCCCATGCTAGTTTAAGAACCATGCCTGGAACTGTCTGGGAGAGACCAATGCCCAACAGCGTGCCAGGGACCTTGTTAACAATGCAGGACTACAATGATTGAGTGCCAGTGTCCAGGAACATTCCCCGCTCGTGTTTAATTTATTTTATAGTCTGTACCTGGTTTACTTCCTTCACAGTAGCTGGTATGGGGCTGTGTCCTGGATTTAAGATGAAGAGTGTTGATGTCACAGGCACATTTCCATTACTGCTGTGAAGAGCTTACAGAGTCAAGGCCCTTACAGCTTCTCACATCTCCCTGCCATCAAGTAGCCTGGGGGTGCACAAATGGGGAGGGAACACAGTTGGGACAGTGTTCAAAAGGATATCCCCCACCATAAGGCAGCYCAGCTTATAAAACTGGGGGAAGAAGGAGAAAGRGGGAGATGATCAGARTTACAGCCATTACATGTGAGGAAGCCCTGTTTTGCTGGACATGGCTGAGCCCTTCTTTGCCTACCCATGGGATACAGTGGATGAATTCTTTATTTTGCTCTGCCAGTGCACGAAGCTTTTGCTCTTTCTACTAAACTGTCTTTATCTCAATGCACAAGTTTTCAGTTTTGCCCTTCTGATTCCCTTGCACATCCCACTGGGAGAGTGAGCAAGAGGCTGTGTGAGGCTGAGCTGCCTGCCATGGTTAAGCCACAGAATTGYCCCAGTCATGGATCACTGCACAGCTCAGCCATGTTTAGCATTCTCTAAGTTAAACACAAGAAACTCAGGTTGTGCAGTGGTGGCCTCCCAAGCATGTGACATGCCATGTGTTGCTCTGCTCTATTCCAGCCTGGCTTGATAGCTACAGATCCCACCGACAGATCAGCCAAACCCATCAGACACATTTCATGGCACCAGCAAGGCAGGCTCCCTCAAGGAACTTCTCTGCTCTCATGATTGATGACAAGGCTGCTGTGTTCCTGCTGCCTGCATGAGGCTGCCATCAGCCCCCTGGGGAGGAGGGAGACAGGATTGGGGAATCACTTGGCTCCTTCTCACAGGCCATGCTCTTATCCTGCTGCTGTGCAGAAAGACTGAAGAGAACTTTGCTTTGCTKGTTTAAGCTTCCTCTTAGAAATCTGCCCTTCCATCAAAACATGACTGAACTGCCTCGGCTGTCACAAGGACTGGTGTTGATAGAAAGCAGAAACAGGATCAACAGTAGCAATATCTCAAGCACATGCCTTGATAATTATGCCTGCCATATCATCTCAAAGCCCCAGTTTCCCTTTCTATGAAGCTGTGAAAGAGGTGCACAGAATGCAGCTTGGTAAGCATAAACAGCAGGTCATCTTATCACTAATTAAAGTGTGGCACTGAGAGCTTCACATYACRTATTCTCAGGAGATGAATTCCAARATGAACAAGGCTCTCTGGTCTAAGGAAACAAGAATTTCTATGGAAAGAATKCAGTTAAAAGACAAAGTTTCCCCYACATGTGTCTTTGAGATGTCTTTTCAGTGCTAGAGAAACAAAGGATATAGAGGTATTGCAAAGAGATGTATAATCACAATTGTAAGCTTTTCCATTATTTATAAAGATGATCCCCATGACTGAATACAAAAGAAGAGTCCCCAGTCTGCACATAAAAGTGTACGCTGTGGCACCATAAATAACAAGCAGCAATACAATCAGACAAGAAGGATTTACATTATTTAAAACAAGCCAGAAGTGAAAAATTGCAGTTTAATGCAGATAAGTGTGGTAAAAGAGATGTGTAAAACTTTGGAGTGGCAGTTGGTAACCACAGACAGTAAATAAAAGGGATGGCTCTGATATGAATTTGGGAATACATGATGAGGAAAAAATCCCAAAGAAAGCACAGGGCCTTTCACAAGACTCTGTTGTGAGATAAATGGAAGGAGGTACAATAATCACATTARACAATGTAGGTGAGATATCTAATAAGTGCTTGGGTATTCAGARGAGAAATTCCATCTCCAGAAGGAGTAGAAGCAGCCTCACATACCCTATGTTTCATGAAACATTCAGCAGAAGCTTCAAGAATAGAGTTAGATGCTTTAGTGAGGAATGTAATACATTATAATATCACTAATTTCAGCAATAATTCCTTATTTACCTGCAACTAGATGAGATGAGGATTTGACCTTAGTTAGGAACAACCACCAACAAAATTAAATTTGGAAAACAAGGAGATTATAAAACCTGTATCCAAGCAATGATATTAATCATATTTTTAGTGGACATTTCACCCAAAGATCCCGCAGGGCTTTGCAAAGTCTTCTGATAGGATCAAGACATATATTTAGAATTATTCTTAACTTTCATGGCAGAAATAAAGGCTAAGAGTAAATAAATAATCTAAGAACCCAGAAAAGGTGTGTTTTCCCTAAACAGACTACCTGAACTCAGGTTCTTCCCTTTCTTATACCAGAACTATGCTATTGTGTTTACAAGGGCATAAACATAATATTAAATTTACTTTTTCTTGCATATTGTATCCTATTTAATGCTATCCTCATGCTTCTGTCTTTGGAAGTGGTACAGGGAGGCACAATAACTTCAGAGCCCCAGTATCCACTCAGAATTAATGCCATTCATTTGTAATGCTACACATTATCTTGAATTAAAAACACACTTTTTTGAGCCTTAACAGAAATCCCTGCAACAGACTTTTATTTTGGGCTCGATCCTGCATTCCTTTGAAACAAACAGAATTATTTATTGTGCCTGCAAGAAGAGCATAGAAGACAGGATCATACAAGATGCATCTGAAGGGTCAYGTGATTCCATAATATTCCATCTCCGACAGTGATCCAGCAGCCTGTCCAGGAGCCCCCCACTGTGGTGGGCTGTGCTGCCATCCCTCTGCTCCCTCMCAAACTGTGCTTTGCCCATACCTGTGTGCATTATGTGCCAAGACATGATCTTGCATCTTCCMAAGATGCAAACTGGGAGGGACACTTACTATCAGGAGAGAGCCACAGGCTCCAATGAGTCAGCTTGTAGTCTAAACCAAATCTGCAGCCCACTGGGGACTCTCTTTGGGTTGAGTATGTTTATAGGGCCATTTGTGGGACGTTGTCACTCCTTTTGGAGGTGGGGTGAGAACTGCCCCACCAAAACCTCCCCTGGGTACATACAGTATACAAAGATGCCTCTCCCAGCTCCTCCAGAACCASTTGCTGAGGCTCTGATGGCATGTGCTTCTCAGACTTTGGGGTTTTTAATGCTTTCCCCAGTCCTGACATTCAATTGCTTCCTGACAAGTAGTGAACATCATGTTGGGATTTTCAGTAGCCTMTAGAAGGCACTACAGTCCGACTCATACCCCTGAAGGAAATAAAATCCAAGGAAGTCATATATCTGAGCAAATTTGTTCCKAAAAGCAAGCATAGCCTCTGGTGGTACAAGGATGCTCTTACTTCGAAAAACCCAGACATGTCAGCCAAGTTTGCACTGCTGGCTCTAAGAATCTCTGTGATGCTGACTCCTGGGCATGGATCTGACTCAGGTATAGTGCAGCTCATCTCCACTGCATCCTGGGTTCCCATGGGAAGAAATCCAGGTATGCAGGCAATGAGGATGCCACTGTTTGCTTAGCACCAACCYTGGCCTGACTGATCACAGAACCAAGATACCAGGAGTGTTCTGCCCTCCTGTGGTTTATTATTTTGTACTAAATATAAACATAACAGAACAAAAATTATATCAAATCAGAGAGGCAGACAAACAAAAACAACAGAAATAAAAGTAAATGGGAGCCCCTGATGGGAACAAAATGCAAACAGTGCTTTGACAAATGGAACTTGTCTCATGTCACAGAGAGCCACTAACTTCTATTACCCTCAGCTGTAGTATAACAGCAAAACATTGCCACTGACACTCCTCCTTGATGAATTCAACTCTATAGCAATGAGGAATAGCCAACAATGTGCCATCTGCCTTGTGACCCTACCACTGGTGATTTCATCCACTGTTTGCTGCTCTGCTAAATGTTGCAATAAGTAACAGCAGTATTTGTGAATACATCAGTAACCAAAAACTCGCTCTGGAACCAATATCCAGTGCCTCTTAGTAGTCTTTCTACATACCCTCAGCTGTAAGTCTGCAATCCTAATTTGGGCAAAATTTCTGTCATATTCAGCCTCAGCTGCAATTTTCTGACTTCTGAGTGTATAACCATGCAACCTTAACATTCCTTTAATACTGCTATTTGTCAACAGAATAATTCATTGTGCTGTGTGTAACCTAGGAGCTGTGTAATTCTTCTAGCAAGTAGCAGCTTTTAATGAATGGCAGCTGATCAATAATGCAGAAATCAACATTTGAGAATAAATAAAAAGCCTTTTTCATGAGGAGTGTCTGCAGGAAATGTCAAAATCATTTATCAAGGGTCCAGGCTGATAGCCCGCAGCTGCTGTCAACAAGAATTATAAAAATATACTTCGTTGAGTCCTGAAAATATGTTTCTTGTACCGAGTATAACTAGATTTTTCCATGCCCAAAACACAAAGTAAGGACTTATTGAGTACGAATGCAATGGTCATTAGCAGAGTTTTGTTAAAGTAAAACTTCACCACAATAGTAGTTTGTCCCTAAGCTGCTACAGGATTATTTTAACTTGGTTTCCASGTGCACCTTAAAACAATCCTCCTGTAACTCTAGACAGGTTGAGCTGCTTAATACAAATGCAAAAAAGCATTTGTATTTGGGTTTCAAAATCTCAGATTAACAAGGTAATCAGACAAACATTACGAACCAAGACAAGGGTAAGCACTTTATCTCTTCCTAATATTTAGGTGCAGCATGTATCAAAGGAAAGACTAGTTTTTACTGCTTTGGAAAGCACTTACATTTCTTAATGAATGGTTTCACACTGAAGCACAAGGTAACTCCAGCTCCTTTGCTGATTATTCTCATCCAGCAGTATACAGAGTACCAATAGTTAAGAGCTATAATCACAATTCACAAACATGAGCAAGATTATGAAAATAGAGGTTTAATGAAGTTTTCTTTAGTCCTACTTGTCTTAAAAACCTTAAGTTTTTAAATTTTTAAATTCGAAGTGCCAAAATTTTCAGATCCTGATTCCAGTGTGATCATTTTACGAGGTATGTTATATTGATAGCTAAGAATAATCTCATCCTGGATGGTACATATCCAAGCAAGCCTCCTTTCATCCTTCCTTCCCTGGGAAGCAGCAGGATGGGAACTGCAATGGCTTTGTAAGCTTACTTTCTAAAGATAACGCTCTTAGTGAGGTTAGGAACTGCTTAAGAAAGTTGCACTTTTAGCTAGATTGAACCACACTGGTCATTTGATTTCTCTTTTCTGATGCAGGCAGAAAAAGTGGTCTGGTGRTGGGTAAGAACAAGTGGAGGACCTTGGTAAAGTTGTGCAGGTCACAATTCTATAGTCCCATCTCTCTCTCTCTCTCTGAGCTGGGTGACAGAGCTGGCTGCTTCATCTCCTCTAAAACACGAAGATTTCCACTTTGGTTGCCATGGTGCCTTCRGTGGGTAACAATCCCTGCAGAGAGCCTGCGCCTCTGTTGATACTACTGGAGATACGTTAGCTATTACACCAATTAACCTGCTTCTAAATCCATCTCTTTAAACACTGCTTTTCCACCTACCATGACAATTTCTATGGTGACACTGCAATTTGTCACTGGTGGCACTGCATGCCAGACAATGGCTATAAAAGTAGCAGCCGGTGCACAGATTTCACAAATGACTGAAGCAAGTAGCCTTTTCTTGAGCAACAAAGGGACCTTTCATTTTAAGATAATTCATCCTCCATGCTTGTCACTACTGTAGCTTAGTATCAGGAAAGAAACGTTCTTTGATGCTTGTAAGGTTATATCGCTCATCAAAAAAATGGAGAGATTAATGAAGGGAAAGAAAGCGGGGGGTGAAAATGACTTTTTTTTTTAAATTAAGAAGCATCTTCCCACAACAGATTAGAGCATAGGCAGAACAAATAAGCAAGGTAAAATATATCAGAATGATAAAAGGGAGAAGGGACCACAACAAATTACACTTACAGAGTAATTTTTAATGTGCAGAAGGAACTTTGATGAAATATTCAAACTTCAAACTTAATGTGATCCTAAATCAGCGCTGTGTGTTAAGGAAGGAGACAGATCTAATGCCTGTCTGTCCAGTGAAGGATGGTTTTATACCASTAAACCTGAAAAGGGGATGTCTTGAAATTACTTGAGTCAGACTGATCATATACATCAGTATGAAATGTGAGAAGCACAGAAAGTCAGTGTTGCCAGAGCTGGGCCAGAATCCAAATCAGAGTCATGCCAACCACAACAATATTCAGATTTTCACTGGTGGAGCCAAAGTCCTAACTTGGATCAACTTGGTTTTCCCTCACTTCTTTCAGTACATRAAATCTTTCAAACAGTTCCTGGAATTGCCAGTAATGCATTTAGACAGAATGGAGTAGAAATTTGTCCAGCTGGTAAGCTTCAGGTACAGTAACAGGCATTATGACAACTATTAACATGAAAAATTAACTTTGTTTTTTAATTGAAGGTCTAAATCATTTGTTGCCCATTACTAAAGCTGTACTTTAGTACTTCATTTTTTTAAGGACTGCCCTCACAGCAACACTCAGCTGTGAGTGTACGAACCATGAAGCCCTGACCTTACCTCTTTAATAGTCAAATATCTTTCATTCTCATACAGTATTTTTCCTATATCAATAAAAAAGGGTATASATATCTTTGGACAGTGTAAATCTCAACTATGGGTATTGTCTCAGTTTGAGACAATGTTTTCAGAGAAAAACAGTTACAGAGTAAATGTTTCCTCTGAAGTGACAAATTTGATAATTTTTTCCCACCAATATGAAATAGATGTTCAG
>NW_026623251.1:2114404-2207008 GCF_030028575.1 Malurus melanocephalus | reverse complement strand
CTTTTAAACTTCCCGCACCACCCCTGCCCCTTCTTCCGGGTCAGATTTAAAGGCACAGAAACCTTTTGGGCATACAAGATGATGAAATATAGGAATACTGGATTGGCATGCAATCAACCCAAGACAGATATATTTACATCTGGATTTTGATTCAGATTATTACATAAAATAAAGCTAATAAATGGTAATATGTCATGGTTCATACAATACTTTSTCTATACCACTGCTCTTCCTGCATTTATGTTAAATGCTTCCCGTCTTACCTGACTGCAGGTGAATGCACGTTAGCAAATATCCAACACAAGTTTTGGTAAAGTGAACTACACATGTTAAAAGGAAATTAATGTAATGTATGGTATGCAATGTAATGAAAATTCATTCTGTCATTAATTGCTACCAGTTTGTATACATGTTTCAAGAAAGGTAGTCTCTGTCAAGGTGCTTCAGGATTTACCCCATTCTGTGTAAGATAAAACAACACACATTTTCAATGGAGTGATAATCTTGGAATGTCCTCAGATACTGTGGGATTCAGTAAACCTCTTAATATTATTTTAATTAAGCTGTTACAATTCATCATGTCAAAACATAAACATACAGATTATATAAAACTGCATTAGGAGACCTTACATAGCCCTGATTAATGGTCTCATAGGCTGTAAAATTAATCCAAACTGTAAATTTATACTGTGGGCTTTTCTAAAATGTGAAATACTGACTTGACAGATTATAATAACTCTTTCCAAACTRTTGTGGTCTAGGGTTCAGATCTTTTCTGTGTAGCTCGCTGACATGCACAGTAAACCTAATTTACTGTGTCTCTTGCTSCATGAACATCCACAGGCTGTGGCACCCTCTGAAATGTATTCTGAAATATTGAAAGTAATCAGAGGGACAAAGGCATGAGGAAGAAAATGCCTTTAATCAACAGTGATTTCCAGATAAGAATAACTCAGAATCCCTCCTACTAGTTCACCTGGCAGAAAGTTTCTACCATTRACATGTACACCAATGCCTGAATATRTYACAAGGAATCTGCTCYGTCAATCRGCTRCCTTGGCTCTCCAGTGATTTCCTTTAGAAAGAGAGAGTTTATTTGCCGGTTCAGTRTGCTGTTATTGTCTAYAAACCTAACWTAAGARACAAATTTCTAATACCTAGCAGATTACATCTAGACTGTGGTACTAATGCAAGCCTCCAAAAAAAATGACTTGAACCTAAACCTTTTAATCACCTTTAAATACTTCTGAGGAGCGAAACAAATGTCAGCATCATAGTTACAGTAACCCCAAAAAGTGAGGGTCTTACAACAGAGAAAACAATTAAGAACAACAGTCAAACCTTTTGGAAAGACKGGCGTATCTTGGGCTGGGAATCAGGGGCTGGACTTCTTCAGAAGAGAAAGAGGCAGGCTGACTGGAAAGCAGCAAGGTATTGCCCCAAAGGCTGAATATCTCTCCCAGGGTTTGAACATGGACAATTACTTTAACTGCTGATACCCTCGSTGAAGAGGAGGAAGAAAATCTACATGTGGCCAAACACAGTAAAGCTAACAATAGAATTCCCCCAAATACAACATTGTCCCTTGTTGAGTTCAGCTACACTCCATACATTGGGAACTTGAAACACTGGGGACTTCAGTAAGGCAAACTTCAGACAGGAGTTTCGAACATCCCATGTTACCTGTGAATTCTCAAGCAGGGGAACTCTCAGAATGATAATAGAAAGCATTTCCCTTCAAGAAGCAATACTCACTACCACAAAAATAACCAAACCTCCTACCACACCATGTCACCTAATTGTCCACATCACTAGTAAAGAATCCTTCCTCTCACTGTCTCAGCCAATGCTGCTTCACAGTCTACAACTGAGTTCCAGATGTCCTTTAAACCACCAGGCCAYGGCTTTTGATAGAGGCATCAGGACACTGGACTGTATAGACCACTGATCTAATCTTTGCCAATTACAGACAGGCATGTCCATGATTTTGTGAGGATCTACTTTGATGTCCTTGCAGCTCCACCTGTGATCAATGCCTTGAAGAGTRGCATTCCCTCCAATCCATTATACATTTATATACAACTCAAGTTGCTCTKACTCATTAGGTACATATTATTATTACT
This sequence comes from Malurus melanocephalus, assembly GCF_030028575.1. NCBI lineage: Eukaryota > Metazoa > Chordata > Aves > Passeriformes > Maluridae > Malurus > Malurus melanocephalus. The sequence continues at coordinate 2,204,885 of NW_026623251.1, read as the reverse complement.
TCGCAAGAAACTCAAATATCTTGAAAAGGGCAGAGTTAATCTCTTTTCCCTCAGCATCTGRCAATCGACAAATCCAAGATATAATTGGGCTAAATATGAGTCTCTCCTGATAAATCCTACAGATTTCTTTTTTATTAAGTAATGTATTACTCAACACAGCAATTTTACTCATACTCAAATTTCTAAAATATTCTATAAATTACTGAGAGAGTAAATGTTAAGTAATCCCAGGACTTGCAGAATCCCACCTTCCTTACAGTATCATTCAGGCACACAGGTGTGGTGGTCYGACCTGGACTGGATGCCATGTGCCCACCAAAGCTGCTCTACCACTCCCCTCCATAGCTGGAAAAGGTCAACCACCACCACAGGAAAGGCTTAAAGATGCTGAACTGTATCTGCCTGGAACAAATGGCACAGTGGAAGTGTCCAAACACCAAAAATGCTGCATGGTATCCGTGGTTTTTCTATTCATCTACCACAAGCAAAGCCTGAGCAATTTTTTTGCMGTTTTCTATCAGCATTCTTCATTCTCACCTGGAAAATCTCTACTGATATTCCAGACCTAAGCCTTTTCTGGACAGAATGGAAACCTGCCAAAACATGCAGGAGTACTGTGAATGAGGTGTGCTGAGGAGTCCTCTGGGACTAGACTTGTTTTTACACAAGGTCTGAGCAAGGGTGTGAACCCAGATGTCTAAAGCTAGATTATTGCATTAACCTACCATGCCATTTGTCTGCATTCGTAACAAACTCCTGCTGTATTTAATGGACAAGGCTGTACTTTCTTCAGCCACATGGTGACAAAAGAAGTGCTATAATAGTCATTTGTAGGGGAAAAAAGTTTCACGTGGAGCAGTCTTTTGCACTGATGGAAGATGCATCCTTTTCCACTGACACCACAGGGAAYTGTAATCAGAAATCAAGAGGGATTTTTTTCAAAAGCCTTCAAAAACCCAATACAGCTGCTGCTGAAGCTAGTGATAAAATTCTCATTGCCTTCAGAGGAATAGGATGAGAAATGGGTCCTTGCTGTGCTCTGCCAAAGCATCTGCCCTCTTACCCGTGTGTTAGGCCACAGCCCAAACTCTGCTTTCCTCAGCTCATAGRACCATAACCTGCTCCTATATGTTATCTTCTTTTCTAAATCAGACTAAAGAAGCAGATGAACAACACTGAAAAAAACGATGGGAAAGATAAAAACAACTGCCACTAACAGTCAGTTTTTCAGTGCATGATGGAAGTGAGATATGTCTCATCTGAGAGCTCTAAAGATTTTTTAAATACTGCTCTAAAAATATGGAGATTGTTGACTGAGCATTCCTAGTTTAACACCTTTATTGTGACCAGCCAGTAAGTATACTTATCCAGCAGACTCACTGCTGTGAAATTAAAAAAGAATAGTGTCGTTTGGGGTTTTTTTTTTCTCATTTCAGACCATGATAAGTTTCTCTTTATTTTACTAGCTCTCTCACATTGTATTAACAGAACTTTATGAAGTGTTTGCCAGGCCAAAGGCTAATCTAATTACATAGACTTTTCTGGATCAGATCCATTTGTCACAGACTATTTCAGTGACTTGGCTTCTGTCTGCGTATATACGTTTCCATACAAAATTATAAAATCAATGTTCTCTCCCCCAAGCTGTGAGTTTCCATACTTTTATATACAGCCTCCTGAAAATGTTCCAAATGTGTTTTAAAAAGGAAAAAGAAAAGGTAAAAAAAGAAAAGTAAAAAATGGAGAGGTCATTTTTTCAGCATAAGTTCATATGAGATGATTGTTTTGCTGCAAAATTACTGTGTATCAAATAAATATTTTTCTGCCCAGCATAGTCTTCAAAATTCTTCATTAAGAAAGAGACGCAACTTCCATTTCTCTTCTCACTCTTCCTCCTTTCTGAATCCCAGCTGCTTAAATCATTGCTTTTCTGCAGCACAGCCAATTTCACAATTGTATAGAAGACTGGTTTATGTGGTGAAGGACCCTAAAYGAGTGCTTAGGTAGTCAAGAGAAAACCCACATAGGTATGATGTACCTCTTGAGGGCCTAAAATGTCTGTTGAGGGAATCAAAACCAGATGTCAGTTAGATTCATCCTTTTCCTGTTCCAGCAGATGAAACTCCATGTGCCAAGTCACAGAACAGCAYGTTGTGTGCATGGGACAGCTGCACATCCCCTTGCATGGTGCAAGACCCCAGAGCTGGGCTGTGAAACGTGTGCTGCTCCAGAGGCAGCTCCCCTCCCTCCTCCTTGGCCCAGGACACCAGGCACAGCTAGTCAGCACATCAGTCAGCAGGGCAGAAAGCGAGGACCCAGGCATTGAACCTGGGAGATGCAGTTTTGGCCACAGGTACCTTGAACTGAGGTGCAACCACTGTCAGTCCCTTATTCGTCATAGAAGACTTGACAACTTTGCTTAAGTCTCAAACCCCATTAAAACTGTGACTGTGTGTCACATCTCTGACACTGCAACCATGCTGAGGTGCTCCCTCACCAGCTGTTGATTCCCACAGAGTGTGGAAAGTCTATAGAATTCCTAAATAGAAGGAAGGCTGGTTTTCTGGGAACATCAACCTTTGAAGGGCTCAGCTAAACACACACACCAAAAAATCCTAAAAACCCCRAACACAAGTTATGTAAGAGTTATCTTCTGAGGTTCTTGAGAATATATCAGCTCTGAGGCACTAAGTATTTCCCTTCTCCTCAGCAAGAACTCAGAGGTATTTCAGGGATTCATGTTGATGCAAAGTTTTCTGCTTTGTTGCACAAAAACTTCACTTAAGSTATTCAGCCACCAGCCCACCTGTATTCCAATAAAGTAACTTACGACTGCTTCTCCTGCTCAGCCTCTTTTTGTCTCCTCATCTCCTTCCCTCCGACCTCTAATCATTTTGCTAGAAATCTGATTACCAAGAGGGACAGAAAAAAGMAAAAGTGACATTACTGGAGAGTAAACTGGTAACAGGTTGAAGAACATAACGACATCTAGAAAGGTGAAAGTGCAGATACTGCCAAAGAACCTGGCTTCTAGTACTGTCACCTTTAATAACTTTCATCTTGGTTTCTGCTAAAACATKAAAATGAATCCATTCAACTCAGAAGGTGCTGTAGTTTGTCCGCCTGTCAGTCTCAGAGAGCAATTTGGTTTCTGCATTTCTCTGCAGCAGCATAACAAAGTCATTAAGCTGTGGAATCCAATATTCCCACAGCACCCACAACACAAGGGGCTCCCAAGGTAGAGCAGCATACCTGGGAAATCTGTATTCCCCCTGGACAGACCCAGATGGGGTGATAAAGGCATGCCAAGACCAAAGGAAATGCTGCAGCAGTGTGCTCCACTCCAAAAACTCTCCAAAGCACTGGCTGCCAGCAGGACCAGGAAAAGCACATGGGAGCAACCCTGCAGTTCTTGCAACCAAGAGCAAAAGCCAGAGCTAAAACACAAGGAAGGTCAGGAGTTGCCTGGAGTCCCCCAAACTCCCCCATGTCATTCCCATGTGAAATGAAGCACATAGGGGATGGAGAATATGGAGCAGTGCCACCCGTATGCAGCCCTTCCTGTCTGAGGAAAGGGAAGGAGCAATCTGTACATCTTGTTTCTGGAAATGTTTGAGTTAATTTTCACCCAAAGCACATGCATCCAGCCCCAGCATTCCAGCAATAGCCCTGCACAGATGTCCCCAGGCATCATTCAGGTAATAGATGTTTAAAGTTTACTTGACTTTGAACTCCATAAAGCTCAAGAGGGTTTTCTGAGAAGCCACATCATATACAGAAGAAACCAAAATATTCTAATTAAAGGCCTTCTCYTGTTATCAGAGGATATTGGATTAGTGTAAACCACATCAGAGGAAACTAGTTAATCCATGTTTCGTTGATTTGTACACTGGGGAAGCCAAGAGATTTTAGCAGTCACTATTATTTACAGCAACAAATGTCAGTTTAATGACAGAAATCCACTGTTACTTTTTTTGGCTGAATGATGAGGGTTTTCTTGTTAAAATATATACACATTTCTGACTCTCTGACTTCTAAAACAGAAGTATAMATATACTTTGAGTTGTGACATTAACTTCTAGAATAACCATCACACATTAATTAACTGTGCTGATAACCTCCAGAGATTTGCAAATAGGAACATGATGTAACAGGGGTGGTAAGTCATTTCAGGAGTACTTTAATTTCTCATTATGACAGTTCTCTCGGTGGAGGGATGGGCTAGGAGAGGCCAGGATTTTCCTAGGATGTATCCTGACACAACATCTACAGTTATGTTCAAGAGGAAAGTGTGAGAACTCTGTCATGTCCCACTGCGTTCCTAAACCAGAACAGCTCATTCAGCTTTTGAGTTGCTTTCTGGGCAAGCTTACCAACAAATAATGAGCACACCTCCAGCCACACTCTTTGTTAAAACAAAAATCAGGCTCTTCATTTATGGTCCCAAAGTTTCCGCATTCCAGGTGGGTTGTTTCTGGTCTTTTCTCCTTGAAATACTGTTTAGACAAAGAAGTGCTTGTATGTTTCACTAACCCTTACTTTGTATTGACTCTTAGACTTRAATTTTCAGGCTAGGTGATATTTTTCCTCTTTTCTAAATGAATGCCTTGTTCAACACACTGTTGATACAGACTGAAGAGAGGTATATTATACCATAAGGGACCAGTTTACATGCAGCAATACACATTTTTTTATTAATGCAATCCATCATTTACCTTATCYTCCCTCTGAAGAAAACAAAAGGATCAAATTTATATATAACTGCCCAATGCAGAGATTTTTGTAAGGCTTGTTTATGAAAAGAGAAACCAATGTGGGAGTAAAATGTAACTCATAACACACAAATACTTCCTAAAGGTACAATAAAGCTCATGGCATCAGCAGAAATAAAAAGCATTATGGGAGAAATATTATCAGATCCTCACATTAGAAGGCAGCTGAGACAGGTCAGGAAGGGAGGGTAACAGGGAGATGGTAGCACTGCCCTGGGTCACAGAGTGAACAGCAGAATTACCTGAGCAGAAGGGAGGAGACCGTGAAACTTCTGTCTCTGGAAATTCTGTTAAAATTCTGCTTCTAGCAAGGAGCATCKCAAACACCAGCTATTACAGACACCTGATATTGCTGTAATGACATCTGCACCAATTACAGTYCTTTTTTTATGCCTCTTCACACAGCCAGAGTGAAACTAAATTCTACTTCTTCCATCTATAAAGAAAACAAGACAGGATATATCAGGTGCAAGCTATTAAGATTTTAGGCACTAGATCTTTAGCAGCCGTAAGTGAGCACAGATCAGCAGAGCTGATTTCACAGAACTTTGYCTTATCTACTCAATCCTGTCTTCAGTTGTCTCTTAGAGATCTTCCTCCACTTCTATTAGAGTCAGGTTGGTCAAACTGCTGGGGGAAGYTCCTCGGAATGATGACACAGACCAGTGTAAAAGGAAAAGTCAGATTCCAAAAAAAGGAGACAACATGGAAGGCAGCCCTGAGATGAATGTTAGAGGATGAAAAAGTGGCAGTAAGTAGAACACCATGGATAGGTCATATTTTGGAAGCAAAGACAAAAGGCAACAAGGGGCAAGCTGTAGTGAGGGGGTGAATTCTGCAGAGTAAGAGCGGTACTGCAGTCCAGAAAACTAGAGACAGCTAGTGAAAGGCTTGGCTGGAAGAGTTAAATATYACAGTCATTAATGAACCAAAATTAGATTATAAATCCTTTCAGATCTCTCACCCATTGTAATGATGCTCTGACTCTCCATTTCACTGCAGAGACTATTTCTGCTTATGAGACTGTAAGCAATTAGAACAAGAGCCCTTTCACTGTGAAATACCTCAGAAAACACACAGATCAGAAAACCACCACATTTCAAAACACAAACTTATGCAACTACTACAAAGTGTGTAAGAAATGCAGTGGGATAGGAATTGGCAGATGGCAGATGTCAGATAACAGCAGAAATAGAAAAGATAAGAAGCAAAACAACTGTAAGGCAAGGTGCTGCAGATAAAATTTCTRTGTCAGAAATAGAATGGAAAGAAGATAGTGACCTATTTCACTTTTCTTGTTATTGGTGTAAGGACATGCAATCCAAACTTGATCCAGTTCTGTTTTTATGTACTCTGAGCTTCCCAAACCTGTTGGACCTGTGAAAACAACTATTCTGAGAAAATAAGCAAAAATTTTAGGRAAAAAAAAGGTGACACTTTTTACAGCCACATAAACAGCTATTGAATTCCTGCTTCATAGCACTGCTGTACTGTGGGCTGGCAGCTTTCAGAAAGAGAAGCCTCTAGGTCTGGGGTTTGTAAGCAATTTGCCACACTTGTCATTCCTGCTGTATAAAAGTGTTTCCCGAAGAACATTGTTCTAACAAAATTATCCATTGCAAAGGCCAGCAGCATGCACATCGTGTCTCAATCAAGGCTGCATAAAGGGGAAAGTCAACCATGCATGTCTATCATCTGGACAATTAGTCTTCCTGACTGCAGACACTATTCTAAAAGGCCAGTCCTTAGAAGCACCTAATTTTTCAGTTGGAAATTATTTCTCGTTGTCTGGCAGAAGCATATAGCAATAAAAGTCCTCTGAGAACAATAYTCAGAGGCCTAAAGCAGAATCAATGTGAACACATCAGAAGCATCCTTGTAATCTCCCTGTGACCAAACAAAAGAGAAAAAAAAACACACAAAAATTGTGTATCTGTGACACAAAGCAGCTGAAAACAACAACCAAAGAAAGAAGATGGGCACAGCACACCGGTCCCTGTGCACTTCCCTTTACACTTTTGATATGGCTCCTGTCAGCCTCCTTTGTTTAGCCTATCTTCCCTCTGCACATCATCATCTGCTGTATTAAATACAGAGGAAAAGAACTCCWATGGTCAAAAATGGGAAGAATTATTTCCAAGGATCTCTTCATAATCACAATACACCACCTTAATCTCTAAATTGCATTCTGYATCTGATTTATATGAAATTACACTATCTTCCCATTATCAGTTAAGTTCTTCTAGTGTTGTCCCAACTGCTTGTTGGCAATTCAAAGGAAAGAAAACCCATGAATTACAAGTAACATCCTCACAGATCCACAAGTATAAGGGTCAGATGAGAATAACTGACAAAATATAGAAATTTACACAACAAAAATGTTATTGCTTCATCTGTTATAATGATTTTTCTACCATGTTGCATGCTTTCTGCAAAGRCAAAGTTCTCAGTCAGGCAAGGTTTAAGAATTTCCAGTTCATTCTTACTTTTTGTCCTTCAATTCTTTTCTGACATTCTTAACATCTGCTCAAAAGAAATTCTTCAAAGGGACCAGATCTAAACCGTGATGACAAAGGCATGTCTAGATGGAACTAGGAGTAAAGTTGGGRGTTTTTCAGTCTGAATTGACAGGAAGATTCACTTCTTTCCTTATCTGTTTTATCTCTAAGATCAGTAACAGAGAGACAAATTGGCTTCCTTATGGGGAGAAAAAAGCACAAGCAAAAGCATTTTTAGACTGTGGGGTTGCAACAGCCTTTACTTTCAAGTTCAATAGCATCAATTGCAAATTAATATGTCACTTAATATGAAGCTCTTCTTGCAAATCTACAATCCTCCTCATCCTTCCACCTCCTCCTGCACACCCTTGGAAGTGATGTGGTCTCAGGCAAATTCGGTTTGTGCAAGTTAAAAGGCATCACTGCATGACAGAGGTGTTTTTGTTTGACTTCTGCATGCACAGGCTGGGATGTGAACTGAAGGTATGATTGCTGGCTCAACCTGCCCAATGTGCATAAATTAAGATTTGGTTTGGGGTTTTTTTGTTTGTTGGGTTTTTTTTGTTTGTTTTGGTTTGTTTGTTTTTTTAATGAAGTGACTTAAAAACTAGGAAGCTGCCATGTTGACAATTTTGTTCTCTAAACAGAGCAGGTACTGTATAAACTGTATCCAGATMAGTTTACCTCTTAACATACCTCAGCTGTATTTGGCTGGGACCATTTCAAGGGGCAAGAGGATTGTTTATGGTGAGTGCCTGTTTAATCTTTGGCTCTCAGTCAAGACTGCTAACTCACATACTGGTTTTCCTAATCTATTAGTCTATTCATTGGGAGACCACCAACAGCCTTCCTTCCCCSGCTCTGAATCTCTAGCCGTCTGGATTTTGAAAATATCAGGTCTTAAAACTCTCATTTTAATAAACTATCTCTCCGTTCTGCTTCCATTTTGGGATACAATAAAAAACATTAAAATTAAACAGACCCCCACAAMCTCCTACAAAATTTAGTTTCTCCAGCACAACATCCCTCTGAGAAGGGAAAGAACAGAATTCCTGCATATCCCCACACAGTAAAGGGCAGTTGTTAGAGAGACTTTTGCCCACTGTGCAGCCACTGCTGTCCTAAATAATCCTTTAACTCCAGTCACCACKCATGTTGCTCTCATGTGTGGTGCTGGGTGGGCACAAGCAGACCTGCAATAATCTTCCTAGGCTTGTAGAGTGAGACAAAAGCAAGATGCAATTTATGCTCCCATTTTTGAAAACCTCAGCAGCAGAAATACAGCATTCATGAAATAGTATTTGCCTTCTGCACGTAACAGCCATAGCTGAATTTAGTTCATATAGTTTCACAAAGCAGTCAGCATTACAGAGCTTTACATCCTTTTGTCTTTTATTCAGAAATCTGTATTGATATCTAGTTTTAAAGAAATTCACTTCACATGGTAACATTTATATGACAAATACTCMATTCAGCTTCTGATTCAGATCTTAGTTATTTGTTGCATTTCCACAATTTACTAAAACATAGCTCACTATGAAGTATGAGAGGTCAAGGCTCCAGAAAGTTTCAAATTAAAATCAATTACCAGTCCTTAACCATTCACAGCTGGAGTTTTTTATCAGCTGGACTTTTGAACAACCATTACAAATTTGGACCATAATAATTTACATCACAATAAGTGAGCATGTTTCAATGTAAGGCTGTGTGCATTTGTCTCAGCCAGTAAGGAGGGAGATGCAACCACTCCTCTAAAGGAGATGATAGAGGGAATGGGCAGCAGGGCAGCAGGGCTGTAGGGACTAAGATGTTGTGAGCAAATGAGAGAGAGCGAGCCTGCTACTACAGTGTGGGAGCAGCTGGACTGAAAGCTCTGCTGGATGATTAAATAACAACAACTAAGGTAATTATAATTGTATCTTTTGTACAGATCAAAACCAGGTGAATAATTTTTGCATCTGAAAGTTTCTTGCAAGAAGCATGCAAAAGCCATCACAAGATAGCTAAACAAAGCTTATGTTCTTGGAGGCAGACTGCCCCATATTACTGCTCTAATCCCACAACTCACCCGTTCAACAGGGTTTGTTGGCCTTCTGATTGAAGGCTGTGGCCACTGAGTTTCACTGTTGGATTAGAGGGTCACCAGCAGCTTCCAAGTAGTCCTCACACAGCGCACCATCCGTGGCGACGGAGAAAGCACGAGTCAGCACTGGATGCAGCACTAACTTTATTTTCTTTATTAGCTCTTTTATAAGTTACACAGGCAGAGCCAACTCTGCAGCCACAAAGATGTGATAAATTCGTGTCCTTTCACACGTCGACTCCTCTACATTCCTTAGTGGAGGGCTTGGAGCCCAAGGACATGCGCTCCCTTCCGAACATCTTATTCAGCTGGTCRTGACTCGTACAAAAGATACAATTATAATTCATTCAGTCATTGTTCTTTAATCATCCAGCACACACCCGTGCTTCCAGTCCAGTTGCTCCCACAGTACAGCTCTATCCATCTTGTCAGGTCATTTGATCCTGGACTAAGAAACGGACATGTTTACTTAGTGGTGTATTTTTAAAAGATTTCCAAGGGGGATAGAGAATTTGGTGAATGTTCTTCTATTTCACAGGAATAAAAGAACTTCAGCAATGAAGGGGGAAAAAAAGAACTGTTCTATGAGGGCGAAAACTAAACAGAAGTGAAAGAGTCATTGAGAGAAGTGTAACTTGCAGAGAAAGGAAAGCTGAGAGTGGTCCAGAGTCTGGTATCTAAGACTCCCTTGCTCACTAGAACATATCATCTATGGGCATGTTTCCATATGCTCTAGAATTACCTTCTGGAAGGGACAGATTGATACATATCATTGTGTTACATACACTAAACCCAGAAAACCACAAAAAACTGAGATAAGCAACGTAAGATTCATGTCAGAGTCATATATTGGGAGATGAAAAACATTCCTGAATTTCTAGGGAGGAATGGATTTGGATTGATAGACTTAATATCAGACAGCAGCTATTATGGTTGATGAGTACCATGGACACAGATTTTGGGCAGGTTGTGTARAAATGCCTACAAACCCTGATAGTTTTACCTCCACATGAATTCCTGTGCTCACAGTGCTTCAGTCATCCAATTCACAAGATTAAAATGTTCCACATACTGTTTTTGTCAAAAGTAAGCACAGGTAAATGGAGTCTGCCCACTTCTCACTTGGCCAGTGTATTTTACCTACTTTCACTGCTTCACCTTGAGCATTAAGGTGGCGAATTCACCTACTGCTGTGTTCATCCCTGATGCTCTAGTCAACACCACTATCACTTCTTGATAAAGAGTAACCAGCCAACAGCGTAGCACAGTTTCAGAATTTAACCCTCAAACTGCGCTGAACACTTACAACACTGATGGTGTGCACAGAAAGTTCAGGATTAGCATGCTTGTAATATATCCTTTTATCCTTGACACCTTCTCCCACCCCATCCCAAGTTCTGACTCATGCTGCCCCCTCCAAAGGGCCTTCTTTTTCTCTTGTTACTGAAAAAACCCAATATTTAATTCTTTAATCTCACAATACATGCAGGACATTCCCGTARCAACCAACTGTGATGGACTATTCTGTAGATTGAATTCTTCAGTAATAACAGTATTACAAGGAGAAAGTTTTTAGACTACTAAAACCATGTTAAAAGCAGGATGACTTATGATTTAACATATCTTTGACATCAAGCTCTAATATTGCTAGTTTCACAAATTATATTGCTTTCTAGAAAATCAGTGGAGTTAATAGTTGTGATGCAGTTGTTTGCTAAGCTTCTGCTCCATCAGTGTATTGGGTGTTCAATCAAATGGTCTTCCCTTGAGAGGTTTATCTTTCAGTGGGCCAGTGCTGTTTGGATGCAGCTCTGTGAAATGACTCCCCATTGCACAGGCTTCAGTACTGTTTCACTGAGAGCAGGATCTGAGTGTCCTGAAAATTGCTTAGGAAATAGGACTTGAAATCAAAGTGACAGCAGTCTCATGCCCCAAATAAGGCACATTTTGGTACCTAGCAAGGGACCAAAGGATCTGAGTCATTATTGTAATTCTATGGAAAAGAGTCATGCAGAGGCCTCAAAACCTGACAGAGCTCTGACAGGTCAGTGACTGACAGACACAGGTAGTGCAAAAAATGACTTTGGGGGAGCACAAGCATACCATGCCAGAGAACCAGATAYTCTTATTTTGTTTTGCCCAACCCTCCTATTACACCTCAAGAGATTACGGGACTCTGGGGATTTCATGCCTCTGCAATCCAGAAAGAGCTTACAAACCTCTGGGGAACAATCTGCATCCATTTGTCCTGCAGCCTGAATATTTGACACTTGTAGTGTCTTGTCTGCCTTTATACTGATGGGAGTGGGAGGAGAAAACGATAAGAGATTTTTGTAGARGAGGACTAATAATCAGAAGACTCTTCTTATTCAGCATTATTAATCCCTACTGAATTARATGCATTAGCCAAAGGTACTTCATTTCTTTGGAGATAAAAAAGAACAGTCTGAATTCTTGAAGAAATATTCTGCCTATTAGTGTCTATGTAAAGCCGTAGAAATAATGCTCACAGAGATAAAATGAAAAATAAGAAAATAATAAAGGCTAATTTCCTCCTACGTTCTGCTCTGCAATTAACTGTTCGAAGCAATWCCCAATACCCTTAATCTCAGGAACTCTGCTTATCTGCCCATCCAGTTATTTTTAATTTGTACTTCTATTATTACTACTGCATTATTAATATGCMCTGATAAGATAGGAAATAGCCTGGTGGTGTTCTGTTTCAGCAATGCCTGGCACGGCATAATAGCCTTTATGATGAATAACTCCCTCCCATCTGAGCAGATTCATGATTCCCACTGCTCACAGACTACGAGGCCCTGGGGGAATCCCATTTCCTCCTCTGTGTCGGTATTCCATTTCCCAAAAGCCTGGTTCTCCTTGTGCTTACCACATGTTAACACACACTGTTATCAGTCAGGGTGACRCCTTCTCCCTTGGTGTGGCCAGAGAGACGTGCCCCCGGTGCCTCTGCTGGAGCTCGTGCCAGCACAACCTCACCACTGCTCCTCAGGGCTGGCATCGAGCAATATTTAAGGGATTTTATCAGGGGTGGGTAGGGAAGGGAWGGCAGCTTTTCTCATCACACTGTTTCCAGAATCTGGGCTCAGGTGCTGCAGCCAAGCTTGGTTCCCATCCCCCCAATCTATCAAGAATAGATTTCTATTGCAGATCAAGATTTATATTTGGATAAAACCCCAGCAATACAGAGCAGCAAAAAGATGGGGTAAGACATTAAATACATTAAAGCAAATATAAATACTCTCACGCCATACAGTTTTAAGTACATATGTCATATTTTTTCATAAGGGGCAAGGAGAACAATGTAAACAGTTTCTAAGGTTTCCCACATCTATGTTACTGTAATGGGGTATGTGATGCTGTAAAGGTTATTGTGCAGCTCTCCTCCAGATGTTTTAGTACACACCCCATTTTGCAACATATCTTTTTCTGTCTCTCTTTCACTATAAGCACTGTAAATTGAACATATCTGTGGAAAAATCTAGCAGCAACTAAGAGGGGTGAAAGCTGTTGGGATCTACAGAAACACAACATAGCCTCACAGACACCTAGAGAATTTTACATAAAATGCTGCTATTTGTGTAAGCACTTTCAGTCACCATCCAGGAGAAAAAAGATAATGCATTGTATTGGAAGATATATATCATATATTAAGATATATATATTATATTATATACATTAATATATATTAAGATATATAGATTATATTTTTATATATATATATATATATATATGGATTAAAATCTGTGAGTTTAATGGCAATATCTTAAGGGAATGTTGAGTTCTCTCAAAAAATCTGCTCTTTTATAAAACGAAGCAAGTCTATGGCCAGTTAGCCTTATAATTTTTTTCAGATAACTTGCTAAAAACTCCATATATAGCTCTTTCTAATATGTTTCCACTGCACTGCTGGGGAGGTGCACAAACACACACACAAATACACACACACACCACACACACACACACACACACACACACACACACACACACATATATATATATATATATATGTATACACTGGTATGTTTTCAGATTCAAATGCTGTATGCACAGAGAGAATTACACACACACTGATCCATCCATCTGCACACCTTATAGGTGCACCCACTCTGTTTCTTACTTCTGAGTGCTACAGAAGAAGTTTTGAGCCTCACAGGCCTTAAAAATATATTGACATATCTCCTGAACTTTCATATCAAACAGGTCAATGAGTTAATCAAAATTCATTTTTTACCTTTACTAGATAGTAAGATTCTTTCATAATGAAAAATAGGAACACTGAATTATTACTTTTCACACCTGGTATTTCATATCTCACTATCCAACAAAAGATAATTTAACTGCTAATCACTTCCGCAACAATACAGAAATAAATAAAAAAAAATCTATTTACATTTGGAAAATGATATGGCATTTGGATGTCAGGAATCCAGATCCACTAAGGAAATGTTTCCAAATCCCAAGCCACACTGCCTACACTTCTGGGATGGAGTCTTCCCTGGAAGCAATTTACAGATCCCTACACAGAGCAATGAGAATCTGTCCATCTGAGGGCCAGAGGATCTAATCTAACAGGTGGGCACATTTTGACYATCTTTATAGATCCACCCTGACAGAAGCACAACTGAACATCTCCAGTGCTTTATCCAATAAAGCTCAGTTTAACTTTGCTTTGATTTGCCTACGGCTAAACATGAAAAAGTCTGCTTAGTCCTTTTCCACAAAGGTCTGGCTGCTTTATGTAACCTGCTCAGTTGCATGTAGGTCTCCTCAACCTGACCTGTGCAGCAGATAGCAGAGGATRCAGACTTCCATCTGAGGAGAGATGAAAGTATGCAGAACTTTCTGCAAACACATTGTTACTCATATCTCACAGTAGCTGGCTTTCTATTAAAGGTTCAGAGCAGAACACTCTGTGTTCCTACTCAGGGAGAGATTCTGCTATGGGTTAAAACCCATTTTTTTCCCGGCCAATGCACCAAAAATGTCGTGGTTTGAACTTGATCAAAAGCCAGAGCGCCCACAATGTGTCCCCCCGCCCACTGGAGAAGGCAGAAGGGAGAGCAAAAAAAAAAGCCCAAATTAACACTAAAATTTATGGCTTTTAGATAAGACAATATAATTGAGAGAAAGATACGTATATGCTCCAGAAAATAGTCAGACAGGCTGAATAAYTTAAGTTGCAAAATAGATTTATTACTAAAAACTACTAAGAATACTACTGCACTGGGGAGTGGCACAAAGATAGGGAAAAATTTACGAGGAGAAGAAATAAAAATGGACATTTTAAGACACCTGTTATTCTTTCTGGGAACCTGGCTCTCCCAGGTCTTCCCTCCCCACCCCTCCATGCCTTCCCATGCACAAGGGGGCAGGGATGAAAGTTTTAACATAGATCAAACTATTCATTACTGTTACCGTCCAGCACCATAGAAGAAGAGTYCTTACAGCTCCAAGCTGTGGAAGGTGTCTTTTCCCAAGAAACAGTCAGTGTATAACTGCTKATGGCATGGGATTCTTTTCTTTACCTTGTGGGAGAAAGGAAAACAGTCCTCCAAGGTTGCTCTCTCAAATCTCCTGTCAGAACACAGGTTCTTCTAAGCATCCACTTGCTTCAGACGTGGTGCGGGGGACCACCACCTCTTCCTCCCCCCCAGAACACACTTTCTTCTTAGCATCAACTCACTTCAGACATGGGGGGGCAAGCATCTTTCCCTCTTTTGGCTTATGATCAGTTCAGTCCAGTCCTCAAAGGCCAGGTTTTTCTCAGAGCAAGGTCGCTCTCTTTTCTATACAGGTCTCCCAGAAGAAGAAATAGTCCTTTCGTGAACAGCTTGTTTTYTCCATGTTCGAGCACCACAGCAATGGCACAGYACCTGTCTTCTGCTTACTGTGATCTTGGGTCTCCATTTTCTTTCTTACATCTCTACACCCTCCTGCTCTGTTTTTCCCCAGTGCATGATACTAAAGAAACCTAAAAACTAAATGGCRGCCGCCCCTATCTTGTTTTGAATTCTTCTTAAGTACAAGACCATACATCATCACAGAGGTGTAACCAGCCTGTGCAATTGGCCCAGGCCTGATGGGCAACTTGTCCATCAACCTCAGAGCCACAATGGATTGGCTCTAAAACACAGGGGGTAGGGCTCCCTTTGCTGGAGAAGAAGGAGAAAGCTTCTAGAACTTCCTCACAGGAGCCATCTTTGTGGTTTCTTGGTCCCATCCCCCCACCACCGAAAAACTGGACCGAGCAAAACCAGGACAGACTCATTTCACCTTGCTCAAGCCAGCCAAAACAAAGATATCTCATTCGAAAGCAGGTGTCCATGTTGCCTCTGTAATCAACTGAAGAAGAAAGGTGCACCTGGTAGTCAAGTGAGCCCATTTCTCTCCATTCCTCCATGAGAAGAATACATATGACCAGCCTGGATCAGAAGGGTAGTGACCACATAAGCCAGCAACATGAATCACATCCTAGGGTGGCAATAATGGTGGCACTAAAGAGTGAACACTAAAGAAAACACAGGAATACAATGAACAGGAACAGGATCATTACGGATAAATGCTTCTCATACAAGCACAAGAAATGGATAAATGTCAATAGAGATGTATTCCCAAAAATAGGTACGAATCCCAAAGGAAAAGGCAAAACATGGGGAGACAGTGAATAAGAGGAGTTATATTCTAATGGTATTCTCAGTATTAAAATTCAGTTCACGTTGGCTCTTCCTCAGCTGAGCTAGTTATCTATTGAAGTCCACATTGTACCAGAGAGATGAGGTAAGGCCCAGACCTTTAGAATCAGAGAAAGCAGAATAATCTTTCAGTTGAACCAAGAGGCTCAGACAAATCATTAGCCCCTGATGTTACAGCAGCGCTCCAGCGGAGCCGCCTGCAGTGTCACCGTCCCGCCTGCACCACTGCTCTCCAACACATGCTGAGAGGAGTCAAACACAAAAGGAAAAGGCTGGGAGGAAAAGCGATTCAGGAATTTTAAAGAAAATAGAATTTTAATAAGGTCTACAGCTGACTGCTCAAAGTATAGTGCCTGCTACTTGCCTAAGATCTCAGAAAACTCACCATGATCCTGGGTTTAGTCAACTATCGGGCATTTAAACTTCTTCCTCAGCATTGTCTGATGAAATACTCTTGAAATTTTCAGTTTCTGTCACCTTGACTTTCCTGATTTATATTAACTTGWTTGTCATGAATTTAATTTAATGAGGTGAGACATGTAGGGGAGAGGGCAGGGAAGAAGGGGACATTTCAGGAAGTACTACTGAAAGTCTTTAAAAGGAAATGGAAGTTATTAACTAGAACTGTGAAAGAGTGCCAAAATAACAATCAGCAGTTGCACCTAAATTGAAAAGCAAATAAAAACATAAGAGCTCAGAAAAACTTGGAGGAGATCAGTGTCAAAACCAGTGGTTTTATATCCTAGAAAAATCCAGTCA
The DNA here is from genome assembly GCF_030028575.1 of Malurus melanocephalus. Classification (NCBI taxonomy): domain Eukaryota; kingdom Metazoa; phylum Chordata; class Aves; order Passeriformes; family Maluridae; genus Malurus; species Malurus melanocephalus. Next base: position 2,188,057 of record NW_026623251.1, on the reverse strand, counting down.
TTTTCATTCAAATTGCTTATCCTTCAATGTTAAAGTGACTTTAACATATGTGGCCACCGTAACATCATACTATTTCAACATGAGTATATTTTGAAAGCATAYTTACTAGGTGAGCAAGAGGAAAGATTTCTGTAGCTTCATTAAGTTACCAACATTAAAAGAGTCAAATTAATTGACCAATTTGAGCCTCACGTAGAAGGCCCATAGCCAAGTAGGAGCCTCCAAGTTATGGTCATTCATGCCACTAAGTGACTTGAAGCAARAAAACAGTCACATAGCATAGAAGTTATAGATTGCTGGGCATAAAATCCTATGACAATGCAGAGGGTGCTGGATAAATAGTAATTTAGAAATGTACAAATCCTAGTACCACCAGCCTGAAGTTATTTAAGCAAGCTATTTTACTTTTGTTCATCCATGTTTACAGAAAAATTTGTCAAAACAGACCAAGGTAAATAATACAAAGCTAGACTTCATAGCCGCTCTCCTGGGTGAAATGTACTATGAAAGAAACACAGAAAATATTGATTCCTCTAACACAGAAATAAAAAAATGTCATCAAAGTRAGTTGAGGTACAGCCTTTTCCATATTTTTTCTGTCCAGTACAATTCCASCTGGAAATCTCTTCCAGGCATCTCTTGTGCTCACAAGCCCATCAGTAMAATTTCTAAATACACGTAAGAAGATGTCATTATAAGGAGAAATACCATTTTTAGTATTTTTTGAGGAAAAAAGGGAATTTAATGAGCAACAGGCTCTTGTCCATATTTGCTATCACCAATAGCAGGTACTCAGATTAGGACACAAAATTTTCTCTGTAGTTTATGGAAAGAGATCTTTTTTCCCAAAGAATWTCACTGAGGGACTGTAAGTTGCTCTCTAGAAAACCTCACTTTCTGTGCTGCAGTTTTCACACTGCCCTCCCCAACAGTGAAAAGGAAAATGTCTGCCTTTAAAGATAGCTTTACTTTATGGAAGATCAACACACAAAGGAATTAATGGAAGAGGAAGATAGGTGTCTACATTGGTGGAGCAATTTTAATCCCACTAAGTAGTAGCTTCCCAAAGCTTCACAAAGAGATGGAACAGCAGTTACAGCTGTTCTGTAAATCATGGAAACAYGACTGCATATAAATTTCTTTAAAATACTTAAAACCTCAAAGTCAACCAAAATGCAATCTGACAGGCTTCTGGCATGCCTGGCTTGGTACTTCCACATCCAGAATAAGTTTTATTTTATAGAAAGGCAAAGTGTTCATAGAAAGTGTGATTGACAGAGGTAAGAGATTATTGTTAACAGCAATTCTTCCAGCTTCTAATAATTTCACCTTTTATTAAAGCAGCTTGAGTTTAAACCTTGTCCTAGAAAATCCTATCTAGAAGGAATCTAGTCAAAAAGTAAGAAAGCCTCCACCAGGTCCAAACAGTACATTTTGTGAGGAAAAACACAGTTCTAAGCAATTCTGACTGAAGGGCAAAAGGCCACCTGGATTTCATTCCAAGTGGAACTAACTAATTTGTACAACAATCATGTTGACAACAAAGATGAACACATATGTCTGCTTTAAATACCTCAAGGGGTCATCCTCCCACCTTTCAGTAGCCATGGTAACTTTGGGGGRAAAAAAAAAAMAAACAACCCAGCTCTCACCTCAGAAATTGTTTTCTGTGATAAAGGGTTTAAAGTCACATCTGTCATCTATCCATTAACTTTTGTCCCTATACCTGAAGGATGAAAGTGAGGGAATCTCTGCTTCACAAASGAAAGAGAACCTCTTCTCATTCGTTCTGGAAAAATCTTAAAGATGGTTGGCATACAAGTGAAATACAGAACATATTTTGCAAGTTGTACTGGCTTTTTTGCTGACYATAGCACAGGTTTTCACAAATGCCCATTTAATGTATATTGTAATGTTGACAAAAAATATCAACATCTATCAATCAGTGGGTCAAAAGGCAAACTCTGATAGTAGAAAAGGAGGTTTYCTGTACCTTTTGAGCTTAAACAAGGTGTGAATCAATTTTGTTCCCTTCAAATCAACTTTGCAAATCACATAAGTGTAAGAATGTGTCTTAACTTCCCTGCACTGATACAAAGAGTTGACATRACTATTGAAAACATCTTTTGACAAAGACTATTCACATCAGGATTCCTACAGGCCATAGCCAATATCAGACTTACTCATTATCAACACATGTATTGCACTGTTATATAGCTTGGATTAAAGCCTGTCAAAGCCAGAGCAACTATTGTTGCCCAACTTAGTGAAAAACCAACAAAAACTATTTTAAGACACTGGACAGCTGAAATACTAGCAGTTTGTGAACCTAGTGGAATATGCTTCTATCCCAGACAAAAGGCAGTTGTGAATCTGCTCAGAAACCTGAACTGCTTAGCATGAGAGCTTTCTTCACTGTTACTTTTGGCAAGGGCATGTATAAACAATAAACAGCACAAAGTGGAGAAGCTGGGACAGAAAAAGCAACAGGGAGAAGAAAAATTTGAACACATATTGGCATTTTAGGACAAAGAAATGTCCTTAAAGCAAGGAAGGAATGAGAATGAGACATTGAAGTCCAAGCTGAAAGGGCCTGGTGGAAGGGAAGCTGCATTTGATTGTTTCTCTCTGTTGGTAGTGAATATTTTGTATTTCCTTGTAAAGGAACTGAATTGCACTAACAATACCTGATCCCAACGCATGATTTAGTGGYGAACTTGGCAATGTTCGGTTAAGAGTTAGACTCATTGAGCATAAAATGAATAGTAGATTTTGGGCTTATTTCAATCACATACTGTGCTRTGATAAAAGATTAGATTATTTAGCCAGGAACTGAAAATATATTTTACCTTACTACATGAAACAGTGGTGACTTGCTTCTCCCTGATAGAAACTTTTTGCACAGGGATGATTTTAATTCCTAAGAATTGCTATTTTATTTTGAGATTAACAAGTACCAAATAACAAAAATCCACATTAAAAGAAAAATATATTTATATACATATATATATAAGGAAAAGTAAACTGATCTCTGCCTGAACATAATACCTCTCAGAGGTTTATAAGACTACACACAGAAAAATAATAAATGAAAGAAAGCACAGAAACCACATCCATTCATCSTAACCCCCTGCCACCTGAAAACTACCTATTTATTCAGGCTGGCAGAAAATTTTTCATTCCAGCTGTTTTTCATGTTGGACGTGRGATTCAGCAAAACAACATCTTTCACAGAAAGAACATTTCAGATTTTCATCAAAAGCACTGGTTTAGTTTTGATTTTGTTTGACAGAAAATGGAAGAGGAGGTGTAGAGGGAGGACAGAGGAAAGCAGACTGGGGAKCAAACCTTACTAGAATGGCTCTACAGTAGTTAATCATTGTACAGGCATGGAATAATCCATTATTTTTGCACAGAAAACCTTTTTGCTTTGTTTCTGGCTTAGTGTTAGGAAGACACAACAGAGTTAGAGAGTATCTTTCAGGGGACTATGGGATTTGGGGAAACATCATGCACAACCATCCAGAGCTGTAGAACTCTCTCTGTGGGTAAACTCTGAAAGCAATCAGCCACTCAGAATACAATGATTAAAAGCCAGCAGAGAGAGAAGAAATGATGCTCAAGCTGTGGTAGTTTATGGAGCAGGATTCTCACTCAGTCCAAAGGAAAACTCTCAAGGACTGACTGTGGGGATACCACTCYATCACTCAAACTCATCTCCCTCTGCCAGCAAATGCAAACCCAAAGCACATGGATCAATTATGACTCCTAAAAGCACCACTGTTAATACATTTACAATAGGGTCACACCCTTGAATTTAGCATCAGGAAGAGCTATTCGGAAATGAATCCAACAAAGRATCTGACCCTTTATTACTTTGTTTCACGTTGACAATGCAGTACTTCTGCCAGGCTCAGTGGTGTATCTAACATCAAAATAAAAAGCTGATTATGCAGTTCCACCATTCCATTWTTAATATCATCTTCCTGGCTCTGTGAGGCTGAACTTTAGATTTCAAATAATACTTCTTCCAAAGCCCAGGCTGGTACAATTTTGATTTGCAAGGCATTTTGTAAAATTAAGCATGCAACCTGAACGTAATTCAGGTCATAATTCTTTGTCATTTTAGATACTTCAGTGGGGGGTTGTACCCACAGCCATCCTAACTGAACTGCTAATTAACTTTCAAATATACTGGTGTTAGGTAGGTCTTCCTATTTTAACTTTTAAAAAAAAAATATATGCCTATACATGACAGATAAGACATTTGGTAATTTCAAATTAATCATTGTAATTAGTTTTGCAATGAGAAGCAGACTCTTTGAAATTTCTAGTAGAAGTGAAAATATAACATAGCAACTGTTYGCTTGCAAATTTGTTTAGAAAACTATGAAATTAAATTTAACCTCAAAGTCTAAGCTTTGAGGCGCCCAAATTCCCACCCTTTGCATCTTGGATGCCCTTCCAGCTTCCCTGGAAAACTGACAGCTCTCARGCTGACATGAAGCCAGTAACATCCAAGGTCTGTGCCCTGTAGAAGAGAGCCTACATTCCAGGCAGCGCATGTGCCACTGTCCCTTGGAGCCTCAGAAATCCAAAACCTTGGCAAAGGCCATCCTTCCAGTTCTGCTGAACCAGACTTTCCAGTAACAAATTGYCACCTTAGAAATTGCCCAGCCCACTCAAACCCAAAGTGAAATAGAGTTTTATCACACTGAGATTRCTGGTGAAATGCTATTTAAATACAAACCAGGAAAAAATCCTAAATGACTGAAAACAACATTTAGCTTCTCTGAACCCACTTCCTCCACATGGGTTCATATTTTATAAACTTATTCCCTTAGAGGAAACACTATATGAGACAAAATGCTAAGAAAAGTAACTGTTTTTTAGCACACTYCTATCGAAACATATCCCAACCAAACTGAACAGAACACAAATARACAATGAAAATGAAAAGCAAATAAGCTGGAAATTCCATTATCTCATCTGAAGTTTTCCCAGTCTGACAGATAAATTGCATTGTTATCCTGCAGTTATTTACTTATTGTGCCCCRTACCTATTTTTCACATATTAAAATGAAAATTGTGCTAGAGAGGTAAACTGATGGGAAACTGATGAAAGCTTCAGGTCATAATTATAAGGTGACTCTTCAAAGAAACTGAAGAAGAGAAAAAAGAAACTGGCTTCCAGAAACTGCAGGTTAGACATATTTTTGCTAATGGAAATGCAAAAAAAATTTAATTTTCTCTAGTCTGACAATATGAAATAACCTAATTTGATTTAGTACTTTGAAGAAGCATGTGTGTCAATGTGTTAAAACCTCTTTGCTACTTATATAGTCTGGCAGTTTCTGGACAGCAAGTCTAAAGTGAATAGAAATATCTTCCTTCACCATGTGGGCTGCAAAATTCCAGTTTTCCTTAGCTAGTTGGAAAGCCTGGTGCCTCTTCTGCTACATGATCTTGATGAAGAAGTAAATCCCAAGTTTGTTTGGACATGCTGCAAAACTGCTTCCCAAGCTCTTTCCACTGGAAACCAGTGGTGAGAGGAACAAAAAAGGCTCAGATCAGCTTGAAGCATTTAGACAGAGCTATGTCTGTGTCTCTGCATGTGCAGACAYTTTTCTTGGAAGGTGTGAAAATCAMTAATCAGGAAAAGTGCTCATGCACTCCAAYGTGGGAGATGAGCCCCTGTTTCCAACACACTGYTCATTATTCCYCAATAGAATTTTTATTCAGATGKAACCTGTCCCAAGCACAGAAAAGTATGACTCTGGGAGGATGGCTTCCATCGTAAAACTAATCCGTAGCAACTTCTTATAACAATGAACAGGTTTGAGTTTACTCCTTCCCCCGCCCCCTAAAATCAGGATATCCATCACTATTAAACTTTTATAAGATCATGACAGATTTCTATGTTTCTTTCCAGCTACCAGGCCAGAGGAAAGGAGGGAAACCCCATGTGGAGGGCATCTCTTTTTAAACAGGCTTTAAAACAGCAATAAATATAATACCACAGTTCTTTGAAAGGAAACCCTGGAACTGCACAATATAAAAAAGTGAGTATCCAAAATCAGCAATGAAAATTCTGAAACCCATCCTATGCTTAGTAGTCCTAGATYACACATCACAATTTCTCTTTTAAACAAAAACTTTCACCAAATTCATTGTCACTGCTCACTATTCAATGAATATGGAAAAGCCARGCAAACAGATGTTTGCATAAGAAACCACCTTGATTAAAGCAAACTGCTGCTCTCAGCAACTGCATGTGTGTATTCCCAGATGTSACATGCCAGGCTCTCCACTTGTAACAGGGAAAAAGAGGGTAACTCAGACAAACTACAAAGMAACAGCAAACTATGTACTCACCTCCTCCACGGCCTCAATGTAAATGTGCACCTAAATAGCATTTTAGGAGGGAATGATTATGCAGAACGGGAGGAAATAACATGACAGAAGGAAAAAAGGAGTAATTTATCAGCATAGGTTTTGTTCAGGTAAATGTAYTGGAAGAAAGCCAGCAAACATGAGCCAGAAGCAAATTACAGTGTGTCCAGCCAAGCCACCAGTCTGGAAAGCATGGGGATCAGGAACAAAAAAAATATGCCACAGCAAGCAACTGCTATGCATTTCATACACAGCCACAGAGACCAGCTGCTCCTGAAAGCTGGAAAGGATATTCCCTCCTGGCAGAGCGGACATAAACTCCACCAAATAGCACTGTGGTCCCAATGCAGGTGCATTAGAGTAGCTGGGCTGTGAAGTGTTTAACTGCTGCACAATTAGTTCTGTCTGCATTAAGACTGTCAACTTTAACTTTATCAGAAATCCACTYGCATTGGGTAACTCAAGATGTTAGGCCTTTTTATACATGTTCAGGGACCARCTACAGTAAAGCCAACTGAGAAAGGGCATGGTTTGCCAATTCCCTTAGTGTTTTGCACAAGGATAAAATCTTCTCCCAAAGAAAATAGGTGTTTTAGGGATATTTGGAAGGCCTACCTTGCCCAAACCAGGGGTGTCTTTCACTTTGCTGACTGCCCTCAACAAACATGGTGGTGCAGGGGGTGGCGAAGTCTGCAGAATACTGCTGAAGCAGGTAGAGAAGAGAGGAGATTCAGGAACAGATGAGGCAGAAGGCCTGTGCTTCTTCTTTTTGGACGACAGGTTCAATTTCTGAGCAGCTCTGTGGGRAAAACAACAATACTAAGGTAAAACAATCTCAAACTCATCAACAAAGTATTTATCAGGTTACTATTTATGTAGKCTCTCAGGTGTGACCTCATTGATCCCAACAGTTTTAAAATTCTTGTTCTTCACTCATTAGTACTATTTTAATGTCATTGACMACAAAGTTGCTCCAAATTTAGAGTCTGCATTAAGTAGGTCCACAATCAGGCCTCTGTCACTATTTTATCTGTTGAAACAATTCAGCCTGCAAGAAAGCTCCAAGCCCAAATCAATGAGCTATACATAAATTTCTGTTTTAAAATTATGAATGGTTCACACAGAATTGTGCCTCATGCATAGGTCTCTTATTAGAAAATAAATACTTGTGCAGAGTTAGTTAGCAATAAATGCTCAGGTGAATCTGCTAAGGTGTCAGAAGTCCTGCATTAAATGTTCAAAATTTTTATCACCTCTTAAAACACAAGCCTGAAGGCTGAAAAAATGGCAAYCAATGAAAATATTGCTGTTTGTGATGAGATGGAGACAATCCTACAAACTCCAGCTGCATTAACCACTAAGCAGGGGAATCAGTGAAGACTGTTTTTAACTGCACARTATTCTCAGATAAGAATGCTGAGTTTGTATAGACTTTGATTAAAAAGCTGAGCTTTTCTGGAACGGAAACATTCAGTACTTCTGTTTTGCTAAATGTTTTATTTTGAGAGATAATGCAACATTCAAGTCTTTGTTGCAGCTGTTTTTTTCCAACACTKGTGTGTCCTGCACTGCCCAGGGATAACATTAATATTAATCATGCTGTCCCACGGTTTCCCTTTTGCAAAACAGAGCATTTTAACCAGAGCAGGTCAACAGGAGTACCATCTCAAAGAAGAGATGGACAGAACAATTTTGTTTGGTCTGGCAGACAAACTGGGACTTGAATAGGCATAAAAGCAGCCTGTGCTGACAGTAGCRCTCCTTACTTTGCTGAAGTGTGTCRCTCAAAACCAATAATTCCAAATCCTCCTAAGTTTTAAGAAGCTTTGGCTCCATTACTGGAGCAAACTGGTAACAGTTTATATTACCCAACTCAAAACTTACTAAAGTAATTACATCATTTTATCCAAAGGAGTCAAGGAAGAAACATTGAATACATACACATACACACACGCACACGCATATTTCTATATGCAAGTAACATGTGTTTGTGTCTGGTGCCTCAGACACATGGACAAATTACTRCTGGGCATGACATTGCCATGTGTCAGCTGGTCACAAGCACATAGTCTGCACCACCAGGCTCTATTCTTTCAGCTTTTGGCAAGTGCAAAGCATTGCCAGATAGATTCCTACCTAATAAAAGAAAAACAGTAGGAGATTTTAACTGACCTGACACAGAATTAGAACTCAGAAGTTTCTGTACCACCTCTTTGTCGTTTCCCTTCACTCTGACCTAAAGATTGCAGTTCATAACCTGTCCCTCTCATTTAAGCATATAATTTTTCATAGAAAACATACTCAAAATATGTTGGTCAAAACCACTCTTCCTTTTCCTAACAACATTTTCATGGTATGAGAGGATTCAATTRTTTCAGCTTCCACACTGTCATCACTAACATTTTATGCAGTTGTCCATGCTGAATCAAGATCTTCTGTACATCTTAGTTTCACTACAAAATTATTTTAATAGAAATCTTGTGCTATGTGCAACAACAGAAAACATAAATGCTGGTCAAACATACTGAAAGCTTTACCCCTGTTGTCAAGCTCATTAGCCCAGCCTGAACTACAGACAGTGTCTCTACTCACTATAGTCATCCATCTGGTCTCCCTGACTCACCCCCTGGTGAAAATACATTTCCTAAAAGCTGTYCCCTGAATTGACTGACAGGACCATTATCTCTCTTGCCACTAAATGTTTCTCCAGAATTTGCWGGGCTTTTTTACAAAGCTGACAATGTAATACAAACCACCTCTTGACCCAACCAAGAATATAGCCAACAYTTCCTTAAAGAAAAAAATATTGTTGGCAGTACCTGGCCTTTTCAAAAGTGTGGAACTATATTCTAGTTTGACAGGTATAACCTTTGAGATTGCATTCAAATTGAATAACCTGCATTTTTCTTATATCTTTGGCCTGTGACTGGCAAAATRTATCAAAAACAGTGAACTATTTCTCGCCGCTTTATGGGGTTCTCTGTTTTTCCCCAAGGAGAGGAAATCAATGCATGGCAGGCTAGAAAACAGTTTCCAAGGTCTATCAGGCTTGACTGAATTTTGAAAGAGATCAAAAAGGCAATAAGCGTCAGGTAAATCCCAGTGCATTTAATTGGGAAGAGAAGGCTGCAATATGACACAAATACATAGAGTGTGGCTTTCTTATGAGTATATTTGTGTGAGCAAAATCCTTCAGCCTGGGTGGCTAGCATTGCTCCAAACACAGCTGGTCATGCCAGATGATACTGATTTGGCCCTGTGATCCAGCACAGGAGGTTAGAAATTCTCATATTTTACTTTTCCAAGCAACTCAGAGGCCTGGCTCTCCCATGCAGACTYTCTGGACCACCACACTTCTCAGGCAAAGCTAGACCCTGGGAGACCTGAGGTCAGTGCAGCTCACAGCCTGCCCAGCTCCACCAGCAGCTGTTTAGGATCCGCTCTTTGTACAGGAGCCAGCTATTTTATTTTTTTTCATTGAATATCTGTATAATAGGGCTCTGATTTCCACTTGAGACTCTGTGTATGCTGCAGTAATGATGGTGGCAGTGATGGCAGCGTGGCTTTAGGTATGGACAATAAACTGATCACGCTCCAGGTTATATCAGCTCCCACCTGAGCCAAGTGGTACCAGCTGTGGAATATGCAGGMATGTGCAGGGAGCTCCAGTGCACTGCAAACCCCTTCCCCACTGTGTGTGGCACAGCTGTGGGAGGGACGGTGTCCACAGAGACTCACAAGAAACCTGATCCAAATTCAATTTTCAAAGTGCCTAATCTAAACTGCATTAGACCATTGTGTAGACATCCTCATTTGCAACAGAACTGTCTTAAATGCCATTTTACTGAATTACCTTCTAAAATAATGCATACTTAATCCAGTTTAGCTAATATACTTTGGATTAACGCCTTCGGATAATTTGGACCATTTCTTTCCTCAGAGTCCTGATGCAAACAAGCAGCTGAAGACTTTTTGAAGGCTTACAAGATTTCTGGCAGAGGAAATAGTCATAAGACCAAGAGTGGAAATTGCTGGAGGGGCRTAGAAAGCTCATTAAAGTTCAATCCAAATAAAACTAATACATTGTCCTGGCAGAAAAGGGGAACTGCTTTGAAAGTCCACCAGATTTAYAGCAAAATCTGAGATCATTTCTTGAAAGGACATTCTCTGCTTTTTGCTTTTTTAAATAAAAGTTCAATAATGTATATCTTTGGGAATCAGAACAGTTTTACCTCCCACCTATCCAGAAACAGTGATATATTTTTCCACCTTAAAATGTCCCAAGCAGGCTGGGATTTTCAAACCCATCCACTGCAGAACTCAGTCCCTGCTATCCTGGAAGCCAATTCATGACTGATAGGAACTTTCTGAAAGCTGAAGATGCTCCATGTGACTCACTGAAAAAATGGAAGAAAACCAGCTTAGAGGTAATTCTGAGATAAAAGGGGGCAAAGAATGCTCTTTGGAAATCAGTTTGAGAGATAAATGAATATAAACTGATTAMATTTTAAGGCAAAGCTAGGCAAAGAACTCTGCTAAGTTATTCATACTGCTTATAAGCAATGAAAGAATGAAGTTGATTAAACTCTTTAGACAAAATAAAAGGCATAATGGAAAGCTCTGTAAACATCTTGCTTAGAGAAGTCACTGGGATAATTTCTTACAGTACAACGTATATAAGGAAACTGTGGAAAGAATAGTTTGAAAATTCRTGGCTTCTAAATTAATGCTAATATAATTCAAGCTTGATAAAAGAAAATGTTTTTTTCAGCAACACATCATCCAAGACAAAGTTAAAATTTTAGCACTGACAAAGAATAGGTCAGTAGGCCCACTAGGTTCATTAGAATCAGAAGGAGCTGGAACATTAAACAGATACTTAAAATATTATTCACACTTGTGAATAATCACAATAATATATCACAGCAAAGAATATCATCAATTGGTAACACTGACAGACTTCATTGGTGATATCACAGCAAAGAATATCATCAATTGGTAACACTGACAGACTTCATTGGTGATATCTGAAGAGATTTTCTTAGGTGTGTATCTCTGTATCATTATTCCTTACTGGGTGTTCATGCTACATGATGATGAATCCAGTACTTATTGCCCRTGGAACAGAATTCCAGATCATAGAGGTTATTGAGTTGGCACACCAGTTTCTGTGCCAGAATAGGAACTTGAAATTTCATTTTCATTTTCATAATTTCCACKGAGAAAATAACTTTCAAGCTGTGGATGCTTAAACAGCCATGTAAGAACTAACTTTAATGTAAATATTTTCAATTTTAATTRAAACTAAAAATCTATTTTTCATCTTTATTTGGAGGCATAAATTTCATTTTATAATATAAATATTCTTGGCTGGGTGCCCCATTCAAGGAGGTAAGGTATGAACTTTATCAGTACAAGGGATGGCTTAACATGCCAGAGTATGTGCTGGTTTAACAAGCCCAAAGTAGGTTAATGATCTTCCCTAGCAAAGAAAACACTACCTTTACTTACCCAAAACTGCATTGCCTGCTCTGTCTTAATGTACATTGGAAATCAGATGAAAGTTTCRTTTAGAAATCAGTCTTCTGAGCACTCCCAAAGCATAATTGTACACCTTCATCACCAGTTATAAAACAGACCTGCATCTGTGATCAGCAGCATTGGCTACCCAGCATAAAACATTTGTATTCCATGGTCTCAGGTTGAGCACCTATAAGTGAAAGACACCCTGATCCATACTGATGTTCTCCTTTTTTTTTTTTTTTTTTTAACCCCAGACCTAATTTCTCCTTTAGAAAAAGCAGATTTTTTTTTACTGTCACCTGCAAAGTAAAATGTAATCTATGTAGTATTTTAGTTAACCAACTGTGCTGGTGTCATTTGGGGTGATTTTCTTCCCAGTGTCTGGTATGGGGCTGTGTTTTGGTTTTATGCTGAACATGGTGATGATAACATAGAGATGTTTTWGKTATTGCTGAGCAGRGCTTACACAGAGCCAAGGCCTTTCTTGCTTTTTATATGGCCACGCTRGTGAGGAGACTGGAGATGCAYGGGAGGGCTGAGAGGAGACGGAGCTGGAACAGGTGATCCCAAATGATCAAAGGGATATTCCAGACCATATGGCATCATGTCCTGTATATAAAYTGGGGGGAAAGAAGGAGGAAAGGGTGGAATGTTCGGAATGTTGGCRTTTGTCTTCCCAAGTCACTGTYACCTGTGATGGGGCCCTGCTCTCCTGGAGGTGGCTGAGACCAGCACTAAATGAATTTCTTGTTTTGCTTTGCTWGTGTGTGTGGCTTTTGTTTTCCCTATTAAACTGTCTTTATCTCAACACACGAATTTTCTCATTTTTACCCTTCCAATTCTCTCCCTGATCCCACYRGTGGRGGACAGAGMGAGCGGCTGCCTGGGGCTTGGCTGCTGGCTGGGGTTAAACCACAACACTGACAGAATGCCAAACAAAGGTATACTGGAATCCTGCCATTAGCTTTGATTATTTCCAACTCAAATGTTTGCCAGCATGGCTTCCAATTGCGTTTTCTGCTTTGGGTATATATGTTTATATAAAATGAGTCATCATATCATATAAAGGTCCTCATCTAGCCAGAGGGTAAAAACTGATGGGATACAGCAAATTTACARCCATGCAGATTCCTCCTCTCTGAGAAAAACCAGTCTCAAACACTGTTCAGTCACACAGGGTCATYGAACAGTATTTCCTCCAGGATCTTTTATTACTGAATTATGTCACCACTGTGCTGCCCATCCAAACCAGACAGAGTCCACTAAAGGGGATGTTTACATTTTCTAATTATAGAGATCTAACCTACCCTCTCTGAATTATCACCAAAATTGAKTCTATTTCTTCCAATCACCTGTATAGGTTATGCAGGGTTGGTAAGGTAACATTACAGCCAAGTCGACCAGAGTACTTCCACATATTCAGGAAAGGGGAGACCCCACACCTGCCACTRCCCTGTCTGCATACTTCCTTTCCCTCTCTTGCTTCTTTCCTCACATTTATTTTGGCTTGGCTGCCACTGCTTTAACCTCCTAAATGGGCTTGTGCCAAGAGTGTTCTAAATCACACTTATTTGACATGGCTAATATGCCTGAATTACTATGGCAGTCTTAGTAATAGTACTTATTACTATTTCCCAGTCTTAAAATCTGAGGCATGTGGTACGAAATGTGGTTTCATAAAAATCTCATATTTCTATCTGGAGGGCAACGAATTGGCCAGRAGCCATGGCTTCCTCTGTGCCATGCCTTACCTTCCATCTTCCAAAGCAAAGAGAAGAAAGATGCTTTCGAGGCTGTTTAACCAACAAGCTAACRGCTTGTTCTGCTGCACAGGGCCAGGCTGTCTCTCCACCATCTGCTGCAAACCAGGGTTACCACCTGGGAAGTTTGTTCAAGAAGCAAGAGCAGCCTCCAAGAGTTTTTTCCTCATACCTCCACACAGAACAGTTTTTCTCACCCAGAGTGAAAGCAAAAAAAGTGATAAATGCTGCAGCTGGCTTGCCATGTCCCTTCTCAGTCCTCATTCCCTGCCTTCCAACAGGAAGCTACAAGCTGTAAACAAGAATCAGGACAACTTTATTTCCACTTTAATTCTCGGGGTGCCAAACCCARGGCTGTGGTGCTGCAGTCAAAGATATGCAAGGAATGAAATAAAAATCCTCAGAGGAACATTTTCAGATTTGTAGTTCCAGTAAGATTCTTAGTATTTGTATTTAATTATTTTACAATGYCTTTAAAATCTGGAGATAATTTGAGCTTTCTGCTTATTCTGTAGAAGGTATAATAAACATGTCTCTAATGCCCAGTAAACACTTGCCCCTTATTGTTCTCTTTATTTTTATGCACGCATTCAATTTCATAGCAACAATAAAGCTCTCCCAGGCTGTAACCTTACACATCTTGGGTGGCAGCTCAGATATTTTGGCCACAGTGCCTTAGTGACGGCACTCTCCCCTGGAACTATACTGTAACTGTCAAAAACTCATTATCTTTAACTTATTTAATTGTAAAAGAGTCAAAATAAGACTTCGAACTTCATTCAGGATAGATCTTCTAAAAGCTGAGGCACACAGGCAAGCACAGTGAAATTAACAGCACGGACATGCTCTTCTATCAGCTTCAAAGTTGTGCAAATTGACTGGCAACAGAGCTGCTCCTAGATTGCACCAAAACAAAGATGATGAGTACGCCTGCAGACCAATAGCTTAATGAGAAGCTCAAAGTTCTGCACAAGAATGTACTGTGGGACAGTGGACTCAGGTTCTACACTGCTATTATTTGAGGGAAAGTCCCAATTTTAGAGAAGGACATGATTTGAAACAAACCCCTTTTCATGTCATTCCTGTTTGATTCACAAGTGTCTCTTCACCTGGTAGCACTGTGTTCCAGAAGAGATCTTTTTATCTAACCTATAAGTTCCTGGAAAACTCTGATTTGGCGACAGATGTCTTTCTGCCTTCGGCAAAGGGATCATTAATTAGCACTCATGCATAAAGGTAATGTTGGCAAAAAAAAAGTAACAACTCAAATGAACCATCACATTTGGAATTTCTACAAGAGATCATGGTSTTTTCCTTGAAGAGTACCCATTAAGAAAACTACCTCTTAACTCAATATCTTGATACATTTAGCTAGAGAAAAATAATTTCTGATTTCTTTCTTCTTCTCCTCATTCTGTTCTCATCTTAGTATGGTTCCTAAATTTCAGGCATTACTGACCAAGGTAATGGTCACATACATGATAAAAATTATCAGATTGACCTTTTCTGCTGTGTCATTGACTGCAGACACACAGAATCAACCTTCATTTTTTGAGAAAAAGAGTGATTTTGGTGACCAGCAGAAGAGCCCAACCTTAAGAAAAATGGTCAGCAATCAAACAAAAAGGGAAATCACTAGCCAAKTTTTTTAAGAGTGGATAAAGGTTGTTTCCACTATTAATCTAGATTATTTTTTTCTGAAAAAATGTTTTTAGGAAAGATATTTTTATTAAAAAATGATAGTCATACAGATGGCAGTGCTCACAACGTTATCCCGTTCTTGGAAAGCTTTGAGGATCAATTGGATATGTGTCATTGCATGCTTAAGACATGAAGCAAGCCAACCCATTATACTTGGATAAAATAAGATGTTTTGCAGTAGTTTAATGTCGGAAGATAACCAGATATACTTACTATAACTCAAATTAACTCAAATGTAAGAACTTAACAGTCACCACCATGGTTACTTGACAATGCATTTTCAGATCAGAGGAGCCTTAATTTCAGCCACACCGAGCTAAGGGCATCGGCTCTAGTACATTCCAAGGAATGGTCAGAAACAGGCTCCATCCAGCTCAGCCTCAGGGCTTTAAGTATTGCCTACATACACTAAAGATTTCTTTTGCAAGGCGCCAGCATTGCCACTAAGTAATGAGGAAAGAGATGTGCTCTGTTTTATATTTGCAGTGTTATTGTGTAAAACAATAAAAATACACAGATGTGTCAGTCTTCAGTTGCTAGAGGTAAAATATCAGGAGAAATAGATGATAGTTACACTGCCTTCTCATGAAAGTTGCCCAAGGAATAGCTGGCASATTTTCCCYGTATCTGAGATAACACAGGAAATGCCAGACCACTGCACTGGACTCCTGGCTAGTCAGCRTCTAAATGACTCTGCTCAGGAGCAGTCATGACAGCTCAAAAACGTGATAACAGGAGCTTTGCAATGAGGGSCCCACAAACCACTGGCCATTTAATAACAGTCCTTAAAATCACATAAAGAAAATACTTCAGCTGTAAGTTTTATGGAGCTTATATGATTACAGTTATTCCATTACCTTGCATGCTRAAGCCTGACCACATACTGTGCAGAAAGCCATTCTGCTTCCTATCTGTCCCATTCAGCAAAAACCTCTCATAACACCAGGAGGAAAAGCAGCCAGCACAGAGATTCACAGTCCATTTTGTCATTGTTTAACTTTCCGCTTGGCAGAACCATAAAAAGGTTAAAAGGCAGGTATGTTTTACTGGGGGKTTTGCCTCATCAATATTTTTGAGGTCAGCACATTTAAAACAACACCAGCATACAAATGGTAAACTATTCTGACAACGCAGATGCGCTGACATTCAAAGCCTAGCTCTGACAAGCCATCTCCTGTCACAGTAAAAAATATTTCCTCTAAGAGTTCCTGTTTGTTTTGCCTTGTACTTATTTAAGTCACCAYCATGAGATGGTGATAATTCTTTGAGACAAGTTGTTTTCAGCTGCTGGAGACTATAACCATTACTATATGCAAACATGTTGAGGTGCAAATCTGAGGTCCTCCTCTTAGCAGATTGCACACACCCTAAAATCAGTCCATTCCCAACAGCTTATAAGCAAAGTAGGCCAAAAAAAAAGAAAAAAAATTTGTGATCCCACCTTCTAGAGATAGGCTGAAGCACAAAGAAATTAATGAATCGTGTGAAATAATAAATTCATCTAGATTTTCTCAGCAGATTCTGAAGTCCCCTCTATGATCCACTGATAGTATGAAGGAAATGCTACTGCAAATCTGAAAGCAATAAAATACTATGCTTTTTGTTTTCTTTCAAAATATACTTTCTCTGAAAAMTTTTGACAGAATCACTTGGCATCARTCTCAGAAGTTTATGAAATTMAAAATTAAATCTTTAATTTTTAGMATATTAATTTAAATATAACTRGAGAAATGTCAAACTACAKTTTYAAATTGAAAATAGTAATAGCTACTTCTTTTTTGCAAGGTTTTAACCAAAACACATTAAATTTTCTTTTATTATTGTTTACTTTCTGACAGGACATTAGCTAATCAGAAGAAATGGATTAATTTAGTGTGAATTTTCTCACATTTCATGCTGAGAAAAAAATTGACACAAATTTCACCCACATCACCTTCAGTGTTTTGTGATAAGATCTTCTCYCTCTATGTACTAAAGACTCAGGCAGTAATTCTACACAACACTAAATRCCCTCATATCCTACCATTTGCAGGGAAAGTCCCATGTGCCCAGCCTCTTGCAGGAATGCTCAGCATTCTGCTGGCTGGACCCTACCTCCTTTGGGAGCTGACCTTAATATTTAACCTACTTTAATCATGCTGCAGAATGATTATTATGAAAAATTATGAAACTGGAAAACACTATTAGTGTTGGCAATTACTGATATTTTTTAAACCAACCTTTTTTTTTGTTTTGTATTTCCAGTAAAGTGAAATTTAAAAAACCCATTAAATTAAATACACCACACAGAGTAGTAAGGCATTGCCAGAAAGAATTGAACTGTACAGATGTGCAGCACAGGCAGAAAAAAACAGAATTTATGACACGTAAAGCCTTTAATCCACAGCTTTCTGCTTATTACCTTACAAATTTCAGTGGAAGCCAATTAATTTTCAGTTTCAGAGCACTTCTCAGATAGTCGGACATATTGCTACACTGAGCAAGTATTTGACATGCATTTTTGTTTCTTAGCAAAAGCAAATTTTGAAAATACCTCTAGAAGTGAAAGAATAAGTTATTTACAATGGCTCAACATGCTATGCAAAAATGGTTCTCCAGACTCATTCTGTCTCATATAAAAAAGGCAGGAAAATGCACTTGCTGCTTGATTTTATTTAGATCTCAGTCTCTTCTGTGATTTGTTGGGAGCACCCATATTTGCAGCTCTGTTCCACCTGAATAAAGTGCCAGTAACTCCTGTTTAATATTGCTAAAATTTAGCTGAGAGTGAGGGGTGCAGGGAGGAGGCGTATCAGAGGAATTGGCAAGGGTCTTGTCTCTCTTCCACAACACCAAATGGACTGCAGTCACTGAGTCCATAATATTACAAATATAAGGAGCAACATTATCCAGAAAAATCTTTTTCCTCTTAAAATGCACTTGGCCCCCTCTAAGAATGAACCAAAACCTGYATTTCTTACTATATTTCTTTTGCACCAGACAGAGGACAGCAGAAGACAGCACTTTCTGCATACAGAAAAAGAAATTAAGTATATTTTGTTTTCCAGAACAGATGAGACCAAAGAGATTCATCAGTTCCTTTTGCCCCACTACAGCCACCTGCAGCAAGGCACAAGCAAGCCAAATGCTGCCTCACCCTGTGTTTGCAGAAAGAAAAGCCATTATTTTCCATTCTGGAAATTTGATCTCTCTTACATTCGGTATATTGGTCATTYAGAATAACCTAAACTGGCCAGAAAATAAAACTCAGAATTTAGTTTCCAACATCACAAGATTCCGCTTTCACTTGAAATGCTTTTATCTGRTTTAAATAAGGAAGGATGGAGACCTTATTGACTGGGTAGTGTAGTTAAAATCAGGCTGACCRACTGATCTGGCATGTCTGGGGTTGCCTCCTTGTACTAAAGAACTCTCCAGCTCCTTCACAGTAAAACACATCCCTGTTGAAGCTTCAGAACAAAATGAACATTTCATTCTATCTGGAAGATAYTGATCCATTTGAGACTGATTCAAGTTGCCTAGTTTTATCTGTTTAGGCCTCCTTTCTGCTCTCAGCAATTGGGTTACTTTTAGTAAATCTCCTGTTTTGTCCMCTTGCAGTATCACCATAAACTGTGGGCATCACTGAAATAGCCTCTTTGGAGTAGTCATTCAAGAACAAATGTTACAGCTCCTAAGACTGACAAATGTTGGGTGGGAGCAAGAGGGGTTTAAAGTACTTTAGCTTGATGTAGCTGATAACACAACCTTTTYACACCACAAGAAATATTAGATTTCTAAATATAAACTTTATTCTTCACTCTGATACAGTGCTTCAGTGGGAAAACAATAGACATACACTGTGTATCCAAAATGCAAAAGTAAAGCTGATATAGAGAGACAAGCCACATAAATACACACATTTTTTTATCCCTGTCTGAAGTTGTCCCACTGTCATTTCGACAATATGATTACAGCAAATAGCCTTAGTGTGAAAGTATTTATTCTGGTCAATTTATTCCTAAACAGCCTGGGGAATAGGGAAATAYAATGTAAAGCACTAATGATAAAATTGCAATTACTCAAGAGCAGCTGTACTGATACAATTATTTTGGCAAGAAGAATTATGCCCCATAACAAAAATTGTTGCTTTGTATATATGTGAACACACACATGCAGTACAGCCAAGTTCACTTTCCCCTGAACAGATCAATCCCTGCACCAGTCCTGCATGCACAAACCAAAGAAGAAAAGCACTGTGGAGCACAGGACAGGGGATGATCAATTCATGGCCTTGTTAGCTTGAGCAAACATCATCACACTGCTTCAMACCTGAGCTGGGACAGCACAGCTCTGCACCAGACAAAATGACTGGCCACAGGGCTCTCCCTTTCAGTCATCAGTATCAGCRACTCCTCTTTTCCTTCATTTCATTATGTTCTCTTGTAGCTGTTTTCCATCTGTTGTGTCACCTGTTTTTCTCTTTGTCTGGTTACTGCCACATCCATTHATTTAAGCAGGTACTATCAAAACCACAGCAGATGAAACATTCAGCTCTGCACCAGCAGCCCAGTGCCCACTCAGGGGTGATGGAACAGTCCTTACTTTACGACTGGCTCCTGCCCACTGCACCAACTTAGACTCTCATTTGCCATTCTGTCCTCCTGGCTTTTATATTCCCCTTTGGATTCATTTTCTGTTCTAGATACCTCCCTCTGAAAATGAAGATATTGAAATGAGACCCGTGGACTATGTGACACAATTAGTACCAGGGGAAGCAGTGTGTCTGTGGAGCCTTTTTGCATGGYTATATTTCACACATCTAACACTGCAAGGAGACACGCTCTGATCACATTAAATTCAAATCAATAATGTAAGGGGCAGTTTCAATGACTCTCCAGAGATATGACTGTGCTCTGAAGCTCACTGAGGCCAATCTTGGGTCACTTGTTTCTGAATTTACGATAAATTTGCCCTGCAAGTTCAATTTTKCAGAGATCTGGGCATCTCCTATGGTATGTGATGCATGCCTTTAGCTCCTATGGACACTAATGGGACTTTAAGGGGCTGGACAAATTTCAGGAGCAGGCATTTTCTGAATTATAAAAGCAATTTCTGTCTGTGGACCTGATCCAATACCATKATGTATGCCCTGTATTGCTGCTGAAAGAAAAAGAAGCACGAAATATTCATTTTCTTGAAGAAGGAGCTTACAGAAAGCCCTTAAGTTAGAACACAAGGCAACCAGCTCATGCATGGAGCTCATCCATACAATTGTCTGGAGGCTCCCAGGAACATTGGCTGGTGGGGCAACCAGCCAAACTGRGGGTACTGCAATGTGTGTTAGGAGGGCAAGACATGATTAGACTATCATTATTYACCAAGAAAGATGCAGAATTTTTTCAAGCATGACTAAATTGCATTTACCCTCGAACACCTGGCTGGGAGTAAAACTGGCTCAAAAGCACAGAGTGGCTGGCTGCCTTGGCTGCAGATAAACTCACTAGCATGAGAACTTCAAAGAGCAAGGCATTTAGTAATTAAAGGAGTATAAATACAGGGCATGTGACCATGCCATTCTCCCTTCTCTATCTGATGCCATAGGGAAACATGGAATGACAAAAGCAAAGCTTGTTTTCATGTTCTTTTCTTCCAAGACTAAATAAGRTTATAGCAGAAGCAGAAGGGCAGTCACACAGACAGGATTGTGATATCGTGAAGCTAGTTGGGGGGGAAGAAAAAAAAAGCACCATCTCAAAAAGTCTCTCAGCAGTCTATTTTAAGGAGGCACCTTATGTAACAGGAAGCAAGCACAGTTATTCTGGATTCTTGAACACCGTCTGTCACATTGCCACAAGCAAAAGAAGTATAAAGAAGTATGTGAGACCATTTGAAGACTGTTAGTTTTAATTAGTCTGTAATAATCTTGGTTATATAAATCCTTGCAGCTTAAATTTGAGGAAGAAAGTGCCATGGAGATTAAGCCTACATACTGTCTAAATCATTCCAAAGCCAAGTGGAAAATAGATCTTTCTCTGGCAAGTGACAAGCAAGTGACATGARGGTGGCCATCAGTGTGTGGTATTTATGGGCACTACCCACTAACACTGCTCTGAATTCCTCAGGGCAGGAATACASACTTTCAGGGAGGCAAGGGACAGGTGGCTGCTCCTTGGCAAAGGAGTGCTTTTCTGTCCAAATGCTAATGAATGAAGCCTCAGCTGTCCATATACAATTCAGCAGGAACACTAGAAGGGTCCCTCAAGGTTGTGGGAGGCCACCTGGCTCATTAGGCACTCCCCCAGAATAGTCTGCAAACTCTACTGTAGTGCCCAGAGCTACCGGTGCTGAGAGCTAACTCATCTCTACCTTTTCTCTCCACAAGAACAGCCACACAACACAGGACAGGATGGAATCCTCAGKTTCTGGTTTAGGGGTTAGAATTTGGCTAATAGCTTTGGTCACAGTGTTTAGGATGAAAGGATGTACTAGAATTATAAGAACACCAGTGCAGCATTTCAGTGTCTTAAAACCACAAATGCTTTTTTTTAAGCTTTAGAATAGATGGAAAGAGGAATAAAATTGTCTGCCTCAGATTGAAAAGAATTTTGTGCCTAATTCAAACCAGAATTTTGATAGTTTCATTTCTGATGCCAAACCAAAAAAACAGTGGTTCATAYAGCTTTAGTTTACTAGCCTGATGAGAATTAAAGGAAGAATTGYGTGGACACTACCCAGGTTCATGGAGCTTTACCCCAGCCAACCACTGTCTGTTTCTTCCAAGGCTGTGCAGGTGTATAGATCAGAAACAGCCCATATCCAGAAAATGCCACATAGAAATTTTGCAAACCTCAAGAAAAGAAAACACAATTTAGGCATTAAGATGTAACAGTGCATAACACATCTGGGGCAAATTTTCAGGAAATCTAAGTTYGCTTTGGTCCAAATACTTCTGTGTGAATTCACAGCAGCTGGTTCAGRGAGAGTTTGAAATTTGTCCCACTCTTTATCCGAATTAGATACAAAACTAAAAACTTCCTAATCCATGAATGACTGCTAAAATAGCAGAAAAAAAATGAAAGGATAAAAGGTCCGTTAATAAAAATATAAATAATATTTGAACTTGCAATAACTGAATAATACTAAATGTTAATGTAATGTTTTTCCAGTTTTTATCCATCTGGTTTGTGATACACTGACACAGAAAGAGAAAGACCCATTTTGGCACATCTTATGCATGTAATGTTATGCCCTCCCTCTATGAAAAAACATCTGTATATTTCAGTGTTAGGAACTTTTCATAGTGACTAATGTCTAAACCAAGGAAACATATTGTTTTGATTATACTTTTTAAATGGGCATATTGAAACTTCTATAAAAGAAGCAAAGAAGGTAATAAAACTCCTCCACTTCCCCATCCAAATAACTATAATCACATTAATTACACTGCCTTCCATTCCATCATTATCGTTCCTACATTATGGTTAGAAAATCAAATGCAAGAAACGTTTTTTCATGTCTGATAATATCTGTTTTGCTCAGATGTTCCTAGTTAGAGCTAAGTTTCCCTCACAGAGGTACAACAGCATGGAGGTGAGAAGAGAAAGCCATGAAGTCTCCTAAATCCACAGAGATGATACAAAGCCAGGAGRAATGGGTAAGTTTCAATTCCCTGGGCAAATGCTATGAGTGCCTAACAGACTCCATCTGAGGTGTCTTGCCTGAATTTCACGGTAACTTCCCACTCCACAGGGTACCTGCTCTAGCAATACTTTTCTCATTTACAGGAGGTTTTGAATTGCATGCTACAAAATTCTCCTTGCATCTTTYTGAAAGAAGCTGCATCTGCTTCTCTCTTCCATGCTATCCAGTGTGTAGGAGTGGCTACAAAAGAGCAAAACATGCAGCATGTGTGTAACTGGGAGAGGCAAAGAGAGATGCAAACACCTTCTGGGACTCCATTTCAACAGTAACCCAAGAATTCCCTTGCAGAGAGCAGAGAAGGTTAAGCCTTTACCCCTGTATTTCTGTGCACACATGCACAGAATGTGATTTTTACCTCTGTGATGCAATGAGGTAAATAAATATAATTTTTACAGCAAGGTACCCATAAACATAAACAGCCATAGGACATAACTCTCTTGTATAGATGCAAACCTTGTCTGTTGGAACAGCTGATGGAAAAGCCATGTCCAATCACGTCAGCGCAAAAGCCAAGGCTCAATGCAACAGCCAAGAACTGCAGTTCCCTCCGMTGCCCTGCTGGTCACAGTTTGTCAYGTTGGGAGAGCAAGCACACCCTGAAGGGCTGCCTTTTTAGCCCACCAGCGATCCAATTTACAACACTGACCCACAAAGAGCTACATTGGCAGAACATCAAGAAGGAAAGGGRAAGGGGTCAGTAAACTGTGGCATGACATCAAGATGTAGCCAGAAGCATGAAGGGGAGTGACTCCCTTTGCTTCTSTCTTTCTACGCCACCATGGTCCTTTCTTTGATCTTCCTTCCAGTTGTTGCTATAACATGGCTTTCAATTTCATGTCTCTAACTGSAGTTTGATTTAAGCACGTTTGCAAAAACTCTCCTGAGATTTCAGAATCGCTGTTGCATGTCTCCTTATTCAAACAACAATGGAGTCTGCTCCTGGGGACCCGAGGTCTGCTTTTTCATTACCTTGCAGACTCATTACTTGTTTACACCTGCATAAAATTCAGATGTTGCATGATTATAAACTCAGGTGGCCTCAGTATAAATGTTTGCACAAGAGGCAGAATGTCAGAGCAAGTGAAGCCTGCCCTCCCGGCATTAGAGACGCTCCGAGCAATGCCGCACCGTGTCCTTGCAGCTGGAAGGAGCGCCAGGGATGGCATTTGTGCCAGGTCCCAGCAGTGCCACATCCATGAGCACACACAGCGAGGACACTGCAGCCTGCTCCTGCTGGGACAGCACCAGCGCAAGGGGGATGCCACTGAAAGCAGTGTCAGGAATATGTCACTAAGGGGCAGTGGGGAAAACACACAGTCCTCAGACACAGCTGTGGCTTAGCCAGAACTGTCTCAAGGACTCCGTGCTGTTTATAATTTCTCTGAGGCTCCCTTCTTTTCCAAGGGGAAAAAAAAAAAGTGTAGCAGTGCATCCCAACAGAACAGGGTCTGTTCAAAGCAAAAATGTGAAGACCTAATCAACAATAAAAAAAGGATATTATCATATATACTATTAAGTGTGTAAGCTGCTGGTGGTGCTGATGACACTTACCAGGTCTTCTTTTAATCTAATAAAACATGATTTTTTTAAACCTTAAAAAAAAAACAACTCTATACTATCCTTCAGCTTTTTCCTAAGCTTTTACACAATCTCATACTTTTCTGTGAAAAAGAACTGAAATAAACTCGTTTCATGAAAGCTTCTAAAGGTTATCCCTGTTTCTAGCAAAACCAGACTGATACTACATAGGAGAATTCAGGCTGGWAGGCCAATTTCTRGTACATCCCCCTGCTCAGAGCACARGMAGTRCTGAGCCAAGAGGGATAGTCACATCCCTTGACCCATAGCTCTGCTCCTGCCAGTCCAGCCAGGATGCTGCTGCTGTCCCTCACTGCCAGGCACACTGCAGGCAGTGGCCACTTGCTGTCCCAGGTCCCCCCTGGCACAGCTGCTCCCCAGACAGCCAGGGCAGCCCTCCCATGGCAAAAGGGCAGCTGCATCTTTACAGGTATATCTGCCAATATACTTTGAAATTCGAACTGATTTGTCAGAGGAAAAACTCCCAAATATCAGGGAAGAAAGACAGGATGCATTATTCCTTCAGGGAGCRTTAGGGTGGTGGACCCCTAGACCTTCTCTATTCCCTCACACTAAGATTAAGATTGCCCCAGTTGTGTGTGTGGTATTTTTACAGCCAAGTGTTTAATACGGGGGAAAGTCAGGTTCCCATACTTCTTGAGRATGATTATTCCACGGGGTAATAACTGAACTCTCATTCAGGAAATTGTTCCCAATACTGAGATTAAGTTTTTCTTTGTCTTCTTTCCTCCATTTACTTATAGCTACAACTCATCCTTTATGCTAAATAATAATTCTCTCTCTCTCCCTTTGTGGGAGTTCCACCCCTCAGATATTTGTAGGCTGCTCTATCCCTTAGGCCATATTAGTCACCACTTAGCCAAACTACGCTCATTTAGTCCTTTTTATTAGGACTTGTTAATTATTCTTAATCCCCTCCTCTGAGCTCCCTGGTTTCCCAGTTTCTCTCACAACACTGTAGCCAGTATTCCCCATGCTCCTGCATYGYAACAYTGTAGAGAGGAGCTCTCCTCTCCTYATCCCAGTGTTCCCAGGAATACAGAATATAGCTTAGCYCTTGCATACTGCATCTCTTTGTCCCTATGTGTTCTTCAGTGTTATTGCTTCCCAATGACAAATCTGGCTTCACTTACCCACACAGCTAGTCCAGCTGGAGCAAAGCCCACAAATAGGATTAAGAGTTGGCTTTTGCCTCCATCTCAAACTGTGTTCACTTCTCTTAAATAMTTTTTCTTTAAATTCATTGCTCTCTGAAGGTTTACTACAATGTTCTCTGCTTCATTAATAAAAGGGTCCATTTTTTGAATGGTTTTTTGCGTAGTTTCAGTAATATCTAAAGCTACCGAATGTTAAGCATCTAAATACCTAAAATCTGCYTTAAATACTACTAACAACATATKGTGCTCAAGCAAATATRCTTGAGAATTCAGAGACTGATATTYAGGAATTAATTTTCTTTCCAAGAATGGCATTTTCAGAGCTGCATAGTTCAGTTCCAATAACAAGGTAGGTATAATTATGTCTCAATACTGCCTTAATTATTTTTAGAATTTCAATGATTCTGTCACCATGGGTGCTTTCAGTAAGTTTTGGCTGAAAAAAAGCCCTGACTTTTAAAAAAGATCAGCAGTGCCCTGATGCAAATAATGTCCTTACTAATTGGTTAGTATTTAACAAAAACACCAATTTCAAGTATTTGGCAGCACTGCCTCACCAAAATAATGTGAATTCAGTGCTGGTATCAGTGGCTTTGGCTTACACCACCAAAGGCTCCAAGGAGATGGCACTGGATCCCACRGACTCAAAAGATGGGTATAGAGTCAGGACTGGGGAGCAGGTACAGCACAAATTGTCGGATCCATCTTACCTCCCACAGAATTAATCCTTCTCAGTGGCTACAACATGCACTGAGAGAGTAAGAACAAATTCTTATCCCTTTCTCCACCCATTGGGAATGGGATGCTTTGTAGCCTTGGACAGGCAAAGTAGGGAATGTGAATGGACTGCTTTGCTTTGCCTTTACGTGAAAGCAAAGGCGCACCCATTTCTGCCCCATTTCTGCCACAGCCTCAGCACACACCTACATAAATGCAGCTCAGTCAGAGACCTCTGCAACATAAGCAGTGAGAGAAGGCAAGCCACAGGCATGACAAGATGAGAGATGGTGACATAAATACTCATCTGCTGAGSAGCCCTGGTGGTTAATAGAAAACATTTATCAGAAAAACAACTTCCACTCATAGAGAGCAGCTTTGGCTGAGAATAGGGGCTGTATCTTGTGCACAGGTGTCCACAGTACTAAAATAACCATCTCTGACTAGGATGAAATGATGAAACACTACCTAAAGATATATTTACTAGATCCCARTTTAACTGACAGGTCAACATATCTTTTACCAGGTGCTGTGACTTCAGAGTATGTCAGAAAGGTGATAAAGCCCAGAGCTTCCTTGACTACATCAGTGAAGAATTTTCAACTTTCCAATGTTCTCATTACTATTTAAATAGTKGGTCAAAAGATCAACTAAATAACACTGGCTGGCATAACATTCTTCCTCTAGCAGGAATCTGACTGTTCTGGCCATTTATATAATGAAGTCCAAATGTCAGTGACATATCCTGTGCCTGTGCTCACTGTCAGTAACCTCTGACTTACCTTCGGATTCAGGTCACATTTTATTTTCCGTGTACTAGTGTCTGTCTCTAAAAAAAATCCTAGAGCTTTTTCAGATCATACCTTCCATGTCTAYAAAGTTTATAACCAATTTGTCTGGACTTGTCCATAAGTATGATRTGGCAAACTGTAATACAGAACTGATTTATCCAGCAATTTTCTATTGCAGTTTGCTAAGTTGCATAAGACCTTTTTGAAAAAGGGTCTGGGCTTTGTTGTTTAAAAAAAACCAGGCTTTTTCCATAATAGGATTTTTGTTCTGTCTAAAGTTTAAAGCTCCTTTTTTCACCATTTCTATCAAATTTTGGTCACTTTGCTGAAAATCTACTGTGGACTAGATTACTAAATAAAGATGATTAGACCTTAGAAACAGAAAGAAAGGTAGTTTGATACTATTTACAGTTAGTATTCTACTAACTGTATTTAACATGTTCTCTACAGCTGAAGCACTATAATGGCAAACTTCAGCACTAAGGTACTAAACTTGGCACTAAATCCAGAGTGCTGAAGAAAAGCCATTCCAACCCAGATAAGGACTTGCAMGACAATATTTTCTTCATTTCTGCTGGACATTTCTTCCCCTGCCCTCATCTTTTAGGGAACGAACAATGTGCAGTTGATGCTGGCCCAGAAGCCACTGTGCCCCATGACTGGCCAAGCTGATGATGCGTGGATTGCTGGTTGAAGCACATTCAAATGAAACACGCAGTGCTGTACTAGAAGGTGGAAGATGTGTTTATGCCTGGCCCCCCAYAGAATTCCCTGCATTTCCTCAGAAGCTACAAGCTGCTCATTATAAAGAGGACAGTGAACTGAACAAGTGTGAAGTTGACCCACAAGTTGTTTCTGTTCTGCAACACCTGCTGYTTAACTCACCAGCTCCCTGCCACTCCATGGCGTGCCAACATACATCCTGTCTTGCATAAACTCTTGACCTTTTGATTCTACTTTGGCTCTGCTTACTGCAATGATGCATCCTTTGCTCCTTCAGCTGAAGCAGTTTTTGCTTCACAMRAGCATAGCTCTGACCACAGCAATATCTGGGAAGACCTGGCAGCGCTCTAACACTGTCACCACCATGGGGCTCCTCAGACGTGCTGTCCTCAACCACAGCCCATGGCAGACTCATGACATTCTGCATTGTGTGAGGGTATGGACAGAGTTTCATGCTCACCAGTCAAGCCACTTAAAAGCTAACACTTACAGATCTTGAAGACCTTTTAGTGAAAGAAGTTATTTTACAGTTTCTACTCAATATCATGACCAGGATGTGAATATGAAAACTCCAGGGCTAGGAAGATGTCAGCCAGAAGTACCATGGGGAGCCTATCAAAAGCCTTTGTGGCAAGAAAGGCATTCCATGGCATGAACATGATCCATGAATAATTAGATTAAAATTTTCTGCTGACAATCCCCKTGAAGGATGAAAGAAGTGAAAAGAAAGAAAAACACAAAACTATATTCAAAGGGAATTAGGAAAACAAACAAAAATGCAACCTAAGGCAGTGCAAGATATCTAATTGTCACTTGCAAAACAATACCTCTATTCCATCTTTCTTCTTTTTTAATYGGCAGGATCTGAGGCAGATTATTATAATAGTATAAATTCATTTACATTCTGAAAAGACTGTAGGAAAAGAAAACAATCTYACAATGAGTAATGTAGTAACAATCAGTGGAGACTGTTTAGAGGCAACTCTTCTATCTTCCATCTGTGGAGAACATTATTTAAGAGCTTTTCATTAAAATKTATGTAATTTTCATTGGGGAATGCCTTTCATTTAAAACAGCAGATACACTGTATGACTAGACTGAGTCTAGCTTCTGTACTGGTTGGTCTGTGAGTGAATTCACCAGGCCTACACAATTCACGATACCTTGTGGGTTTCAAAGGATCAAAGTGCTGTTTGGGAAAGGACTTTATCTGTAACTAAGAGGAGAGCCCTGGGGCACCCCTCAGGCAGCACAGACACGCTCTTRCCCAGAAAGAAGCCCAAGAGCAAAAGTCATAGTTAGGTTCCTTCTAAAAAGGTAGCTCTGACAGCAGCAACAAATAATTAGCCAGCCAAATGCTGAATCAGTAACTTTGTTTTGTCTTCCAGGATCTGCACATTAATTCATATTTATGTCAACTCCAGAGAGAGGAAGTGCATAGAAAACAACTAGGTGTACACATAATGTTGAATCACATGAACCTGATTTAGCTGTCCAAACAGTACCTCTAGCCTCTATATAGACACTGAGAGCATCTCTATCAGGTTCCAGTTCTAAGCTGATGCCTGTAGGAGTTTAGCTTCCCTATARATCAAGAATTACAGTAGGTGGTTTGTGAGAATATCCTTCATTACATACTGTGCTGGCTTCAGCTGGGGTGATTTTCTTCCCAGGGGCTAGAACAGGGCTATGTTTTGGATTTGTGCTGAACTGATAACATAGAGATGTTTTTGTTATTTCTGAGCAGGGCTTACACAGAGCCAAGGCCTTCCCCCATTTTTCCTACTGCCACCCACATGGTTAGGAGGCTGGAGGTGCACAGGAGGTTGGGAGGGRACATGGCTGGAACAGGTGACCCCAACTGACCAAAGGGATATTCCAGACCTACTCCATATGGCATCATGCTCAGTATAGGAGGTGGGGGGAAGGAGGAGAAAGGGGGGATGTTTGGAGTGAAGGCRTTTGTCTTCCCAAGTCACTGTTACCTGTGATGGGGCCCTCCTCTCCTAGAGATGGCTGAGCACTGCCTGGCCTTGGAAAAGTGGTGAACTAATTCCTTGTTTTGCTTTGGTGGTGTGCACAGTTTTTGCTTTCCCTATTAAACTGTCTTTATCTCAACCCAGGAGTTTTCTCATTTTTACCCTTCCCATTCTCTCCCTGATCCCACCGATGGGGGAGAGAGAGCGAGCAGCTGCCCGGGGCTTGGCTGCTGGCTGGGGTTAAACCACAACACATACAAATTAGTTACAACTGAGATGGTCYCCTCCAGAGACATGCAGAAAATCACAAGGCTCTAACTTCTGTTCTTAGTTCCACATGCAGGTTTTCTCTACCTCTTCAAACTCAGAAGCAGCTCCAAGTTTCTGCTACCCTTTATAATAATTTTTCCGAAAAATGTTTAAAAAAAAACCTGTTTTCAYTTTCTGACTCAAAGTTATTTTCTTTCATATTGGCTCCTAAATCAAATGTATGCCTACATCTCAAGAAGCAAAATATTTAGCTTTCATTAGACAAGCAAATATTTATTCATAAGCACACCCACCCAGAATAGGAACATACATAATCGCTGATTTTTATCTTAGTCAGTACTTCCACTCCCAGGCCATTGGCAGCTAACCAAGGAACTTTCAAGTGAATCCCATAACTCCAAAATATCAGAATTAGCTGCAGGGGACATGCTTTTCCACAGTCTGGTCCACTCCCACTTGGACTGCAAGTGCTMGCATGGGAATCAAGGAGTAGTCAGACAAAATGTAGGGAGAGGGGGACATCCTACATCTGGGATGGCAGTGACACAGAGCCTACCATGCTGGGGACATGCAGAAGGGAAGAGATAAACAGAACACGCCAGGAGAGTAAGGGTAAGAAGCGTGGTGATGTTAAAGATAAATCACTGCAGAGGCAAATAGAAGCAACTGACTGAAAATGAAAACATGAAGGAGCACGGAAAGAGTGTCAAAATGCAATTCATCACTGACCACCTTGCTGCCCACTGGAGCTGCCATTATCTGTCTGATCCAGAGCAATTTATCTCCTGAAGTTATAATGCATATTGCATCCACGGCCAGARAACACTTTCTCTGCAGAGCTTTCCCTAAACAGGAAACCAGAGCAGCCCCTCTGCAGAAATCCCTTCACACAGAAATCTTTGATCATGCACTCCTTTTGCACATGGAAAAGCCTTTCAGCAGCAAAATCCACTCACAGTGAATGAACAGATTTGCCAAAAGTTTGCAAAAATTCCATTGGCAATTATCTGCATCATCAAAATCACTCTTTGCAAACAGCCAAAGTGTAAAATCACTCAAAGTCAAATAAAATCTGCAGTAATGTTATTCTTAAGCACAAGTTTCCCTCAGTTATATCTTCATATTATGGTCATTTCTTTATACAAATAACAGTTTCAGCAGATAGAACATATTTATTTATCTTGTATTCCGAAAACCTGCCTCAAAAACTTTTAATCTTCAATGTACAGACAAATTCAGGTTTTCCAACCACAGCTGACTGTGGTGTGCTTATCACACTGTGGAGTAACACCCTGACAATCTTTTGGAATTAAAAAAAAACCAAAAAAACAACTTCTAGTGACAAGTATGGCAGAAAAGGGTGCTATTTTGTTTTAAGTTTTTGATTGTGGTACTTTGCTTCCATAGGAAAGATAAAAAGTAATTTCACCAGAGACTTCAGAGAGAGCCARATCATGCCAGGACCAAAGCAAAAGTTCTCCCTGCAGCAGATGCAGAAGGTGTGTCTGCAGAAGTCACCATGCTGCCTCCCACTTAGACAACCAAAATCCACCACTGCACCTGGTATTTGTACAAAAACTGGGCAAAGAATCATATTTTGGCCAGAGCTCTAGYTGGGACAGCATTCAGCCAAACACTTAGCTCCTATGAGAGAGTGCCTGTACCCAAACACCATCACTGGGCATGATCCCTGCTCTATGCTGAGCTGTGAGCAACACCCAGGGCTCGTCTGAAAGAAGCCAAACACCCACACTAACTCTGACCATTGACTGTCACTGCTTGGGCCCATCCCTGTCCATGGTAGAATCAGGAYGTCCATAAGGAAAGAGCAGGCTGGGGGAGGTGAGGATGACAGGAAGTTTTAAGGATTTGGTAACAGATGTCTAAAAATAGAAAAAAACTACAAAGTTTAGAAGCACGTGAAAATGCCATTTTTTTCCATTCAGATCAATTCAATATGACCTCAGCTGGCTGCCCAGAGAGAGAATSCAATTCAGTGGATAGGGAGCACCTGCCTCAGCCCTGAACAACTGCCTCTTTTTGCCCAAAAAGTAGGAAGAAAGCAGGTCCTGCTGGAAGGGGTAGGAAAGGATGGGGAGGAAGGGGGCAGGGGCAACTCCCCTGCAAACTCTCTCACCACCAAAACTCAGCAGTTCTGTCTCCAGGCAAAGACACAGAGCTCAGCAATAAGCACTGACTGCCAGGGGACCTTCAGTGCAGGGGAATTGAAAACCTATAATCAGACCTTATACTTCATGTGAAGCTAAGCAAAATGACACCTTATTCTTTTTATTGCTAATGTTTCTTCTCCTTTCTCCCACTTCTGGAGTGTTCTCTTATTCTTTCAAGCCAACTGTTTTAACTTTGGAAATACCAGCTGCACTGTTCAGAGCCTCAAGACAGCAAATCTTAGAAGAAGAAAAGAGTTGCTGCTTTTAAGATTAAAAGCAGCTCTGTATCTTTTCCATTGACAATTTGCCTACTGAGCAAGCACAGTGAGCTCAGACTCACTGCRGTAAAACCCCAGTGTTGCCATGATGGATTACACATCAAGTAATGTTTCAAATATAACATGAGCATTGTCAACTTCTTTTTTGCTCCCCCCCTCCAAATGGGCAGTCTCAGCCCAGTCAAATGCACTGTTTGTAAACAGAAAATTCGTTCCTTCTTATGGTCTGCAAGTAGACACACATATCAGCCCAGGAGTAAGCCGTGAGCCAAGTCAGAAAGCTTTTACATTCAATTAGCAGCTTTACTTTTCCTCTTGGGTTTGTAACTGCAGAAACCAATTTATGATGAGAATRAGCAGAATCCTTGGAGCTGTCAGGAGCATGGCAGAACACTGCTTGACAGAAACCACAAAAAGAAAATTCGGAACTCACTTCCCCGCCCTTGGCTCTCTCGCTCACCTTTGCATGCACTGCTCCCAGGTCTTCTCATATCGTGCACAAAGACATGTACTGCCGAAAGGGAGCTAGGGAAACTAATTGAAGAAATGCACATCACAGAAGTACTTGCTCACTTCTCTTAGATATCTGTTTTATTAACTTAAGATGGAATCTGAAGCAGGAATGACARCTTCTGTTGCTTATGTTAACTACATGGGGATCTATTCCAGTGGAGCTGAGAGCTCACAGACCACAGGACACGATAAGAAAAGACAGAGTGGAAAAAAMCACAACATTTATTTAAGTCGTTGTATCACTGTCAATTCTTCAAATTTTAAAATACTGTTTCATTTTTGTCTAAATGATTGGTGAAGTAGTAATACCRGTATTCTGGGGTATCTTTAAGCATAAATCTAAAAGGTTATTTCCTGCTTCAGACCAAAATAATAATAAGAAAGGACTTCCTTAATATTAATTGTTCTCAAGTACCCAATCAAGCCACTTACAGAATCTATCATATTAGGCCTCAATGTTTTAATCTTACAATTATCCAAAATTACATTAGCTCTAAATGGAATAACCAATAAAATACGTCATTTAGCTCTGGTTCTTACTGAGGATGACACTAATTTATGTTTCCAGAATTCCAATTACATTGCTAGACCCCAATTAACCAATACAGTGGAACAATCCATAACATGCATACAGAGAAATGCTTTGAAATTTCATTTCAGATCAATTTGTAGCCTTGAAACAATACTGCTAGGATCCTCAGCACTCACCAAGGGCATGTCCTCCAGAACAGCCTGTGTGTGCTGGGAATAACTAAAGTATCAAGGACATAACATCTATAAGCCTCTGCAGTGTTTGAGAGAGACTTAAAAATAGGGCTCTTTACCCCTTCACTGAAATTGTGCACTGTTTGGTGCCTGCAGCTTTCCTTGCAGTCAGGGAAAGCCACAGGAATTCTTCCTGAGAGGACCAGGTTTTTTGGGTTTTTTTTATGTGTTTTGTAAGCATGGTTGATCAAAAACAATTCTTGTGGAAAAAGAGCTAACACAAAATTTTACTTTAAAGAAATGTAAGTGGTTGGGATCTTCTACCCAAAATTTTTCCTTCATGGAATGCACACACAGCTTTCTACCATCAATAATGCCTAGTCCAGGTAGAGAATTTAGTCCATATAGATGTGCTACAGCATACAAAAGGCATGCTACAAAAAAAAAAAAAGTCCATTGAGAATTCTTCTATGTACTACTCTTGCTTTAAAGCACAAGATCACATCTGTCCTTGCAGGGACTGAGTTCAAAATCTACCTCTTCTACACAGTTAATGGACTAATCCCTTTAGCCTCAAGCAACAAAATGGGCTAAGTCCAAACCTTCTAGTGCTTAGTCACCACTGTGTAAGTTCAGTCACCCTTTCAAGTATTTCAGGACAATTTAACCATCACAAATCAACAGCAGCACTGATAAAGAGACTCACACAGTGGCTTCCTGCCCTGACCCCAGGTCTGCCTAAGCTACAAGCCCTGGAGCTCCATTGAACTCACGTGCCCTTGAGCCACTGTTCAGGTATCAGCTGCTGCTGGAAGAGATCACAGAAGGAGCTACCAAGCCAGGCTCAAGCTGACATGCCTCCACATGAGCCACTCAGGCAATGCTTCCTAGATCTKTAGGTTCTTGGAAACACTCTTAGCTACAATGAGGAGCAGCACAGATGGATGCTCTGGCAGAGCAAATAACACTGGCCTCCTCTCTGCTCCACAGAAGTCAGAATTTGATTAGCAGCTCTAGCACAAAGCTATCCARATCGTGGATGGATTGGCTGTGCATAATGGTCACTCAGCTGTCTACCCTGAGGGCTGCWTTCTCTGGGTTTTTCAGGGTGTTTCAGTTCCCCTCTTATGTCATGTCTGGGGAAACAACTGTAACAGAGAATTATGTCAAATGCTAGTAGAGGCACTTGGGAGCTACATAACACCTCTCCCTTGCTGTGAGATAGTTTCCAAAACAGCAATGTCATTCCTTCCAAAGACACGTGCATAAAGTAATAGGTTGGTTCACTGAAGGTACCACTAAATTGGCTGTTTGGGTCAGGAGCATGTAGCCAGAGTAGAAGGCTGTGTGTCGGGACATGCTTGTGTATGTGCACAAGCTCATATGCACCAACTCCTGCCCTGTAGCTAATGAATTTTCTCAAAAATAGCTCATTATATTGCAAACTGTGTTGTGCTGACACTAACTAACCATGGCAACTGCCAAATGTATAAAAAGCATACAAGCACTCCTTTCAAAGCACAGTCTGTGCTTGAATCTGTCTTTTTTAAGCTTGTATGAAAACAGTGGGATGCAATAATACAAGCCTAATTTGTGAAATTCTGCAAAATAGAAGGGAAGAGTTCAGTAAGTTTCTGAAGATGCTATTTTTTTGTATTAAAGTGAAAAGCATCATCCTACCACTCTTTCTGACCTCTTGCATAACACAAGCCACAGAAACTCACTCTCCTTCTGTTGAGGCATCATGTATTGTTCAAATACATTAGAAAAAAAAATTCATTCACTATACAAATCCCTTCCCGTCTTCTAAGGCTGGCAGCACTAAGCCTCATTTTTAAACTCYATGCATCTACTTAGAACATCAATGGGATACAATCATTACCAGGTAGTTAATTAACATGCAAAAAAACCAAGTCAAAGATGACACTACCAACAAACACAAATAGTGTCCGCTGCAATACAGAAGATGACTGTAAACTGAATTTTAGTGAGCTTGAACCATAAAATGTGCTATACAAGCATTTAAATATACTCAAGTATTTGTGTACGATATTTTATATGATAAAAACCTCATAATTTTAACAAGAAATCTATGTCCAAAAAAATGTTGAGTCTTCTATATATGGCCCACAATAAAACAGACTGAACACATCTGTATGGAGAATGTTACCCYTTCTACACATGGGATCTTTTTTAATTAAATGGAAAAACTGAAAAACTTGCCAATGGAAAGGGAAGAATTTAATTTCAAGTTTCATTAAAGGGTTTCCTTTCATAGCTATGACTTTTGGAAAATGGCTAGTAGTCCCAGCTGTGTACACATTATACAGCAACAAAAAAAATTAATAATTAAACAAAGAAATAAAGAAAGGGGTATGCCAGCAAAGCTAACATTGTAGGCAACCACTCAACATGCTTATAAAGCATGAAGCAATTTCCCACTCTGTCACTTGGGGCTAGAGCATCTTTTTGCACCTCCATGAGCTCACAGATGCTTTAGGATGTAACAATTTAGCTTTTCTAATTCAGCACTATGCCACAGCTGGGCAGAAGCCTGTCTCTGCTCTGAAGGAGTTTGAGGATGACATAAGGCACAACATACTCCTGGGTGTTTTTCTGAGGGCTCTAAAAGAAAGTCAGTTGGCAATAATGAAGCTGCTGGCAGTAATACCAGAAGCACTGCCAATGCACACAGGGCATTCAATATGTGAACAGGTAGTAGACCAGATGCATTCACATTATTTTTGTTGAACTTACCTTTGACAATATTGACAGTCTTTCTCTCATCGCCATCAGCAGCACTACCAAGACACCACTGCCACCAAACCAYAAACCTCAAAAGCCTAAGGAAGGAATGAGTATCAGCATGCATCAGCATGCACCACTCCTACAGACTGCAGACAAGGACCAAGCTGTCAAGATATTTCATCCACCTACAGAAGCTTTCCTACCACCCTTGTTTTCTTGCAGGGCCTGCAGCCAAGGGCAGGAACTGGGCTGTACAAAGATGAATTGTTTTGGCATCAACAGCCAGCTCCTGTCCACCCTCTTCCCCAAAAGGTTCCGCTGCCTCTCCCTGTCCTGTGGCTTGATGCACATCCACTCCATGAACAAGACACAGGTCAGCATTGTGAAACGATAGGTGAAATCTACAGGCTGATCTTGGGATGGAAACATATTCAGTCATGTGATGGGAGACACCACAGTATGTATGYCACAGGTATCTGCAAAAAAAAAAAAAGGGACTTGCTGCTATCCAGGCAGCACCAACACACGATAAAGCTTTTGAACACAGACTTTTGGCTGCTTCATGTGTTGTCATCTCCTTAGTCTTCTTCACTTCAATACAAGCCAAGGGAACAAGCAAACCTCTCTGCAAGTGAACAGGCTTCCACTAATTTTCTTGCAGCATTTGTGGGAAAAGCCTTCTCTGTGAACAGAAGCATACAGAGAAAGATTTCATGAATCTAGTAAGTTTTCTTGCTCATATGAATTAGTGGGAAAAAAATAGTAAGTTTTGATCTCTGAAGCTCCAAGGATAATTCACTTAGGTGAAAGGCTGATCTTTTTAGAACAAGTAGCAATGACAATAAGTAAGGCCACTACTTCTCACACTGCCTACCACAATTACACAACATCTACTCACAGAACACTGCCACAGGACTTTCATCCACCTGCACTGCTCTATTCAGAAGGAGTAATTTCTTCTGTGTATTCTTCTATACTGAAATGCTTTTRTTGAGATAGTAGCAGTGTTAACAATAGGAGCAGAATTGAAATCCAGACCATATACCCGACTCTTGACACTCACTATTTTGACAAACCATTTCCTGTTGTACAGAATTGCTTCCCTATRTAACAGTCTGTGCTAAGGGAAAATGGGAATCTCCTGCTGTTGCWCATACACACCAGAGATCTACCACAGATAGAAGAGACACTAARAAACCATGATGAAAACTGTATGGCAGTACACCTCTTCTGCATTCAGTGGTTAATGATTTTAACTAAAATCTGCCTTTCTTAAATATCTTTAAATCTCCCTTTGCCCATCTAAGCCACTCCAGCTTTCTTAGTGACTGCTCTCCACCTGTCTGTTAGCATTATTTAAATAAGTTATCTGATGCAAAAGCACTGGAGTAAATTGGCAGTTTAGCGGTGGAWAAGCAAATCCTGTGTTTATCAGAGCCAACAGAGCCAGCCTGTCTGCAAGCTTCTGCAGGCACTGTGGGATGACTCGCTCACCGAGGCTTTGGAARGGTCCATCGTGCCAAGCCCCAACAGATTGTAATCCTTCATCCTCACCATTAATATTCAGTATGGTTTAGGTTTTGCTGGTTTTTTGGCTGGTTGGTTTTGGGACTACTTTCTTGTGCATTGAGATGAATCTTGCTAGCTGCCAGCTACACATATGGTACTGGGGTTCTGGGGAACTGTTTTTTAAAACAAGGACTCCAAGGAGGCACATTATTCCTGCAGTGAGGAAAATTACATAATCCCATCCACAGACACAGAACATGATTCACCTTGATCCCAGTGTTTGTATCTGGGCACTGACTCTGCATTAAACTCCTGTTGATTTTGTCCAGTCTTTAAATTCTTTAAGGAAAAAGGAAACTGAAAAGCATAGTTGCTTGAAAACCATTTCCTTCCCTTTACTCCCACATCCTCACAGACTGATTTCAACAGCTCCACAGAAGTACCAACTCAGATTCATTCAAGCAGTGTAACATCAGCCACAGCAATTCTCTCTTATTCTCTCCAGTGGTTGCCCAGATAAACAKGCCTTAGTTAAGGTTCACAGGCTGWTTGCCACATGCTCATCCTCAACACAGTTTCATTTCTAATGAAGGTTTCRACACCGCTAAAGTAAAAGATAATCTGCTACTGAACTTTGAATTAAGCAGACAGAGCTAATAGCGTTAACCTTAGCATCTCTTTCTTTTCATTTTAGGGCTTTTTACTTTAGGGGCCCTTGAGATTTCCAATTCAATTTCTGGCTTCTCCAATCATGCAAGAATAAGGAGGTCGGAAATGCAAGTAGTGCAATATGGCACACAACCTCAGTGGTACCACAGTACTGAGGGTTACCGTGCAGGGGACAAAAACAAAACCCTGKGAAAAGAGAGATCAAGACAAAGAACTTCGACCAGCACAGATACAGGCATATTTTCATTTTAGTCTCCCATTTGACCAACATTCAAATATTGGTGGTCTTACAGTCATTGCATTT
Organism: Malurus melanocephalus; assembly: GCF_030028575.1. Lineage (NCBI taxonomy): Eukaryota > Metazoa > Chordata > Aves > Passeriformes > Maluridae > Malurus > Malurus melanocephalus. The sequence goes on along the minus strand of NW_026623251.1, from coordinate 2,148,864 downwards.
CTCTTTGTTCAAAAGCCACCTTCTCCTTTAGAGAAGGTGCCTAAACTGAACTGCCAATCTTTCTGTGCTTGGCTGCTCCATCTAGGATGTATACAAAACTGTCCTTTGCATTTTACTGCCTTAGTATCTTCTATCTTCTTAAATCTCAATGCTCTCCTACAGCTGTAGATTTGGTGAAGTTTTATGATGTTATGTGTTCTGTAGATTCCCTCATTTCCCTCCCAGATCAATCRGCCATGGAGTCCAGCCTTAATACTTGAAGAGACTATAAATTATATTAAAGCACCMCCTATGTGTTACAGAAGTGTTAAAGAAGCACGAAGTTTGGAGTCTTGACATAATCAGAAAACAAAGGTAGACAGATGAAGTTTATGTGTTTTCCCTTACTAGATATGTTCTCATAACATATCAAAAGCTTTGAATGCACTGACAACTTTAAGGAGTCTTGAATCAAAGGAATTTGATGCTGTGGTTTGCCTTGCAAATTCTAAACCTGATATGGAAAGTCGTACTTACTGTTCAAACCTCTTCAACTCACATGCACAGTCCAGTGGTTGGCTTTGCACTATGGCCAAGACATAAAGGAAGGTACAACAGCCCTAGATTAAGTCTCTTAAAAAGAAAGCAAAGCCAAACAAGTTACATTTTTGTACTGGTACTATCTCAAATACTATCATATCCTAAATCAATGAAAAGCATGATAACATCACAGATACCACTGTCTGGAATGAACAAATCTATGTGAAATATTTTAACAAAACACTGCATTTTCAGCTCCAGAGCCATGGCTTGGTCTTATATTACTTGAATGTGCAATATAGGTGTAATATAAACAACCAGTACAGAGAGCATTTAGAGACAGAGTGCGTTTGTATCAAGAGATGCAGGAGCCATGTGACAAACCACTCTTTTGTGCCCCCATCCACAATCCAAAGWGCTGATTAAATTTTAAAAGTCATTAATAGCTTCAAACTTGATAGGACACTGTTGCCATGCTTTCAGAATTTCAGAGGAAAGTGCAACAGACAACAAAATCCACCCCTTTTAGAAAAGGTACTCTCTACATTTATATTTATTTGAAATACATAGAAAACAGTAAGTCATACTAATGATATGGTGCTATGGTCTGTATTGTCATCTTGTCTTTCACTTACTCTGACATAAAGTTTTATCCTACACAGTGCATATTATTTATACTATGACATATTTAATATCAAGCAAATCTGAAGATCAGAAAGTAGAGAAAGYAGAGAAAAATGGTGCAGATATCTCAATTGTTACAACAATKAATTCTTTTYAAAGAAAAGTTTTTAYTCAATCTTTTAGTAAGCTTTTYWTATTTTGAAAAACATTTGTAATTTCACATTTTTTCCCAAATACAGTATAAGCCAAAGAGAATGYAGGCACATATATCAATTCGTTATGTTACCAATTAAGGACACAGTTCTACATCTCTTCTACGAAGAATGTATACAACTAAAGGGTATTTTTTTCAAGTCATATTTCATTGGGTTTTTTGTCCTCATGGGAAATTGCCATTAAATATAATAAGGATAAAACTAATAAAGTTTGAAAGAAATTAAACAAACTCTATAGAAATTATTCTAAACATCATGGGTCATAGGAGAGTTCAAAAAATATTTATGTAAGTAACTGAATTCTATAGCAGAGAGGCATTACCCTAATAAATCCCATGAGCTACTTTAGCAAGGTTATGAATAGGAGACAGCACTCCACCAAATTTTTCAGGACTTTTTAATCAATGAAACAAATACCCCARCTCTTGCCAGGAGCAATCTAAGAGGACAATGTGCACAAGACCACTGGAAAGTTTTCAGAAAAATAACTCACTTTWGCTTCATATTTTAGYTGTTTTTTATAAAGAGCAGTACAARCAAAGGCAGAAGGGAAGCAGGGGGAAAAGCCAATCTTGTGATTGTGAATGAAAGCTCATTTTTGCACCTTGGTAGCTGATAGGAAATGACGAATTAAAATCTAAATGAATGAAGAATTTAAGATGATATGGATGGAAAAGTACCAGTGAAAAAGAGGGCATAATGAGGTATGAGTTCTGTTAGCATTAGAAAATACTGAGTAGGCAAGAATACAGAGACATTCATGCTGGCCCTTATTCTAGGGGTCTCAATCAGAAAAAACTCTTAAGRGATAATGAACATTTTTGGTCAGTGGTTTTTATTCCATGGAGAGTTGAAGAGAACAGGGAAGGGAATTTTTCATTTCCTTTTTTAGTTGAAAAAGTGTGTTTGACCAGGAACAAGTSAATGCAACCAAAGGGTATTTTAAAGGCATTCAAGTACACTATGAATATCACACAGGCTGAAATRGAGCTGTTGAAAGAATGTTTCTGAAGGCTTTCGTGCTTCATTTCAAATGCAAGGTGTTTGTCTTGGAAATGATAAATTGAGACAATACTTTCAGGTTCCCTTGGTGTCATAACAYCCGATCATAGAGGGTGACATGTCTTTGATTTCCACTCCAAGACTTCATTACATCTTGTATAATTTCCCACCAAAAAGAATTGGAAGGGAATCATTCGGTTAGTGTACAAGTATATTTTTCTACATCTACATCTCTGTTCCATGTATAATAATAATTGACGTGTTCATGGAATTTGACAAAATGATCAAGCATTCTCATTTTAATTTCTGAATTCACAAATCAAACTGCAGTCTTTAAKTTATGTTTTAAATAAACTGTGAATAAAATTACTATATAGCCTTGTAATAGGAGAAAATTGCTTCTGACTGTTTTGGTTTTGGTGTTCTGAACACCCACAGCTATAGGGCCCTGTAGGGTATTGATGGCAACAACAGTCAGCACTATGRCATTATCAAGCTCCTTCTCCTGGACAGCTCCTAGAAATACACTTGAACAGATATCTTGTTCATTTTTCCACTAAACATATTTCCTGCTGGAATACTTCATTTCCTCTTCCATTCACAATGCAAGCTTGTGGTGTTGTGAAAAAGGAATTGTATTATCCATGCTCAAATCTTTTGCAAGATTTTTTCAAAATCCAGTGAAGCATATATTACAAAGGAAAAAATGTAAAGCAAGACCGCTGTGCTAACCATCAGCACAGTAGGACTGMAATTCAGAGAGGATTACCAATTTCTTAGCACTGACTTTGCAGACACCGTGTCTTACAGKGTATTACAGAGATTGTTCTGAAGACTTCATGGTCAAAAACAGACATCCTGGAAGTGAAAGGAAAGGCATTTAACAGCTGAGCTTGGCTGCAGAAATATTCACACCGTATCAAAAAGAAAAATTGTATTTATCTTCACTTTGTTTTTGCCTAATKTTATGTCTCAACATGTTGATTGTTCTGCCTCTCCATCTTAGCATTCTACTAAATGTGCACAGCAGCTTCCACAAACACTGTTCTCTTTTCTAGGACTTGTTAAATACCCCTACTGGGATAGCAGCAGACCATGACCCATAMCAAAGAAAAAACAAAATGGTGTGAAAATTCATCATGTCAGCAAATATCCAGGATGGTATTGGTTTTCCCACATTTTTTTTTTTCCCAAAAAAGCTTCACAGACGTTTCCTCATTCCACAAGAGTCATGTGCTGATTCATCAGCATCCTTTCACCCCTGCATCTCTCCTGCTGCCTCTTGTGGTGCCACTGTAGAGGCCACACTAATAAGTCCAGCAGATGTATTATCCTGGGGTTTGCTGCATATCCAGCTTCTTGTGTGGTTGTGTATCACCAGGACAGCCTGCCATCCTGACTGGGAACAGGTGAACAACACAAAAGTTTGAGTCAACTCATCAATTTTTTTTTCTACTATATACTTTGTAATTGAACCTCCATATTTACTTCTTACTCTAATTCTCAAAGATTACASTCATGGTTCTACAATGTCTGCATATTTCCCCTTTATTCAGCAGTACAATTTGCTCTAAATGRAGAAAAGTACACAATTGAATTTCTCTTGACCTAGCTAAATCACTATCTAGAGAGTTCATGCTGGCATTTCTGTGAATGATGGGAGCACAGATTATACTCAATCTAATTAAAATAGTCTATAAAGCCAAATTAGCTCTTCACATACCTTAAATAAATTAAATGGCAGAATGGCTTGACATCATTTCAAAGATTGGCACAATTTACCTGCTGTTTTTCACCTGGTTCTGGGTGGCCTTAAAACAAATGTACTGATTYGTGAATCCATTGCTTGATGCACTTATTTCCTTGGTGCTCCCATACACAAAAGAAACACTTTYCACATTCAAAGATCCTGGTCTAGAAATCACTGAGGTACACATTCAATATGTTGAGGTCCAACTACAAATTCGAACAAGTGCTTGGCTTAAAGTAGACTGAGGTATCTGAAATACGTAATGCCTGTTTCATGTGGAATCTGAGTCACAAAGAAAACATAATAAAAGCAACTGTTTTTTCTTCCTCTACCTCTGATACATGCTTATGCCACGCCAAGAGTGGGAACTTCATGAACACAGATACTCCAGTGCAAAACTTAGGAGCCACAAGATATGACACACACAGAGGCAGTGGACACATACCCTGTCTGTTCAAAGAAACTAAACTAATGAGCTCACACAGAAATTCAAGTACTTTAGCTCACATATAATTCCAGCAACACAGATCTAATGGCACCACCTTGCAGCAGGCAGACAGAATGATTTGTTGTCACTGCTGAATTGCCTTGAGAACCTGACAGCTGTCATTGAGAGAGGTACTGAATATGTAGTACAGCATTTTTCACTTATTTTTAAGAACTACATTAAAATTAGTTGGGTCATCTGATTAAAGCACCCAAAATTGGGGCAATAAAAGAGTTCAAACTCTTCAAGCTATTAAGAAGCCTCTGTTCAGTGTTTAAAGTCACTTTCTCTTTTGTGTTAAGAGCTCTATTACAGGAAACATATTTCTCCATAGCCACTCTGAAAAAAAATCACTGTTCATTTTATGCATATCAGCTTTACTACTAGAAGTAGATCAAGCCAGCAACTCATCTGACTCTACAGAATTAAATCAGGGGAAGCAGTAAGGTGCAAGTGGGGGAAAAAGTCCCAAAAGATAAGGTACCATCAGAAAGTTCTTGAGTAAAACAAGAGARAAGAAGAGGTACCTACTGAAGAAATGCCAGTCTCCTCAGATGCAGGTTCCTTTCTTCAGAAAATCCAGAATGTAGGATGCAGTGGAAGTCAATGTATGAAAGGCTTTGATCTACAGAGAAAGCTAGAGACAAATGGCAGTAGGTGCCTSAGTAAGATCCTAATATCATCATGTGAACAGTGCAGCAGCTTTGACTGTGTCTTATAAGTAGGAGGATAAGCTGCAAACTTTAAAAGATTTGCAAGGAAAGGAGAAGATCTCAGCAAGAACACCGCTGGAGACCTTTTGACGTTTTATGTCCTTTCTTGCTATTTATCTTTGAGTGAATGAATAATAAACTTGTCCTTAAAGGCTACTCCTGGATCACAGTCAACCTGTGCTCCCAGAGAGATGCTGCTTCTCCCACACCTAATACAACCAAGGTGCAGCTATGCCTGGCAGCAGCAGCTGGGCCTCAATCCAAGGTGCTCCCCCGGCAAAATTAACCCACAGCAACCCCCCTGACACGGGGCATTTTGTGACAGACAACTGCCCTCAGCACCTCTCACTGCTGATTTTAAGCATTATTTCCTTCCCCTGACTCCAGCGTTGCACTTCCTTCTGCTCTCTAGCACTGRCTTTGATGCTAGATCAACTTCTGCTTGCCACCAGACCTGACTAAACCCAGCCAAGAGTTTCCTGCTAACACAGCTCAGCGCTAAGACAACAACCATTACCAAGAGAAACAAACACAGTACTTTGTACTTACAACCCACTGTTCTGAAATTGTCTTTAAAATTGACATTCTGTTTCAATAAAACTGAAATTCTGTTCTTTCTTTCTGTCTTTTAAGAGACTCATAATTCTGAAAAAAAACACAGCTTTTTTTTTTTTTTTTAATGGTCTAGACCTTCATAAATTTGTGTGTTTTCTGTAGGCTTTTAAAACCAATCTTTAGACACCGTCTGGATAGAGAGAAGGTTTTTTCCAAACAATCACTTGACAAGGAGTCAAATGCTTCTTTTGATTATTTTGATGATGGTTGGAATGGGGTGGTATGCCAACACWGGAACATTGTGGAAATATTCCATCACCATCTATGGACAGAAAACAGCACAAAGTAGCAGCACATTGGATTTTTTTTCCATTTCGTGCCTGTTTTTTAAAAGCTCAGATCATTACCTCAGAATTTCATTCCAGACACTGTCCATCCTTACAAACATGACATGTTTTCAATAATTTTTTTTCTATTTTTTTCTAACAGACATTATGCATTGAACCATGATCCTCTCTTTATCAAGGGTATTGGGCATTTTTCGGCAGTAACTTCCCAAACCAGTCCAGTTTCACGGTCTTGTACATAGCCTTTTTAGCTGTAAAGTGCAACATCCCTGACTAAATATTACAATGAATGAATGCAGCRTACACACCATCATGGGACAAGCAAAGAAGCATGAATAGCAGTTTCTGCTATTAATTAAATTGAAAATTTRGGGTGGCTAAGGTATAATTGCAGCTTTCCCTTCAGATGCAATAAAAACAGGTGTTAACATTACCCTTCATTTGCCTTTCTCTTTGCACCAGAAACACCATTTTTACTTCTCACAAAGTAGTGACAACTGAGCCTGATTTCTTCATGTAACTGCATGATTAAGGGTAAGAAATATTTAGCCTGTAACCAGTTTCTCAGGGCTGCTTTCTCCAGCTGATGTGTCATTTGTGACAGAATTTTTAATTAGTTCCATGACCATGTCATAACTAGATGATTCAACAAGTCTCACCCAACTACTTGCAGTACTGTTTTGAAACTGAATTTCCAAAAGTGGTTTCTTATTCCCTTTAAGAAAAGCCTACATAAGTRATCTTTGACTTGGCACTGAAGTGACTGGAGAAGGAAGCCCAGTAAATAAACTTCAAACAAATATCCTATACAACAAATGGACAACTTAGCAAGGTGCTAAAAAMACCATTTAATTCCTTTGCATATCATTCACTGGTAAACCCTGAACCCTCCAGCAGTTTCCACTCTGAAATGTTAGTAAAAGAGGCAAGTTTTTTGCTGCCCTCCAATTATCATGAGAAAATTACCTCTGCTTTCCAATTCACAAGATTATTTTTCTCCACTTGCTAACCTAAAATGCTCAAGCTGAAAGAACACTGTGTCCTTCATGAGTCAATTTTTTCAGTGCCAAAAGGAGCTCTGGTGTAGGTGAGGAGCCTTGTGCCTCCTGCTTTCGCACAACTGGGSCACACACAGCTCTATGCTTCCTGAGGGAAGAAAACTGGAACGTTTGGGCCAAATGAACTCTCTCTCCCATGGTTTTATGGGTTCCCTAATGCTAATGGGCTGTAGAATGGGACTTAATATTTTCTGTCTTAATTCCCAGACAGCACATTCCTAAAAAGCAAACAATGTTCAACTACCCAGCAGTTCTCCCATGGTTTCTTGCTGCTCAGTCAGTCCCCTCGCTGCTGCAGACAGTGCRGCCCTCAGGAAGAGCTGAAGTCAGGCAGGGCTCTGTCAGTCAGCAGAACAATGACACACAATTAATGTATTAACAACAAGGGCAGAACTATAKCCTCATATACAAATAACACTCCATGCACCATACACTAGTTCACAGGCAGAGAGACAGCAATAAATCCATGGCATTCTTAAGATCTTGTCTGCATAACTAGAATGTRTACAGGAAGGACCCAGACACCTAATGTAGAGCAACAAATGGTAAAATTTCATATTTCACCAATTAAAGGATGAATAAATAAATAACAAACTGGCAAGATGACACATCAGCTAAATGCTAAACAAAGTACTATTTATATTTAAATATGTATATATTCAATTTTTTTCTCCCAGACAAAAAAGGACAACACCCTAAGGATGTTAGTGTTGAGATTCTTCAGTGCTGAGCAGGCATTAAAACCAGAAGGAAATTAAGAATGACCTTGTACAAATGAACCAGCAAACGATGCTCATTAGCAACCAGCCCTAGCAAGGCAGCATTGGAGGTCACAGAACGTAGAGCAAGGAGGAGTTACCATGGCCACTGGTTCAGGGACACTTAGGAGGAGCAGAAGAACAGCAAAGAGAATTGTGTCAACAGCATTAAAGATATGTGATGGAAACCATGCATTAAGAAAACACAGAGCTAACATTTATTTAACAGAGAAAGGAGCTTCCCTAATGCTATTCAGAACGCCTTTGTGCATAACAGTATTGATTTGATATTACTGATTAGGAAACTCGTTCCCCTCCAGCTGTCAATCAAGATCATAACACAAAGGCTTTGAGTACAAGCGGTGCCAGAAAATTGTGTGGCAGATAGATTTTTTTCTCTTTCTTACTGACAGATTATGCCAACTGAAATAGCTCTTAATAATTTTAATTAGTTTCTTTCCTGKTTTTTAGTTCAAACAAAATTTAAATTAAACACTATCTCTGTAAAGGAACAAGGCTCGCCTAATGCTGTTCAGCATCATTTATTCAGAGCAAGCTGCACTCAGATGACTGTCCAGTGGCCCATGACATTGTGTACAATTTATAATCCAAATGCCAAAAACAAAAAGAGAGAGAGAAAATAAATGTGATTTTAATAGGAATACAGAGTTAATGAGTACGAGTTCTTCTTATTTATTATTTTATTTTATTATTTAAACTACCTTGTCTGGCATCTAGTTAATTATCAGCTATGCCTCACAGATTGTTCTTTTAAAAAGTTTCTGTAGAGCTAAAGCTTTCTCTCTCCACAAGTAAACATTCCAGAAAGAAGATGAAGACCTGAGCTAGGGTTATCTTTTGCAAAGCAGTGCAATATCCATTGATGCTACTTTATGATAAATATCACCCAACAGTTATCAGATGCCTTGCAAATATCTTGACCCAGCTTCCATCATAATAAACATTTATATTGGTCCCAGTGGGAACTGGATCACTCTCCAATATCTATCCATGTACTGTCAAAAACAATCTGTGATGAGTGCATAATGCAGGTATGAACCAGAGGGAGACGAAGTAGGGGATTACATGGAAACATGAGAGGCGCAGAAGAGCCTTGTTAAAGATAGGCTTGATACTTCTGAGATGCTTCAGTCTGTTGGATTTATTAAAACAGAAATAAAGGAAGTCTTTGCATTATTTCTAGCTTCAAAAACTGACAAAATGTTTGACAGGCAAATACRTTTTTTCTCTCTGAACTTTTGAATGAGGTTGCTCGTATTACACATTAGCAGAAGGCATACTTATTATCACAGTAGGGGAAAAAAACACCAACACTCACCATCCTGGTGTGGCACTGAGGTGCTGAGCTTGGCAAAAGACTGAAAGCACAGCCAAGAGCACACGTGGCTCACTSCTTTTCCTCCGAAGCCTTTAGTAGAAGGCAATCGCACAGAACAAAAKAACACAGCAAGCTTATCACTACATATTTTTAAACTTTACAACTTGTGTTTCTAGTTCTTCTTGCCACACAGTGCTCAATTTGTGCAGGCCAATCATCCTCTTTGTTTCAGGTCCTGTAAGTGGATTCACATTAATGGAAAGGCAGAATTCTGTACAGGACACTACTTCTGTTGAGAAAGGGTTTTAAGTTTAAAAAAATTCATCAGAACTGAACCACACTAGGTAGGCAAGGACCGGATAGGAAGGTGGAAGAAAGGCATTATTTCAGTAGCTACTTTTCCCCTTGGTGCAACTAAAATGATTAAGGTATATTAAAACATGATGTTGGAAGCTAGCTAGAAGGAAATTACAAACCCTAAAATCTGACCTAGAATAAGGGCATAGAAAGGAAGGCACAGTGTCCTAAAGGAACCTCCATGACTCTTCCAGCTCAATTTTACTCAAGTTTAAAGTAAGCAAAACACTTCTTGTACCTGCTCTCAAAGTAAGGAAGCTTGAACACCATGTCACACTCTGACCAATGTCTTTCCACAGACTTAAATGGTGCATTAATAGCAAAAAGTACTTTAACACATAAATAAAAAGTGGAAGGAACCAAATATATAGCCAAATTACTTTCTTTTTCCTTTTTTTTGTGCAACTGGTGACCACAGTTGTTCTCTTACATAACAGGCCACAGATCTGCATTATACATTTACAGAAATCACCATTAATGAGCCTTTTTTACCAGTCTTCAATCTTAAATGGTTAACTGTCTTCAGAGTAAAGACCTTATTTCAGCCCCAGGCCTTTGCTTGTCTTTATACACCCAGTAGACTTAAGAGTCATCAACTACCAAATTTCACATCAGTGCAATTACATTTAATCAACTCTACTTGATATTTCTTTTTTGATGAGATTACAAGTCATTTTGACAAGTGCTATTTTCCACAGGTTCATGTTGATTGGCAATAATTACATTGCCTTCTTTTAATTCTTTATTAATTAATCTTTATTAATTTCAACATGCTGCTCTGTTTTGCAGAGTGCATAACTGGATCCCCATGACCAACAGTGCGCTTTCAAAATGGTAGAGAAGTTTGAAAAACACAGCAAAGAACTCCATTGTAGAAGCTGCAGGTAAAAACCAAGCACCATCTATGTTTAAGCTCCCTGTCTGCTCATAGGCACAAGTACAACTCAAAGGTGCTCCAGCATCAACTCTGAAGCAACAGACTAAAGAAATAAAAGAAGAATTTTTCCTTTCATGGAACAATTCTAAATATTATCACGACCATCATGTCCAGAATAAAGTTCAGATCAGTGTGGGTCACTGTCTAAAGGCTTGTAAAAGCAACTGCCAGAAGAGCCTCCCCAAAGTAAGGAAGAAAACACAGAGTGAACAGGGACACTCTGTGAGTACTGTATCACACTTTCCATTTATCTCCTTTCCTGTGYTTGCCATGGCAGAAGGTGTTAACTAAAACTCAGCAGATCCAATTAGTCAAGAGAGACTGACCAAGCAAGTTAAACTCCTATTCTGATACCAATACTAAGGAGGAAAATCTGAAGAAAATTTTTAGACAAGTGTGCATTTGCATGCTCCAGTACCATCTTTGTGTCTTCAACTACATGGGTGTGGAGGGAATTTTCTGTTTGCAAACAGACACATAAACAGCTAGAGCTCAACTTAAAAAACATAATTAGCACTTGCTGCTGGTTTTCTGTGGCTTGTGTGCAAAATGAATTGTGCCTGGGCTGAATTTCCTGACTTTTCTCTATTCTCCATTTCACTAGCAGCTGAAGCAAYAAGAAAAACAAAGCAGTCCTGTTCATTGTCAATGCAACAAGGTTCAGGAAGATGAGTGTCAGTCCTGTATTCATCTCGGATGACCCTCCACAGAGGGAATAAAAAAGTTTGAAAATACTCTAGTTCCAGTGTAAAAATAAAGAGTGCTCAAGAAACTGTGCAGTACAGCAAAAAATTACAGTTCTATTTAGTGGTGTGTTTCCCATGAGCTACGAACACAAGAGGAGGATGTGCTCAGAGAATCTGGTAGACGCATACAGCACGGTGAGTTTTGCAGGCAATGCAGCAATTCCTCCCATCCTCTGTATTAATGTGATCCTCAGCCACATTTCTTTACAAATCACTGAGGGAGAAATCCTTGTGCAGATTGCTCTGTGATTTTGCCACCTCTTTGCAGCCCCACAACAGATGCAGCCCTAGGCTTACACCTTCTAATCCAAATCCTAAGCTTTGCTAAACTTTAGCTCCGCCAGCACCGTGGCCCACATGAACCTGCTCACGCGGGAGAAGCCTTTTCACAGCTTGCATTGGTGTTTTCCAACCCTTTCTAACCTCACACCCATGGCAGGTCTAGGCTCTAGCTCCCCACATCCCTGCCTGGCCTCAGCCTGACCCCAGGGAGGAGCTCAGTGCCCAGGGATGCTCCTGGCTGCGCTGTGGGACTGACCCTTACCCTGTCCTGTCACCCCCATAGGGAACCCCCACCCYGCAGCACCTGAGAATGGCTGGCATCAGCTGAGCCTCCATCCCCTGTGGCCTGCAGGAGCAGCCACATGGAAAACTCTCCAGGGAAAAATCCTTTTGCGGCCCCCACAATCATGTGGTGCCCAAATCGGCTCAATCTGCAATGATGGCTTTTTCCAAGAAACATCAATATTTAATACTTCCTGATGATGAGAAACAGAGGCTCAGCTGTCAGGGCTGTTTGACTTCCAGCCAAGGACTTTGCAAAGCAAATATGAATGATCTGCTACGGGTGCTCCACAGTATTGCCTATATTCACTGCTAAATGAGCAAATAAAACACTGGCTATAGAAACTACTACATCTGAAATCAACATCTTCTTACCAAATATTTAATAAGTTCAATCTCTTCTAACTATGTATTGCTCTGGTAAAAGCAATGGAAAATACRGCCAGGGGCAGAGATTAAAACCTGAATCTCCAAGTTCAGATTTGGAGCATGATTTCGAAACCCAGCCCCAGCACAAGCTAAACTGCACAGCAGTTTAGCACAGAGCTCCCATATGAGCARTTTATATCTCTAGAACAGCACTTTGCTGAAGGTACATCTCCATGATGYTCTCTCTAATAAGACAATGATCTCTTTGATGAACATCCAGGACGGTCAGGGGCTGGAGCATACAATGTGGGAAGAAATGTTGCAATAGGATTTACTCAGTGTTGAGCAGGTGAAAGGGAGCTTTTCGAGTTGCCTACAGCTGAGGAGAGGATTTAGAGATGACAGGACCAGAATACCTCTTGGAGGTGCAAAAGAACAGAATGGGAGGCAAAAGACRCAAATTGCAACACAGGAAAGCCAAACTGTACATAATGTGTATCTTTTCCCACCACGTGCATAGCCAGCCAATGGAACCTGGCCTCAGAATTTCAGAAAGTCCATCCAGAGACAGAAAGCTCCATGAGACAGAGCCCCGAGTAACCTGATGTAACTGRAYGTRATCTGAGCAGGGAATTAGACTAGAYGACCTCCAGGTATTTCTTCCAGKCAGAATTATTCTGYGATTTTACAAACATTGKCTTTTAAGGAGCATGCAAAATWCTAGTATAGACATTTCARTATAAGGCTTTAAWCATTTGTTGGTTTGACAAGTAAAAAGCCAGCAAGAGATAAAACCAGATTCTGCTGTAAATTAAAGAGGAATTTTGTTTCCATGAACATCTGGAATATGTATGTGTAATTGCYATACTTCTAAACAAAGAGCTGGCATGAAGAAAAAGAAAAATATCTGTTTTCATTTAGGATATTGTCCCTTGGAGCTAACATAATGTATAATGTGTTTGAGGTTTAAGTGTAGTTATTTGTTTGGAATTAAATATAAACATAATTTCCAAAATTCAAGAATAGCGCTTTATAGCAAAACCAGAGACAAATCTGAGTCAGAACACAGCTATAAGAGCTGTCTCCTGAAAGTATTGAAAAAGTTGCAATTGTTTCAAAGGTACAATTACAGAAGTCACCTAGGTCTGCRTGGACCAAATTTCAGTGGTAGTCACTGTAACTTAAGCTCATAAACACTTCAATAGTTTTTGAAAATGGGACTGAATTATTTGGAAATAGCTTCTGAATTATTCCTGTCTCACTGCTCTTAGAAACTGGACCTCTTCAGCAATTTTGAATTSTTTATTTTAGGAATACATTGTTTTGTGTACACAATGTACTGGTCATTTTTAGCACAAGCTAAACCTGAAATTTTAGCCTGTACATACTGTTCAGATCCAGGTGTAAACTTCAGCCTAGGTCCATGCCATCCTTATGCATGGCCATTTCTTGGCTACTCCATTAATGGGAGAGTTAAAACCTTAGTCTGGTACCCATTTCTGTACCCAGAGTGTAGGAAGATTGAGGCTCTTGGCTTAATGCCATCCCATATAAACTGTAGAAACTGACCCATGGGGAGAACTGAAGACAGACATTTCCAAAACCATGTCTTTTCCCTAGATGACAGCACTTCTGTAGTACAGAACCAATAACCTGTGTGGAGAAGAGCTAAAACCCCAAATTTCTTTCTGGGTGTAGTCATAAAGTCACAAATAATGGCAGGCACCTCTCTTTTCTTTTAGACGTGGCTGCTGGAGGAAGCGAATGGATGCTACAGGACCTGCCAAGCCCTGCTCTCCATGTCTAAGGAAGGGCTTGTTCCCTCTCACTCACTGCCAGTGTCCCTGTGGATCCTGCACTGCTCCCTCCACATCTGCTGTGCATCCTCAGCTGACATTATTGTCAAGACAAGAGAAAGCACCTGTTCCACCCTTGTGTATTATTTAAAGACATTCTTTTGGGTCTCATGAGCTGTTGGTTTYCACTCTTTTCAGATTCAGGGATGCCTAGAAGTAAGTTCTGCAGTTTCTTGAAGAAATGCACAATCCTCTTGGTCACTCTACAAGTCCAGCACATTCATAACATATGTGGTTACCTGAGGCACAACAGATATCTGCTTTCACCTCTTCCATATATATACACAGAAGTGTGTGTATAAGCTGTGTCCTGGCATGGAGGCAAGCCTCACTCAAGCACAGATTTGTAGTCACGGGCATAGTGGGTTTGACTCTTCTTGAGATTGAGTCCATCACCAGCCATAAGAGAAGCAAAATTCAGATATTCTTTCTATTTTCTCATTTCTGCTACTCATTAAGTGAAAATGAAGTGATGAGCACAACATAAACAAAAAAATCAGTGCTGCTCTGTGCCCACGCTCAAGACATCCTGCAGATTTTGCTTTCTGTGATAGTAGATGTCAACAAGGTGCAACAAACTCTTACATAATTACTTACTCTTACAATTTCAGGTAATGTAATAGTGTGAATTACTACTTACATACAGATCCTGTTTATAGCAAGAATAAGGCAGAAGTACAAATGGGATGAGCCAGAAATCACTGAGACAAATCCAGCTTTCCTTTGTCATTGATGCTGAATTCAGTGAGATTATTTATAAAAGGCCCTTTGCATTTCCTGCTCATATTTGAAGACAAKTAGCTCACTGATCCCATTGTTTGAACCCTCTGGGAAGGACACAGCCKCTGTGCAAACTCTCTGACCCTTCTTGCCTTAGGTATGCCTTGCTTACCTTCTCTGACTGATTAATCTTATTGACTCAGGTGCTGCCAGCTTATCAGTCTACTCTTCACAGGTGAACAAAGGAAATTTAATGCAARGGCTGCTCCTATGGCTTATGTTAATCAAAATTTTCTGATTAAGGTTTTGCCTCCTCCCAGCAAACCCCAACATCTTTCCAGCTTGCAGACAATTACATTACATTACATTACTGCACACTTGTCTGCAGCGTTTATCTGTGTTGTAGAACTTCTCTGCAGCAGACAGCACGTTGGTGCCTGTGGAGTCTCTGAATTCCCAAAGATGGGAACCAGATGCTACCATAACTACGCATACAAAAAAAAACTATCTTCCTATAAAAAAGCCCTTGAAGGATTTTATTCAGATTTTATGAGGCATCAAGGGGAACAGCTGGGATTTTTTTTGGGGTAGGGTTTTGTTTTGATTTTTTTTGTTTGCTTTTTTCCTTTTCAATTCTATAATTTTCAAGCATAGACATTTGCCCCAAAGCATTTGCCTTCAGATACAATATATTTTAATTTCAGCTTTTGCTGGTAAATTCTACTCTTCATTTATATGTCAAAATATTAGGATGCTCTCTTCTCTCTCTCATAGTTTTTATGCATCTACTTGTGTCAGGAGTAAAATTCCCTTCACCTTTTTTGACTGACATCCTCAACCCAAGAGGCAAAGGAAGAAGTAAAATCTTTATAACTTTAGGAAGGCTTTTTCTTTTTTTCCCCCTAATGATATATCCACTGATGTACTTTTTCTAACTGACAAGAAACTGAGAGAATTTCAAAGGAACAGAAAAACAATGCACCACTACAGCAGATGTGTGCCCAGAGAAGCTATGAAAAAAACAAAGATCTCCACATCTTGCTGCATAAAAGAGAAAAAATTAAAATCACAGACAATGGCAGTTTAACAGAAACAAGCAAGGAAAATCTTCTAAATTTCATCAAAAAAAAAAACAAACAAACAAAAAAAAGATTAAAATACTTATTTTTAAATCATTCCTAGACAAATTAAGATAAATAATAGTTTAACAGTTTATTCCTTTCTTCATGGCAATTTTTTTCTCATGCTTTGTTACAGTATTGCTGTCTGAAGGAGCAGAAGAAATACTTTTCCTTGTTGCTGCACCTTCACACACAAGTATGTCCTCCCAGAATGCTGACACTATTTTGACACCCTAATGCAGCTTCCCACATAGCAAAAGTTATAGAYCTTCCCTGCATTAAACCTCTTAAAGCCCTCACAAAGCACAACTAACTTCAGCTTTTTTTTTTTTTTCAAAAATCAGTTCTAATTTAAAAAACAGACTCTAAAAGACAACTATTTGCTAACCTCATTCATTTCAGCAGGTCATTGCCCTTTCCTAAACGTACTTCCTAAACATGCACATTTCATTACCATTCAGAATTTGTCTAGATCCAACTTCCTGCCATTACATGCTGACATGCTTTTGTCTGCTAGACTGAAGTCCTCCAGTATCACGTTTCTGTTCCCTGCAGAGGTTCCCTGCACACTGTCAACACATCTCTCCCTAAATCTGTTTGATAAACTAAAGTCAAGATGTTGGAAGGCATGGTTTCCTAACTGTTAATCATCTCAGGGCCTCTTCTAAGAGTTTTCTCCATTGTTTCAACATCTTTTTTGACTGTTTAATCAAAATTGAACAGAGTATTCTATCCATGGCCGTATCTACTTCTAATGCAGAGCTAATTCTTYGCAGCCTCTCTTCAGATTTCTTCTTACAGATGTTCAATAGTTGCATTAGCCCTCCCGGCCACAGGGTWCCACTGTGAGCAATTAATGCAATTAATCACGCACAGATCTTCTCCAATAACCACCACTCAGTCCGCTGGTCCCTTTTCCATAAAGATGGTCTACATTCTTTATTGTTGGTTTTATGGCATTACACTTGACACCTGTGGCTGGCACAGATCACTGTTMCCAGCCATCTTCCCAACACCACTTGAAAAATTTAACCATGTTTTTCCAGCTAGTGCTCTATGGAATTCTGTATCTCTACAGAATCCCAGCAGGAGAGGAGTCATTTAACATAATAACGAATTTCATCTAGTTTAGCCTGTTTAATGCATTCCAAATTTGTTTCACATTGCTGTAATGTATCTTATCAAGAGCTCACAACATGTTAACCCAAACAATTCAGCGAAATATGCATAGACTGTATTGTATCAGTTGTACTTTATTAACCGAATGTGCAATCACCTCAGGAGTAACATTTCAAGCCARTACTACCAACACCTGTTTTCTATAATCCTAAACTCATTGGCCATATTTTATTTCTTTTATTGTATCCCATCATAAAAATTTTCCTCTTTGCCCTGCATCAATGTCATCTCCAGTATGGTTTATGGGGACCTGGACAGTTCTACCAAACTCTTAAATAGGTAATGAAGGTGGTATACCTTAAATAGTGGCATATTATCTCACTGGTGTGCCCARAATTTCATGATTTAGTGAAATACTTCTATTTCCTTTGCAGAGTTTTGTTTTCCTACCTCCTGGTCCCATTCCTATGCATAGCTTGATGGAGAACATACACTTCTTATCAGCTCTCAAGGTTATTGCACATAAAATGTGCAATGTGTTTCTCTTCAATGGGCAAAATCACAGGAATACTTTTTTCAGCTTTCATTATGCAAGTCCACTTCTGACCTTCATACATACAGGGAGAAATGGAAAAAAAAACCCTAAACAAGAAAACAACACAAGCTATGTGGTATCTAAAGACTCATAACTCAGAGATTCAAGTGAGGGATTTTGGGTGGTTCCCCCCGCTCCCCCAATTATGGTTTGCATCTCACTCATGACATGTAACAGTTGAGGCTGGCAGAAATGCTAGCTTTGGAGCCAAACACTATTGAGAGAATCAAARTAAATCAGAATAAGCAAGTTTCAAACAGAAAGCCTAAGGCACRTTAAATTACCTGAATTAGAGGCCATGAGGCCCTTGGGAATCTCCAAACAGCACTATCTTGCAGATTTGAGAAATACATAGCTGGACATAACTCAAATGTCTCTCACCTTGCACTATCAATCAGGTATTTCCACTACATAACATAGCTCATTAAAGTTGTTCTGTCTTAATAAAAGGTTGATGCTGCTGTAGGGAAGGACRTACAAAGAGGTATTCAGAAAAGAAACAACAATAATTTCTGCTGATGTTGTATTTTCTGTTTTTGTYTAGGTTTCCAGAGTTTTCACTTAYTCAGCTGTCTTTCTTAGATTCAAAGAGATTAYTGCTGTARGTCTCACAATATAGTAACTATCTTGGTTCCTTCCTCTCAGGACCATTGGGATAATAAAACCAAAGATCACATCACTAATTCACAGCAGTCCTTTTTTAGCCTGGTTTTTCAAAAAAGCGAACTAATATAAAATCTACATGAGTCTCTGACTACACCCTAAGAGATGAGATTTGAATCCATTGCCCAATTTTAACCAGAGAAACAGAGTTATTGAAGAAATTAAGTCTCTATTGATTTCCTGAAAATAGCTGAAGAGGTAGACTGTGTCAACACTTGGATTGAAGACATCATTGAAAATTCTTTTTTATAAACAACAGAAAATATCTTTGAGGGGAAAGCCTCTAGAATTCCCTAATCATAAGAAAATCCTTAAAGCTATATTCCAAACTCACAAAATCTCAAGAAATGCGTTCACAGGGTAAAYTGTCTGTTAGTTGCAATGTTCCTGTAATTACTTATGAATGTGTGCATTTATTTCTTGTTTTATCTTTTAACAGGTCTGTCTCCTGGAAGGCAACCAGTATTGTCAAATCAAGACATGTGGTAGAAAGCTCTACCAGCTCTACTCCAGACAGGAGTCCCTGTCTTGCATGCAGCACATTCATGTATTCCTGAACTTAAGTAACGCAGAAGAGACCAAGAGTTTGACTGAAATATGACAACGGACAGCAGTTTTAAGGTGGGCATCATGTACAATTTACAGAACAAAGGGGTGAGATTCTAAATCTCTATTTGCTGCAAACCACCTAGTCATCTATACAGGTGTACTGTGGTCTTGTACTTTCTAAGCACCTCACAGGGATGACTATATACAAGCCCAAAAGGCAGTTGTCTACCTGGTATTAAATTATTTGGCAATAAACAAATACTTCAACATTTCAGTACATTTTCTTAGTTGAGTTTTTATTCTATGCTCTTGCTCTAAACAAAACTGACTGAGCAGGTGATGGAAAATGCTACAGACAAGGTAAAGCACAGCTGAATTTCAAGGCTGCTGGGGCAGCACTGTAACAGTACTTCTTGTAACAGGAAAGCAGTAATCAGAAAAAAAGTTTGCCACTCTGAACTTTCAGGTGTTCAGAAAAAAGTTCTCATTATTGTGGATTTATGATCTCTTTGAGCAAAGGTTATTTTGATGTTTTTAGAAACAGAGATACAAAAACAACTGGTGGTACATCAATTCATCTTTCTCTCCCCACAAATCAAGACAGAGACACTGTAAATCAGAACTCTCTTGTCAAGGTTTAAGGGAAGCAAGAAATATGCAAAACAGTAAATCAACATGAAGTTTCCTATACTGTGGTTGGCAGTCACAACTATACTAGAAGTCAAAAGATTAATGCTGACCATTTTCATTTCCACTGCCCTAAGAGTAAAAAGCAAGATTGAACATCAGGAACCTTTGGTAACAGGTGCTGAGGGATTACTGCATATGCTGCTAGCAATTTTTCTCAATGTATATGGCAGTATTCAGGTAAAGGCAATGCTGAGGGAAGGGAATGATCTTAGTTCCTTTTGAGATTTTCTATATCAATGCAGGGAGCGCATGCTCAAGTAGCAAGCATTCTGGCACTCCARAAGCCCTGTCAGAAATTAGAAAAGACAAAAACTATGCTTAATTAGCCTCCCCCTTTGCAATCTGTTGAAATCAGAGTGAAATCACAAGATGTGGTGAGAAGTAGAAAAGAAGTTACCTCTGTTTTAGCATAGTGTATGGAGAGCAGCAGGAATTCAGCTTCCATACACCTAGGKACTTTTGTTGTGAATGCTTGAAATGACCTAGAAGAATCAGGAATACAAACCCATGAAAAGTTGCGTCCTTCCTTAACAAACCTCTAAAACAATCTGGGACTCAGTGTTGTGTCGTCAGCATCCCATACTCTTCCCTGCAATGCAAAATATTTATTGTTGCACAGCRTCTCAGACACAAGAGCTGCAGCCAGAGCGGGCCAGCACAGTCATTTACAGTCTAAAGCCTCTTATCTGTAACAGCAGCAATCAGCGGGGCACAGATAGAGAAGGCAAACTTTAGGCTAAGGGAACATCTCAGAACATTGGACAAAGGCCATTGCTAACTCCTGAGGACAGGAAGTGTTTTGGGTACCTCCTTCTGACTCGATGGAGGTTACATAATACTTAGAGCTTCTACAAAGTATTTACATTGCATGAAGTAGATTAAGTAGGTGTTTGCATTACTGGCCCTTTTCATTGTAATACAATCAGCTGTTGACTCTAGGATCTCAGAGAGATGGAGTGTGTTTGCTTACTAGGTAAAAGGGTCCTTGGTTATTGTGCATTTTCATGGATTTGTACTTGAGAAAATAAGCAGACAAAAAAAAGGAGGGAAAATAACATACAAAAGCATTGTATTCACAGATACAATTTTTAATATAAAAAGCGAACACAACTGATCATATAAAAATCAATAGGGTAAATTAATTCCAGTCAGAAATTCACATTTGTACACAGGAAAAAGTAAAAATTAAAATTATGCAAAATATGCATTTACAGAAACAAAAATTTATAACCAAACACCACTGATTCCTACAGGAATCTGAAAAAAATCTGGGATTCTGAGTTTTAAGCAATGTATACCTGAGAAAAAAAAATGTAATTAATTATGCCTGGGAGCCAAGATATCCATTTTAAGATAATCTCTTAAGCAGAAAAATTTCCACAATATGAGTCCTTTGCTTTACAGAACCAGATATTCACTGCATCACAGAGAAACATCATATCTCAAAACTTTCCAAAGAAAAAGGGAGGAAAGGGGCAAATTTTCTCCAAACTGTGAAAAGCTAGTTACACAAGAAACTGCAAATCTAGATGGCTATTTACATAACAATATTCTTTAGCAATTACCATTACCATCAATACAAAACAAACCATATGTGAGGCAAGTGCAGGTCAGGAAACACTCGCCTTGTGCAGCACATAGAAGCAGGTGTAGCATATTTCAATAAAGACACAACATCAAAGTAACATACCTTTCACGGGATGGAATTTTAATTTCTCTGTTCAATGGTAAATAATTTGTTCCAGGATAGTAATMTTTTCCTTAGATTCTTCTAAATAATTATATTTTTAAAACATGCTGAGACCAGAAAACTCCATTTGTTAACTTCAAATGTRCAGAATTGTTTCCCTTAAGTGGATTACTTTCATAGTGGGAGCACGAGAAGGATTTACATCCTTTTTACCAGTTACATGCTTTGAGGCTGAGCAGATGGCACGCCCCTGCAAGCATAGTATTCTACAATAATCTAGGGTAGTTTAACTTATTTCTTTTTATAGCTTCATGGGTCACTCCCTAAACCCTGTTTAAGGATCTGTATYTTAAACTGTGAATGCAAGCTAATAATCTGCAACCAACATATGGTGGATGTAATTGGCATAYAGATTCAAATTACTTTTGTTCACAGCCCAGTGGCAACTTAAACATATTCCCACCAGATTTGCAACCYAGGTATAAAGAGTGCATGCATTTTTAATGTTTTTGTTTAAATAATGGCAGCATGGAATATCTGAAGATTCAAACAACATTGTTTCAGACATGTACCACAAACAATTCTGGTTAGAAATGGACCTAGCCCAGAATCTTGCTCTTAAGCTTTTCTTTTAGCTTTTTTTTTCCCCTTTTTTTTATTTAAATCAAATGACAGGAACTGATTCTAACGAAAGTATCATGGGGAATGTGTCAGCCTTGGGGGGAAAAAAAAACACTGGAAATAACTACCATGCAAAATTTGAGATCATTCAAATTCTTTGGCTTTCCCTCTTCCAGATGTGGCACTTAAGTCCTAATTTTTCATTGCATATCAGAGCATTGCCTCCGCTACTACACACTGGCTAATCATGCATGCAACTCTCATATTCTTTCTCACCAAAATATTTTCTTTTTTTTTACAATGAACTATAGAAAAAGAGTATTTCTTATGCCTCAACTGACAGCTTTCTTTCAYTTCAGGAGAGTCACAATTCCCTTTTGACTAGCATTTGATTTATATACATGAAATAACACCAATAACAGAGAGCAGGAACAGCCTGTTAGTTAGGACTCTCACAGCAACAGGGAGCACACAGAAGCAGTGACTATGACCATAGATCTCCTACATTACTGAGGAATATTGAGCAAGTATGGAAAATCAGCCACTGAAGTTGTGCACTCAAACCTAGGTGCCAATTTTAAATGTTTCATGGYCTTTGTGGAAGACTGAGATCATTGTGATTAAAATTTCCATTATTYAGCCCAGGCTTTGAAGGTAGAAATATTTGTGAAAATGATTTACAGATGTTTCCAAACTTGTTGCCAGCATTCCTACTGAAAGATGGTCTGTGGATCTTTAACATTCTTTTTATGTACTTCTTATCCAGCATATGATAGGGATGAGGGAAAAGAGTAGAAATTCTGGTGTTACTAATATATAGTTCTTTGAAATGTCCAAGAGGCTGACCACAATTTAACTGTTAWATTTAGTTTATTCAGCTAATGAAAGAAAATCATGTTAGATTCTGCATAGTTTAGACAGCATCAAAGCAAAACATGCTCTCACCCAAGTCTCAGAAAATAATTTTCTCTTAAGGATATTGAGGTGACAACTTAACTAGGGCTTTAAAATGGTATGACTACAATACACAGTAGTTTTAAAGGGAAAGCCCTGGTGTTTCTGGATTCCTTTGGGCTTTAAAACAGACACAAAGATTGTATAGACTAACTMTAAGGAAAAACAGCAAACATCAAAAGTTGTGTGATAAACTCAAGTTTTCCACATATATGCAAGAAACAGGGAGGCATGAAATTTCAGGGTTTATAGAGTGCTAAATCATCAAAACAGCACAGCAGCTTTAACAAGAGGGCCCCACAAATATTGTCCTCRTATCAGCTTTGCATTTCATGCAAGATGCATGAGAATTTTTAAAAATATTCAAAAAGGATTMTCAGGAACGAAGGGGAAATCTGTGAAACATTCAGCAGCATTTTGAACACAACATTCACTGTCCCCTTGGCGGCAATGCACTGCCTCACCTCCAACTTCCCTGYTGCCATACCACCCAGGGATGGGGAATGAGTTGGGAAAGGGTCACCAGCAGYTTTCCCAAGAATTAAGGTAACTGTAAGTAGATCTTATCCCATGCTGAGTAGCTGCATATCCATTATACATGCAACTAAGTTYTTCTATTCCTATTTTGTCTTAATATAAGAGCTTTTAAAAATTTTGGACATTCCGTTTGAAAAACGTGCTTTGCAACATCTAAAACAATAGCATTGTGTGGCCCTCCTTAGAGTTTATTTGCACTAAGACATGGAAAATGGTCCCTAGAATAGATTTTTCAGGCTGCTTTCAAGATTATCTCTATTCCCATTAGGCTCAATTAACCCMAATATGACTATATCTGATTTCAGACTGATGCAGGCTTTTGGTCAAAATGCACTGTTATGCTTCTSACTAGCAACAGGAAACAACTTTAAAGACTTACATTCAAAAACATCTCCTCAAAAACTTTTTACCTTCTTTTACATCCCAAGTGAAATGGCCTTTTATGTTTCTCCTTTGTCCTGATGCAAAGGTCTTCCTCTCCAAGAAGGTAAGCTTACTATGATGGGGCAAACAAGGAACAGCACCAAGATCCCAAAAACTTCAATGTATTGTAATGGACAACAGAAAGGCTCTCCTCAAGTTTTGACTTCTAGTTCCTGCATTGTGCTATCACCCTCTGATGATACTCTACAGCCCAGTCACAGGAGAGATTTTTTATTCAGAAGGGCAGGTTTATTTGCAGAGTAGGCAGGTCAAAGATGAAGTCAGAGTCCCAGAAAGTTTCTCCATGTAGGAAACAGCATAGATAGGAATAAAATTGCAATGCCCCTTGGTTCTGAAAAAGCTTCCCAGYGACACCAGGGAAACAAGCAAAAGAAGGTTCTTCCCTAAGTTCTAAGGCAGCATCAGCAGCAGGATTTACCAAGCCCTTAACTGGGATGGCACACTCCTACATGGTGCTTGGAGGACATGAGGCAAGAGGCTGGCACAGCTTAGGCTGTCATGGTCCAAAGATGCAGTGCTTCTYAGGACAAACACGCAAACTGGAGGCAAAAGTTTAGTCATGCAAAAAAAATTCTAAAACRCTCTCTAAATGATTCATTATGTGTATAGAATCTTAACATTATTTCACATTCACTAAATGAATTATTCTCATCATGAATGTGTACTAGTAAGAAGCAAGATGATGCTAAATTAGCATGATTGAAGCATATCTGAGACAAAAATGAGCGATAGCCCAGAACACTAAGGCAAATTTGGTGCTTGTCAGTAAAAGCACAATTGATTGAATTCAGCTTCTGTGTCAGAATCACCATTAGAAATTCATTATTCATACCTGTATCTAATATTCATAAGCCTACCAGCTGAGCACTTTGGACAGTTTTCAGTGTTTGTTCCTTTAAAGCATTCACATACTGTCCCATGGGAATCCTGATGTGTCATAAGTTCCCTTGCAGCAATATCCCAACAAATGACAATTCACAGAAGCTGCAGCCCTTTTAGCTGGTTTGGAAATCTGTCAGCTACAGATCATGAAATGTAACAGTCAATTATTGAGACATCTGATAAATCTCCTGGTTTTTAAAAACACTGAGAGTCACTGTGGCCTGAGGATACTTCTCCATGGCTCAATGCCAGCTGTAGGCCAGTCAAGTGACTGTCACTGTTGAACTAGTAGTGCCTGAGAACAGAAAAATTATGAGCTCCCAGTATTCCACTCCTGATATTTCTGAAGTAATTACAACCAAAAGTTCCCATGGATGCCTTGACATTTCCTCCTTACTTCAGTATTTTAGTTAATTGGATTTTTTCCTGATGATGGATGACTTATATCTGAGCCTCATCTGAGGTTGGCTTTGCTTGTTAGAGAAGTCAGAATGAAATACTGTGGGACATTATGCAAAAGAATAAGTTCTACTCTTCAACTCTGAACTTCAGCTTCACATCGGCAAATTTCTCYGGCTTTGTAATAATTTCTTTCTTACTGTGAAAACATTGCATGTGACACAATTTAAAAAAAACCCCAGATATAGCTGGTAGTCAGYACTCCATGTGCCACTGGCAATCAGAAAAAGTCAAAGTTTAGAATTCATGGCCTGGTCCAAAGGACAGTACTGTAAACAGTGCACCACCTTAATGAGTTGGCCAACCACTGCCTTCTACTTCAGATTTTATAATACACGTACATGTAGGTCCTTGCGCTGCTTACCCCAACTTGACAGAAATGCAAATAGACACACACGATGCAAAACAAAAATTATTGATATTTTAAAAACAGGTTGTGGATTTTCTTGTTAAAAGGTCAAGCAGTGAACAATAAACTTGAATTTGCTGCTTAAATTGCCAGCAAGTGAAGCAACCTGAAATCCAGGACAAAACTGATTTATATAAGTGATATTAATCTAATTGTATAATACTCCAAACTATACCAGGCACTTTTGTCTTGATAAGTACAGTTTAAAAATAAACAGTCTAAACACAAGATCTCTGCTGGACCAAGCATACCCAAGAAGTCACAGCATCAGCTAGAAGCTAACAGAGTTCTACTTAAAATGCTAYGATTTACACTAGGGATTTTGAGTAAATTTAATTAGTTTCCTACATTTCAGCAGAATATATTAAAACCAAATGAATTCTCTCAGCATAAACAGTGAAACAATGAAGAACAAATGAGTTAAGTCATCTTCATAAATCAGTTCATGCTAAAATACATGCTAATCCCAATCTGCACTCCAGTTAGCTATTACCATGTGTGTACATTCAGCTATTTTAATTTAAATTAAATTAAACAGAAAAGGGCAGCAAGCCAAGACCACTGTCATCATTCACATTTGCTATTGCAACATCACATCTGTAAAGAAAAAATGGCAGAGTTGCCCCAAACAACTAGATCTTCTAAAATGCTACGCTTAATCCTTTTACACGACTCACTTGCCATGAGACACTGATTGAACATGTGCAGYCCTCATGTTGGTGAGGAAAAATAGGAGAGGAAAATCTTTTTTATGAATTTATGGAGTCCAACAGCTTTATAASTTTTCCGTTTACCTTTAAAATAAAATGGAATCATGTGGAATTACAAATAGCTTGGCTCTTTCAAGGGAAGGAAGCTGATCRGAAAATGCTTGAAGCATTCACTCRAAGTTCACTCCATGTTTTGAAATCAAGATCTCTCACTGGATTGGATTGGAATTGCAACAATAATAGCCTATTCTCTTATTATTTCATTACTTTCACAACTCTTCCCAAGTCAATCTTCTAATTAATAAAAATAATTAAATGGCATGGATTATTTCAATGTATTTTGTTACATAAGGATTCAACTGCGCTAAAGAGATTATGGTCTGCAAAGAGCATATTTCTGCACCAAAAAAAAAAATTGTTGGTGATAATTGTTATTTCACTTATTAGCTGCTATGCCAATTTAACAAAACATTTTACTAACAAATTAATCAAAATAGGCACAATATTTTTATTAATGAAACTTTGTCTCATCAAGATTTTTTAACCATGTCTGAATATTCAATATAAACCATGTTCCAAAGATGAATTTAGACCCTCAGGTTAATTTAGTGGCATGACAGGGACAGAAGCTGAAATCAGAAACCTTAACTTTTCAGTCTGAATGTTGAATTTTGATAATTTCCCTAGATGGAAGTAAAATTCATTCAAGAAGTCTGAAGTTTGCCACCAAACTGAACTACYCACCTCCAGTTACCTCTACAGTTAATTGCCTATCTCAGGAAATTATTAGGATGGGRCCTTCTCATTCAGGGATACACCCCTCTAAAAATGTCACAAAGTCAAGGGCTGTTCTGGGAGTGCAATCACATT
This sequence comes from Malurus melanocephalus, assembly GCF_030028575.1. Taxonomy (NCBI): domain Eukaryota; kingdom Metazoa; phylum Chordata; class Aves; order Passeriformes; family Maluridae; genus Malurus; species Malurus melanocephalus. Next base: position 2,121,635 of record NW_026623251.1, on the reverse strand, counting down.
TGAACCCAAATCAAGCATTCAAGAGATATTTTACAGAACAGGGTAGAAGTATCATCCCCATTTCACAGATAAAATTCATGTAGCTGGATCAAACAACATTTTCATGGTAATTCCTGCAAGTTTGTGATAGATTTGCATCTACAGCCATGTTTTGACACGTGATGTAGCCTATCAACCCCCCTTCTTCATCACAGATTTGTCTCCTTTGGAAGAAATGTGTGTTATRTGTCCAGCAAAGGAAAATCTTAGAAATCTCTCTTACCTGGCAAAAAACGATGCTGCCACCGAGGTGCCTGTGGATACCTCACTGGCGACATACGTGCTCTGGGAAGCAGGGAAGCTGTACAGGGAGGGTTTATCTGCGTTGTAGCGGTTCAGAGCTGCTTCAGTCAGACCCTCTCGACTGGAGTCTGTCACAAGCTGAGATATCTGAAGACAGGAAAATAACAGAAGTGTCATCAGCTGAAGCTCACTGGCTGACCCCTCCTAATCCAGCAATGCCCCTGGACTGCAGATGGAGTAAGAGAGAGGTGTTTCATTCCCTATCTCTTTGCTGCTCTGTGAAAAAGCTTATTGCTGCTTTCATGCTAATCTACAGCACTTAAGCTCAGCTCTAACCTTGTCTGCRTTAGAACCAATGGGATAAATTTATCCCATCACTAAAAATGCCAATAATGTATATGGCTTTCCATCCATATAGCACAGAAAGAATAAACCATAATCCTTGATTGGTTTTACCTCATGATACAAGACAGCTTAGAGTTGTGCAAAACATTTATATTTTACTACAGGAGAAAAAAAAAAATAAAATCACTTTTTTTTTCCTTTGTAAAATAACACACCACTAATGYATTAAGCAATTTTGTTGACCTTTTTCCAGCAAACTCAACACACAGCATGGGAAGGAATCCTTTGGGATCCTAGACAAATTATCATTTCTCTGCAAAATTGGAATCATTACTATTCACGTTCATTGCCTTTCTTAAAAGATTTTAAAGATAGTGTGATTTCATTGTTCTTATGAAAATATAGCACTTTTTTCTTTTTTAGGGAAAGTCTCATCACAGTCTATCATTGTCTGAAAAAAGTGGAGTTCAAACAGATTTGATCCAGCTCTCTTCAAACTAACTGAAAGATCTTTGACTTTGGAGAAAGCTGGGTCGGCTCTACTGAAGCAGTTCCTCAATACTTTGAATTCCGTTTCTTGATTCTTCTGCATGAATTTACAAAGATGTAATGTCATCTCCTGTACTTCATGAAATTCCTAATGGCTTCTGGTCACCAATGCATGTCACAAAAATGCAACATATACCTAAAAAAATCCCTCTCAAGTTATTGCTAGCAAGCATCTSTGGCATAGCTTCCTTCCCCTTTCAAAAAGTTTTCAAGGGGCAGTCTCTCACCCATTCAATTTCATGCCTTTGTGAGGCACATAAAAAAAATGTATTTGAAATCGTCCTGTAGTTCTTTTTCCACTTAGGCTTGCTTTATTTCACCTGTTAAACATTTCAGTTATTAAAAGCAAATTGAAGAACTTATCTGTATTTGGGAGGGAAGAAAGACGTGATTTGGTGACATTTTTTAGACCAACTACCATGCAACCTCTGTTCCCCTCACAGAGAATTGCTGTCCATTCTGCTGTGGGTTAAGAAGACAACACAAGTGTTTATCCTTATTTTACATACTTTTAGACCAACCAACTACCTCAAGAACARGAATGCTAAACCAGCCTCTCTACTTTTATGAGGAACCAGCAAAATTGCTGAAAGCATTCTGTTGTGGATTAAAGTTTCTCCTTTTGTTTCCTTTCTTGGGGAATTTTTCTTTCCCATTTTTGTTGCTGGGATACACTGATTGCCAAGTCATCCTTCTGATGGCTGGGCAATTGGCGAAGACAAACAGAACCTACACCCCCCTGAAGAATCCCCCTAGGCCCTCCTCCTGCCTGGCAGGTTTTTTATCCCTCTCTTTGGAGAGAGGGAAGTTCTCGAGCGAGTTTTGGGCTCAGGAAGGGTATGTGTGTGTGGGGCCGGGGGTAACTTCACTTCTTGCCCTGCTTGGCTCAGGGAGGACGGTCGACCTGCTGCCTACGGGGGAGAGCTCGCCTGTTGCTTTCTGCAGAGCTCAGCATCCCTCAAGTCGTTGGTTTCTCTTTGCTGCACTGGGATCTTCTGCCCCTGTGCCTTGCTGGGACCCCTGGGATTCCAGCTGCAGTGGTTGAATTCTGCTGCATCCCGTCTGCAGCCGCGGGATCTGCTCGTCTCTTTGCTCATCCGGCCATTCTGGGCTTTCTTGCTGTCCAGAAGAGCACCGAAATCAGTGTTTTCCACTATAAGTTTGCAGAAAACCTTTTTTCTCCATCCACTTCTGCCGGTTTGTGTCCGCCATTGGCCACGCAGGAGATCTGAACCAGCCGGGACCCGCGCCACAGCGCCCCCTGCAGCCGCCGGGGAATCATCGCACCCACCCTGCCTGRCCGGGAGCCAACAGCGCCCCTGCCGGCTGGGACTGTAACTGCACCAAAGGGGAGGCTGTGTCTCTGTGAGGCTGTCATTAGGTTTGTGACTGGGTTGGTTGTTACTATCGTCGTTACTTATTTCATTTTCTTATACATATTAGTTAAAACTATTATTCCCTTTTACCCATATTCTTACCTGAAAACCTGTAATTTTCAAAGCTACAATAATTCAGAAAAAAAAAAGAAGTCATATCCACTGCTCCAAGAAGAGTCCCTGCCTTCATTGGCAAGCACCTGTCTTTCAAACCAAGACACGCCACTATCATGTTAATCCCATGATGAGCCATTCCAATTTAGAGGATTCACTACAATGAATGAGCAGTGCTCTCAGAAGGCTACAGCTGAAATCCTGGACTTAAATCATCTCATACTACTGGTGGAATGCAGGAATTTAGGCTGTCTGCCAGGATACCTCCTTACATTTCCAGCAGGCAGGCAGACAGYTCTTCAGTGTTCAGCTACCCTATGTATGTCCACCTGGGGCATCCAGCACACTTGAATTCACTACACAGTATTTCCTTAAATATTACATAATATTTGATAACTCAGCTATTTATCTTTGCAGTGAACCAACACAAGATTCTGCACTGTCCCCTTAAATTATCCAGAAACAAAATTCCTCACCTTCCATGCTGGGAGCTGCTAAACAGRTGGATTTAAAAAGCTCTCCCTTCASGGAAGAGYACACATATAAACCTAACCAYATCTTAGTTCATCCAATTCATGTATTTGAAATCAGGATCGATCATCGTTAATTAATTACCATGGCTGACCATGTCACTAGGAAGTGCAATTCCCATGGCAACTGGACAGYGGTTAAGTATGGATGAGTTGACTTATCTCAACTATCATAACCTCCCCATCTTCTGCCAAATAAAGATTTTCAGCTCCAAATATGAATTTCCACAGCCASTGCAATACATTTCTACTGGTATCAGCAGATGCCCTGAAGTTGTGAGATGGTGAGGCTTGAGAGAGGTATTTCAGACAAATGCAAAACAGGAAAGCAGTTGTGCGTCTTGGTGTTTGGGACAACACAAAAGCCATGTCACCAATTGTAGAGACTTTCCAAGGATCCTTGTCCACATCCATAAGCCTAACATGAACTGCACAAAGCATAGCATGCCTCAAATTGATTGTGCACATTGCCTGAAAAGGATTACTCTTGAGCTTCCCAGAAACTGTCCAGATGCTTGGTTCCTGAGTTTTTTKGATAACTAATTCTTAAATGCAAGCACTCCAAAATTATTACTTACCAAAGAGACATAAGATTCCTTTAGAAATAAATAAATATAAACCTCTGCCCTTCACCTGTGCACTCAGAGAGAAGTAGATATTAGTCAGCAAGCAGAATGTTAATGCTTTTTAATAAATGGGGATGAAGATCTTATAAAGCCTCTTACTTAGGTCACATTTTCTTACTGTAAACTACAAAGGAACTGAAGAAGAAGGTAGAAATCATCAAATATATTTACAAATTCTGTATTTGTGGAGATGGCCTGGATGGACACTCATAGTACAGCATTTTGTGCTTGTTAAGTACCCTCTTGATCCTGAGGGCCCAGCAACACTACCTGGTTTCCTTACTGATGCTGGCACACTTCCTAGGAAAAAAAAACCTGTTTCTCAGCAGGAACTCACTCAGAACTAAATTCCAAATGTACACAATGTCTATCCTTGAGTTCCATTGATTTACTCTTATCCTCAGCAGTGCGACCTCTTAATCAACAGTGTCTTACAGGGATACCAAAATGGAAATATACCTAAGACACAGAAAAATCAAGACAAAGTAAGAACTAGCATAGCCACAGTCCGGAATCTCCTAATCTAGAAACGATCTTCAGTTTTAGCACTTTTTACTTTTTGCCATTGTGGGATTTTTTCAACAGTGAAATGTCTCCAGAAGTAATAAAACCTGAAATATTATCTTGTATTTCAAACATTCTCCAAATACTAATTTGGGAAGCTTGCAACACTATTTCATGTTACACAGGTAAAAGTCCACAGAAGTACCTGGTGATCCTGCAACACTCGTAACCTTTAACAAAATAACAGGTTTTGYCCGAGCAAGTTCAAGTCACTCTGTTGCTATCTTTTTCTTACATCCCTTTGCTCCTGCAGCTGGTGGAAATGAAAGGTGCTACGCCCAATTCTGTGCCAGCTGTGAACCTTTTATGCATCCYGTGTTTTCCAGAGTATTGCTTATACTGCACAAATTTGTTCATGTGGGTCAATCCACTGGCTGAGTGCCTCACAAGACACTAAGCGGTGTGCCCACAATATTTGGTTAATAAATCCTTATTTATTCCCAGAGTCCAATACATATATGTAAAGCAGGGAGCTCAAAATGTTCACACATCCAAAGACAACTGACTTCAAGTCAGTTATTTTGCATTTCTTTCTTCTGCCTCATAGATTAAGGGTATAGAAACCATTCAAACTACTAAACCAAACTGAAGAGTGGGGTTTGGCGATAATCTTGCCATCTCATTTACTCTGTGCTCCAGTCACAGTGCCTAATTAGCCTCCTCTCTTCTGGCTTTTTGTCTGGAAGTTCACACCTACACAAACTTGAGTAAATTATCCAGGATATTTCATGCAATTAAGGAAAAATAGTCATAGAACAGACATTTCCAGAGCTCTTGGAGAATTTATTTTTTTCTCCATCCCAGATAAAAAGACATAGTTGAAAATTACCCTTTGAGCATTAACAAACTCAGGTAATTTTTTTTTTTTTACCTTTCTCTTTTTCTTGTGTGTCAAGCACAGTTCCTGTAAATCTGCCTCTTAAGTATGACCATCTCTCTCAGTCGATGTTGTTTCTGCACTTAAGGGGGAAAAGACTTGATTCCTAAATTCTCTTTCTCTTCTGTGAGTACCCACATAGCATATACATGAGGTTTAAGATCAGTTTATAGGACATATTTTGAGAAATTCCTATATAGAATTGTTGGCAGCACATCACTGCCTGGATAAGCACCAAAATGACAAAGCACAAAACAACACAACCTTTCATGCCTCAATAAAAACCTTTTAAGTGCACGTGGAACAAGACAGATGTCCCTCCCAAGGCTCCATTCTTTTCTTCTGTCTCATAAATGCAAGGCAACCATTAACCTCCTCTTTCACTGCTTTCTGACACTATGCAGTGAGAGCTGGAGATAAATCATGATTTAAATTCTGTACTACATAGGAAAAAGATGGCTCTGCAGTTAAACCACAGGTGTCASCCGGGCTAGATTCTCTTCCCTTTCCAATTACAGAGTCTCTCTGTGCATAAGATTTGCCATCATGCAGTATGAGGTTAATTATATTTACATAAGGGCATTTTACAGCCAAGCTCATTAATGTTYCTAAAGCTCCTAAATGAGGACCTCCAACTGAAATTACCTTACAAATGAAAGTTAACATTTATGAAAGATGTGAAATAGCCGTTGCTGTGGAGGTGCTAAAGCATTCAGGAACATCCCCACAACCTAGTTAACATCACTAACTGACGAATGAACTGGATGCACAGAAATGTGTGAAATACATCTATATCTGAAGCTAAAATCAAAACATAAATTTGTGTTCAAGTTCACTATAAAGCAATTCTCAGTGTCCAGCAYTCCTAACCTCAGGAGAGAAGCTCACCAGGAAGAAGAAACTGAAGGTAGAATGCCTTCTTTCATAAACACATATACACTCGTGAATGACTTCTTTGGCAATGCACTCTTTATTCAGAGCAGCGCCGAACTTTCTGCCCAATAAATATAAATTACTTTCTGGGTTATTTTAGACAGTAAATGTCTACATCAACCAAGAAAAAGGTTCTTCTTAAAGACTCCCCTTTTAAACGTGAGTTGAGGAAAGCACCAAAGGATACATCTCTCAAAACCCTGCATACCAAAAGCATAAATTCATCTAAACTGGCTCATAGCACAAGTTTAACAGTTTAATACCAAGTTTTCCATTACACACGATCAGGTATTCTGGCTGTCCTACATTATTAATTTTTTACCTTCCACCAACTCCTTTTGGCTCATCAGTTTATTCTCTGTCATAACAAGACAAAATTATTCTTCCTGTTTKGCTAAACGGGGCTGGTTTCTGGTGCACGGGAGCGATGAAACAAGCACTGGGAGACACAACTCATGATGCATCCTGCATSTGGTCTTCCTTCTGACATATGCAAAGAAAACCAAATCTTTCCYGAGAACTAAGCAGCCCTGCTTTCCTGGGCTTGACCTGAGGCAAGACTAATTYACAAACTAATTTTGAAAACTGAAATAATTTGTCTACTTTCTTCAGTGTGTAAGAGCTCACTGCCTGATGTGATGGTGCAGTAGACTGCAGAATGAGATAAAAATCTGAAGTTTTCAGTCAGCCACCAGTKTCCCAGCCACTTATGCTGTCAGTGGAATTACAGTAACTTGCCTATAGGAAGCAGCATCAGAAAACAAACAGAGCAGGAGCTGACACTTCTTGAATCTTCAGAAAGGAGGTTAATGAAAAAAATTTAGGAGTTTTACTACACCTGGAAAAGGCATTCCTTATCAAGGGAATGTACTAATAAGTAGTAGGTCCTCTCCCCACAAGTTAGCAATTTTGCTGAGCTCCTATGGTAATACTGACTTCATCCCTTTTGCCTAACATGGAACTTCTGCATTAAGTTCTGCGCAGTAACAAAAAAGTTCAGCATAAATTTCTGTTTGGTAGCATTCAAAGGACAAG